>NC_074686.1:23123936-23723936 GCF_029448725.1 Salvelinus fontinalis
TGACATGATAACTTATTTTCAGTCTTCCGGCTACAGAAGTAGAGTGAAAAGGGGCAGTCCAAAAAGAGAGTAAGAGAGAGAAAAAGAGAGGGAAAGAGCAATGGAGAAAGAGCGAGAGACAGAGAGAGAGGGAGAGAGAGAGGGAGCAAGGTAGAGAGAGAATGATCAAGAGAGAGAAAGACAGTGGGAGAAAGACAGAGAGAGGTTTGGTTCATTCAAGGCTATCAGTCTCTTTCAGCCATCACATGTGCAGAATGATAAAGGCTCTGCGAGCTCTGAATCCTGACCTATTTTACTCAAACTACCACAAAAATAGAGTTTGAGTTGCTGTCTTGCGCTCATGACCTCTGTTTGCCTTGTGCCCCACACCTTTCCAACCTGAAAAGCACACACTCATTAAAACGCCACATAGTGTCTTAATATATTAATATCAATTCATTGTTATTAATGTTCATCTGTTCAGCCAAACCAAAAACGATTAAATGATAAATGAGAGATTGCGCCTTGAATTACTTAATTTGCATTCATTTGTGGTGGATTCAACCATCATCCTAAACTAAAATAAAGAATATTCATATGTTAAATGCTGTCCTTAATAGTGTACAGAGTCTATTTAATTGTGTAATAGCCATCTGTTTGTTGGTTTGCTTTAATAGGGTGGTGAGTCGTGACTAGGTACTATTAAATATTTGGCAGTCTTCATCACGACTAGTACGTATGCTAACATGCTAACATGGGTCTTTCATTCTGATCTGCAGTGATCAGCTAAATGAGTCTGATGTACCAACTGCATACAGTAGCTCAGGCTAAACTTAGTGGAGAGCTGTGTCCTGTCCTCACCTGTCATCATGTTAGCATCGTAGTACATTTTAAAGAATGTACTGCATGTACCTGGCTGTAGTACTTCCTGTTCTTGGCTGTACATGACTTTTTTTTAAATTGTCAATACATTCAACAAATTTAATCATGGTGACGTCGACTGGGGTCAAACACGTGATTCTCTATTTAATACAAGCACATCATTTATTTAAACAATTCCAATCATTGAGGGTTTTTTTCTCCCATCACTGCTAATCAAAGTGGCATTACAACCCTGGAATGAATCAGTAAGAGGATGAACAGTAAGCTATGACAACGAGAGAGTATCCTGATTGATGCAGAACATCACTTGAACACGAGGCTACTTCATTGAGAATAATTTGCATGAACAGTGACTGATAATGGCGTAAAAGAGTTAAGTGTTCTGGTAATGTGTCCCGTTTTTCTTCTCGACAATCTCGCCATTATTTTGCTCTCACAACGTCGTACTTGTCAGCGACATCAATTCATTTTGTCCTCAGGGTACCATTTAGCTGTGAAATATGTCAACAAACAACAGTCATCAAAGCATTGGATGAATTGCCTTGTGATTCCTCTATTTTGACCACAGTATCTGCTTATAGAGACCCTGTTCAGACAAGGAGCAACCTAGATGTCCAACACCACAGATGTTCTAAATCATGTGACTGGGTAGGGAGCAGGTAAATCATGTGACTGGGTAGGGAGCAGGTAAATCATGTGACTGGGTAGGGAGCAGGTAAATCATGTGACTGGGTAGGGAGCAGGTAAATCATGTGACTGGGTAGGGAGCAGGTAAATCATGTGACTGGGTAGGGAGCAGGTAAATCATGTGACTGGGTAGGGAGCAGGTAAATCATGTGACTGGGTAGGGAGCAGGTAAATCATGTGACTGGGTAGGGAGCAGGTAAATCATGTGACTGGGTAGGGAGCAGGTAAATCATGTGACTGGGTAGGGAGCAGGTAAATCATGTGACTGGGTAGGGAGCAGGTAAATCATGTGACTGGATAGGGAGCAGGTAAATCATGTGACTGGGTAGGGAGCAGGTAAATCATGTGACTGGGTAGGGAGCAGGTAAATCATGTGACTGGGTAGGGAGCAGGTAAATCATGTGACTGGGTAGGGAGCAGGTAAATCATGTGACTGGGTAGGGAGCAGGTAAATCATGTGACTGGGTAGGGAGCAGGTAAATCATGTGACTGGGTAGGGAGCAGGTAAATCATGTGACTGGGCAGGGAGCAGGTAAAGAGCAGCTAGAGAACAGGAAGAACTGGCTCCCTACGTGAACAGGGTCAGAGAGGTCAAACAGCTCCTTGGTCAGTTAAGTGGTTAGTACGGTACGGTGGCCCCAGGTCAGAGGTTTAACAGCCAGAAGGCACTGTAGTAGCTAGAGAGAATGCCTCTGGGTAGTCCAACTGCAACATCCAGGAGAGCTGAGCCATCCAACTTCCCTCTAGCTAGCAGCATTAACCACCCACATACAATCGCACGCACGCACACACACACACACACACACACACAGACACACATACAAGCACACGCACACACAGACACACACATACACAGTGCTGCTGTCCTCTACTGCTTACTTCCCGTCAGTCTTAGTTAGCCATGGCCTCCGAAGGGAGAAAGCCCTTATGAAGATCTGATTAAAAATGTAAGTACCTCTAAGCACATGCCTCAGCCTCCCAGTTGATATGCTCTAATACCCGCAGGCTCTCTACTGCACCAGAAATAGGTTGTTCACCTGCTAACACTAAGATTAGTCTAATCTCAAATACCTGAATCTGCTCTGCTGAGAGAGGAGATACCGTGGATCGAGATGCATGGAGGAAGTTGTTTGTATGTGCAGATGGGAATAGACACTTACATGCATTCACAGAAACACACATCCTGAAACCATTGAAACACACCACAGTGTAAAACACTTAGCAAAACACAGACAATAATAGAAATGCAGGAGTTCTCTAGTTGTCCATGATGCAGGTTTGACTGGTCTATAACTCCCACCAACCCAAATCAGCCATACAGTTGTCCATGATGCAGGTTTGACTGGTCTATAATTCCCACCAACCCAAATCAGCCATAGAGTTGTCCATGATGCAGGTTTGACTGGTCTATAATTCCCACCAACCCAAATCAGCCATACAGTTGTCCATGATGCAGGTTTGACTGGTCTATAATTCCCACCAACCCAAATCAGCCATACAGTTGTCCATGATGCAGGTTTGACTGGTCTATAATTCCCACCAACCCAAATCAGCCATACAGTTGTCCATGATGCAGGTTTGACTGGTCTATAATTCCCACCAACCCAAATCAGCCATAGAGTTGTCCATGATGCAGGTTTGACTGGTCTATAATTCCCACCAACCCAAATCAGCCATACAGTTGTCCATGATGCAGGTTTGACTGGTCTATAATTCCCACCAACCCAAATCAGCCATACAGTTGTCCATGATGCAGGTTTGACTGGTCTATAATTCCCACCAACCCAAATCAGCCATACAGTTGTCCATGATGCAGGTTTGACTGGTCTATAATTCCCACCAACCCAAATCAGCCATACAGTTGTCCATGATGCAGGTTTGACTGGTCTATAATTCCCACCAACCCAAATCAGCCATACAGTTGTCCATGATGCAGGTTTGACTGGTCTATAACTCCCACCAACCCAAATCAGCCATACAGTTGTCCATGATGCAGGTTTGACTGGTCTATAATTCCCACCAACCCAAATCAGCCATACAGTTGTCCATGATGCAGGTTTGACTGGTCTATAACTCCCACCAACCCAAATCAGCCATACATTTGTCCATGATGCAGGTTTGACTGGTCTATAATTCCCACCAACCCAAATCAGCCATACAGTTGTCCATGATGCAGGTTTGACTGGTCTATAATTCCCACCAACCCAAATCAGCCATACAGTTGTCCATGATGCAGGTTTGACTGGTCTATAATTCCCACCAACCCAAATCAGCCATACAGTTGTCCATGATGCAGGTTTGACTGGTCTATAATTCCCACCAACCCAAATCAGCCACACAGTTGTCCATGATGCAGGTTTGACTGGTCTATAATTCCCACCAACCCAAATCAGCCATACATTTGTCCATGATGCAGGTTTGACTGGTCTATAATTCCCACCAACCCAAATCAGCCATACAGTTGTCCATGATGCAGGTTTGACTGGTCTATAATTCCCACCAACCCAAATCAGCCATACAGTTGTCCATGATGCAGGTTTGACTGGTCTATAATTCCCACCAACCCAAATCAGCCATACAGTTGTCCATGATGCAGGTTTGACTGGTCTATAACTCCCACCAACCCAAATCAGCCATACAGTTGTCCATGATGCAGGTTTGACTGGTCTACAATTCCCACCAACCCAAATCAGCAATACAAGATATTGGAACAACTGAAGAGTTTGATTCAAAAACACTATATATCCATTTCAGAAATGTTGTTAAATGAGCTTTTATTGTTTTAATAAATTATGAAAGAGATTGATGTGTTATTTCACTATCTAATCCTGGCAATGGGTTGTCCTGTTTGGCTCAGTTGGTAGAGCATGACGCTTGTGGGTTCAATTCCACGGGGGACCAGTATGCAAAAAGTATGAAAATGTATGGACTACTGTAAGTCACTCTGGATAAGAGTGTCTGCTAAATGACTAAAACGTAAAGATGTTCAATGACACATGCATTTGTTTAATATCTATCACTTGGTTTCATTTCAGAGAGACAAATAATCATGTTTTTTACTAAATGCTCCGCCTCAATCTCAGAGAAATAGGTGGTACTGCTAGGTTTTGTATTGAACACGATGGGAGACAGAGAGCTGGTTTCAAGTGCAGGGTACAGCAGGTGTTTATTGTAAAGGACCACAGGAGGAGGCAGGTAGCTGGGTCCAGGGGCAAGCAGAAGGTCATACACAGGGGTCCAAAAAGGTAACAGTACAGGCAGGGAAACGGCTAGTAACGTCGTCTGGGAGATCAGGCAATAGGTTGATTACAGGAAATCCGATAGGCTAAAGTACAGGCAGGGAATAGGCGTCATTAGTAATGCAGGCCAAAACTATCATACACAGGACGATTAATTACGGTCAAACCCAGCGCTTCAAATAGAAGTGTGTCACAAAACAAACAATACCTCACAATGATGGGGTGCAAAGAACTGAACTAAATAGTGTGTGATAATGACATACAGGTGTGTGAACAGGTGATCAGAATTCAGGTGATTGGGATCTGGAGAGTGAGCTGCTTTCAGGGGATCTATGTGTTTGAGAGTGTGAGCTGGAAAGTGAGCTGCGTTCAGGGGATCTATGTGTTTGAGAGTGTGAGCTGGAAAGTGGGCTGGAAAGTGAGCTGCGTTCAGGGAATCTATGTGTTTGAGAGTGTGAGCTGGAAAGTGGGCTGGAAAGTGAGCTGCGTTCAGGGGATCTATGTGTTTGAGAGTGTGAGCTGGAAAGTGGGCTGGAAAGTGAGCTGCGTTCAGGGGATCTACGTGTTTGAGAGTGTGAGCTGGAAAGTGGGCTGGAAAGTGAGCTGCGTTCAGGGGATCTGCGTGTTTGAGAGTGGGAGTTGGAAGCAGACGTTACAGGTTTTATACAGTCAAATGTAACAAATAGCTACATATTTAAAGATGTACTATGCAGAAATCGCTCCACCATTTCCTGGTTGCAAAACTTTAAGTAGGTCAACTAATTTCAGTTTATGTGACAAAACAAGCAAGTATAGTGTAGAGAATCATTGTACCATCTAAACTGTTGTACCATCAGCTGTTTAAAGCTGGTGTACAAAACCGAAAATAAAAGATGAAAAAACAAAACTTAAGAACAGGAAGTATAGATAGCGCACATAAAACTGATCTATCGCTTCTTAGATATGCTTCAATGAGAATTACAGATCTATAACTGTCACGGCTTCAATAAGTAGTGAGTGCAGGAGTCAGGCGCAGAGAGCAGGGTAGTTCAAAAGATGTGGATCTTTAATATTCCAACACAACCAGAGAGACGGTCACGCCACACACACAAGGGCGCGTAAAGTCCCGGTCCAACAAACAGGACGAAACTGATCAGGAAAAGCAACCACAAGTATAATCAAACACCACAAACAGAAAAACAAGCCCGCACAAAAGCCGGCGGGCCAACTGGGTTTAAATAGCCCACAACCAAACCTAAACACCAAACAGGTGCAACAAATCAGACACAACTAAATGAAACAGAAAAGGAGACCGGTGGCAGCTAGTAGGCCGGCGACGATGACCGCCAAGCGCCGCCCGAACAGGAAGAGGCACCATCTTCGGCGGGATTCGTGACAATAACACATATTTCTCTGTGAATTTGGTCGGGTCGCCCCAAAAAGTTACACATTGCAGCTTTAATAAAGAACTGCACAAATTATACATTTGTGACAAAATTAAATACAGTAAGTAATATGAGATCTGTATGTAAAACATTTACAATTGACATTTTAATCATTTAGCAGATGCTCTTATCCAGAGCAACTTATAGTTATTTAGTGCATTCATCTTAAGATAACTAGGTGAGTCAACCACATATCACAGTCAAATATACAGTACACGAACATTCAATTCCAGCTAAACAATGGATATATAGCGTTTTGCAACAACAACAAAAAAATCACACACATCTAAAAATCTATTAATTAGAAATCTGAGAACAATAATATTACACACACACATGAAGGTACACATAAGCAATCATTTCTGATGAAATAACAAAAATGTGACTCGTTTCAGGAAACTAGGCGTATGTCTCAGGTCACTACTTTACAGGAGAGCGATTTGAATGTAAACTTTTTTTAATCAAAATGCGTTTTTGGGCAGAAAGGCCTTCTGGAACATGTGATCTTTCATGTGCCTTAAAAACATAATAAAATTGTTAAATTACGAGCCTAGTTGGTTTAGCTACAGAAAAAGGCTGCAACCTTCCCGCTAGCCATGATTAGCTGAGATAATGAGTGGGCTGGACATGCCAAGAAATGAGTTCGGATTGGTCTGCCATATAGCGCACTTCTGTTTATTTGAGCTGGTCAGTACATGTAGGTAATCCTGTCTAATGCAGATTTTTAAATGTACCGCGTAGTAGAAATGCATGTTGCTCTCCACTTTCTGGAGGACTGAGTTTTGAAATGAGTGGAATTAGAGTATGATAGTGTCACGTCCTGACCATAGAGAGTCCTTACTTTCTATGGTGGATTAGGTCAGGGCGTGACTGGGGGGTTAGTCTAGTTTATATTTTCTATGTGGGGTTCTAGTTTTGTTTTCTATGTTGGTGTTTGGTATGATTCCCAATTAGAGGCAGCTGGTTATCGTTGTCTCTAATTGGGGATCATATTTAAGTAGCATTTTTTCCACATGTGTTTGTGGAATATTGTTTTGAGTTAGTGCACGTGGCATCTCTGTAGTCACGGGTCGTTGTTTGTTTCTTTATTTGTTTTGTTCAAAGTTTTCACTTTATTAAATTATGTGGAAACCATATCGCGCTGCAGCTTGGTCCGATATTTATTCCAGCAAACGTGACAGATAGCTAAGGAGATGGCGAAAACACCATGGAATCTGTGACAGGGAGAAGGGTCCACCAAGGATGTATACGGGTAAAATAGTCTAGCTAGCTACATTTTCAAATATGACACGTTTCTAGTTTTGACAGAATGTCATTTTCATTTCAAGTTATAGTGTATGGTTAGCTAGCTAGCTAACGTTAGCTGGCTGGCTAGCTAGGTAACATTACGTGTATGATCTTATTATTAATATCTCAGAGCCATTTGCTTTGCTAGTTACAACCTAATGTTAGCTAGCTAACAATGAACCTGGTTGGTTAGCTACCTGCAGATTCATGCAGTGTAGTAATGTCATGAGTTGGGATTATGGTTCATTGTTTACCAAAATACATGTCTTAACAAAAAACTCCACTATGCAAATAACCATTTCAATAGAATGTCACTGTGACAACTGTTGATAGACGTAGCTGGTAAATATGCTCTGGCTATCTACTCCAAGTAGAGCACAGAATAACTGACAAATTTACGATCGCTCAACATCCGTTGAATATGGTCGGTGTCAGTAAACGTTGGCAAAAAAACATAAATTATTGCCAGCAGCACAGTAGCAGTCACCAACGCTCTGGATAACATAAAAACAGCCTAACGAGCTCTGCCTGGGCGAGTAAAATGGGCAGTGAGATGTTCTCTCATTTGTGTCTGGAAGTAGCTAGCAAGCTAGCCAACGTTAGCCGGTTAGTTTGGGCGCTTGACTGCTATTGTTGGGACAGAACGCTCAGATCAACCCTAAAAGAGATGGGTGGGGCTAAAGCTTAAGAGGGTGTGAACGATGCTGAATGGGTGCAGACAAAGAAGAGCTCTCCAGTAGGTACCAAAATATTCAAAGGCCATTTTCTCAAAAGTGGGGTTACAAGTTTATCAACTTTCAAAGCAGAATTACTTTCCAATTGTTCCTCAAATGCAATGTATGATACACCATTTTTGTAGCTCTGTGTCTGCTTTTATCCAATGTACAAAACACTATTTCAAATTTGCTACATAAGACCGAATAAAGGTGGTCGGTCATAAATGTGAAACATTTGTGGATATAGTGTTTAGGAAATAAACTCTTCAACTGTCGTTCTACAAGACACTGGAAAAACTTTACCCTGAGAGAACACCACGTTGAGGCAGGCTGTGTGTGTGCTGCATGGACCCAGCACATTTTATCACACACAGTCACAAGTTCCAAGATCGGCCCACCCTGCCTGTGTGTGTGTGTGTGTGTGTGTGTAGTGTGTGTGTAGTGTGTGTGTAGTGTGTGTGTGTGTGTGTGTCTGGACTCGATTTTCACAGTGGAATTTCCGTTCCATGGCTTGCTCAACATCCTCTTTATGGCACCCAGCATCTTATTCAATCTGGTTCGAGTGTGACCATTGAGATCGTTGAGTGCACCAACATGTTCTATACAGATTATTCACTGTAAAGCAGTGATTCTGAGCTGGAGTATTTTTTCAATAAAAAAAACTCCAGTCTGAGGTGAAACCACTAAACTAATCATTTAATCTCTGAACTACACAGAACAAAAATGTAAACCCAACATATGAAGTGTTGGTCCAATGTTTTATGAGCTGAAATAAAAGATCCCAGAAATGTTTCATATGCACAAAAAGCTTATTTCTCTCACATTGGTTTACATTCCTGTTATTGAGCATTTCTCCATTGTCGAGATAATCCATCCACCTGACAGGTGTGGCATATCAAGAAGATGATTAAACAGCATGGCCCATTACACAGGTGTATCTTATGCTGGGGACAATAAAAGGCCACTCTAAAATGTGCAGTTTTGTCACACAACACAATACCACAGATGTCTCAGGTTTTGAAGGAGCATGCAATTGGCATGCTGACTGCAGGAATGTCCACCAGAGCTGTTGGCAGATAATTTAATGTTAATTTCTCTACCATAAGCTGCCTCCAATGTCGTTTTAGAGAATTTGGCAGTATGTCCAACTGGCCTCACAACTGCAGACCACGTGTAACCACGCCAGCCCAGGACCTCCACATCCTGCTTCTTCCCCTGCTGGATCGTCTGAGACCAGCCACCCAGACATCTGATGAAACGGAGGAATATTTCTGTCTGTAGTAATGCTCTTTTGTGGCCCACTCATGGCTACGCCCCTGCCCAGTCACATGAAATCCATAGATTCGGGCCTAATGAATTAATTTAAATTGACTGATTTCCTTATATGAACTGTAATTCAGTAAAACTGTTGAACTGATTGCATGTTGCTTTTATATTTTTCTTCAGTATTGCTTTCTTCAATAAGTCTATTGGTTGATTTTGTGGTCTCAAACCAGTCCGTTTCTTACCATTCTTCATCACGAATATGGGCAAAATTGAATTATTGACAATGAAAAGGTTTGGAATTATGTTCCCTTGACTGTTCTTCTTCCTCTATCCAACTCCAATGTCCTGAAGCTTTTATAGTAGATCAACTCTTATCAACTGAGGGGACAAAGGGGTCATCTGGATCAAATCCTGTGCTGTCTACGACTAGTGGCAATCCACACACACACAAACAAGCATGCACACACACACAAACACACACACACACACCACCCCCCTTTCTTTCCGTTGTACCAACACTTTCTGTCTCTTCCCTTCTCTTTTTTTCCCTTCTCATAAATAAATACTCCAGTCTGATGTGAAACAACTAAACAACTAAAACCAGGTAGAAAGGGTTCAAATCCTTTCAAAAAATGTTTAAAGCTACTAGCAGTGCTATTTAGTGGATTTGGCCCCCAGGTGGTGAAGGGAGGCAAAAACACCTTCACTATGCTGATCCTCAACACAGGGGCCCCACAAGGGTGCATGCTCAGCCCCCTCCTGTAATCCCTGTTCACCCATGACTGCGTGGCCACACACGCCTCCAACTCAGTCATCAAGTTTACAGATTTAACAACAGTGGTAGGCCTGATTACCAACAACGACGAGACAGCCTACAGGGAGGCCCTGGCGGAGTGGTTCCAGGAAAATAGCCTCTCCCTCAACGTCAACAAAATGAAGGAGCTGATAGTGGACTTCAGGAGACAGCAGAGGGAGAACGCCTCCATCCACGTGGATGGGGCCGCAGTGGAGAAGGTGAAAAGCTTCAAGGTTCTCTGCGTACACATCACTCACAATCTGAAATGGTACACCCATGCAAACAGTGTGGTGAAGAAGGCGTAACAACGCCTCTTCAACCTCAGGAGGCTGAAGAAATTCGGCTTGGCCCCAAAGTCCCTCACAAACTTTTACAGACACTCCATTGACAGCATCATGTCAGGCTGCTTCACTGCCTGGTAAGGCAACTGCACCGTCCACAACCGCAGGGCTCTCCAGAGGGTGGTGCGGTCAGCCCAACGCATCACTGCCTGCCCTTCAAGACATCTACACCCCCCGGTGTCACAGGATGGCCAAGGAGATCATCAAGGACCTCAGTCACCAGAGCTACAGGCTGTTCACATCTCTATCATCCAGAAGGCGAGGTCAGTACAGGTGCATCAAATCTGGGACAAAGAGACTGAAAAACAGCTTCTATCTCACGGCCATCAGACTGTTAAATAGCCATCACTAGCCGGCCTCCACCCAGTACCCTGCCCTGAACTTAGTCACGGTCACTAGCCGGCCTCCACCCAGTACCCTGCCCTGAACCTAGTCACTGTCACTAGCCGGCCTCCACCCAGTAAGCTGCCCTGAACCTAGTCACTGTCACTAGCCGGCCTCCACCCAGTACGCTGCCCTGAACCTAGTCACTGTCACTAGCCGGCCTCCACCCAGTACGCTGCCCTGAACCTAGTCACGGTCACTAGCCGGCCTCCACCCAGTACGCTGCCCTGAACCTAGTCACGGTCACTAGCCGGCCTCCACCAGGTTAATCAACCCTGCACCTTAGAGGCTGCTGCCCTGTGTACATACACATGGAACCATGGTCACTTTAATAATGTTTACATACTGTTTTACCCATTTCATACTGTATGTATATACTGTATTCTAGTCAATGCCATCCTATTCAACTACGGTGGCTTGCGAAAGTATTCACCCTCCTTGGTATTTTTCCTATTTTGTTGCCTTAGAACCTGGAATTAAAATGGATTATTTGATGCTTTGTATATTTTGATTTACACAACATGCCTACCACTTTGAAAATGCAAAATATTTAGTAGATTTTTCTATTTTCACAATATTTTTTACTGTGAAACAAAAAAGAAATAAGACAAAAAAAACTGAAAACATGAGCTTGCATAAGTATTCACCTCCCCCAATGTCAATACTTTGTAGAGCCACCTTTTGCAGCAATTAGAGCTGCAAATATCTTGGAGTATGTATCTGTAAGCTTGGCACATCTAGCCACTGGGATTTTTGCCCATTCTTCAAGGCAAAACTGCTCCAGCTCCTTCAAGTTGGATGGGTTCTGCTGGTGTACAGCAATCTTGCTTGGAAAGACAGTACCGTGCAGTATCGAAATGCCCTCACTGCTGCTCGATCATCGTATTTTTCCAACTTAATTGAGGAAAATAAGAACAATCCGAAATGTATTTTTGATACTGTCGCAAAGCTAACTAAAAAGCAGCATTCCCCAAGTGAGGATGGCTTTCATTTCAGCAGTAATAAATCCATGAACTTCATTGAGGAAAAGATCATGATCATTAGAAAGCAAATTACGGACTTCTCTTTAAATCGGCGTATTTCTCCAAAGCTCAGCCTTCCTGAGTCTGCACAACTCTGCCAGGACCTAGGATCAAGAGAGACACTCAAGTGTTTTAGTACTATATCTCTTGACACAATGATGAAAATAATCATGGCCTCTAAACCTTCAAGCTGCAAACTGGACCCTATTCCAACTAAACTACTGAAAGAGCTGCTTCCTGTGCTTGGCCCTCCTATGTTGAACATAATAAACGGCTCTCTATCCACCAGATGTGTACCAAACTCACTAAAAGTGGCAGTAATAAAGCCTCTCTTGAAAAAGCCAAAACTTGACACAGAACATATAAAAAACTATCGGCCTATATCGAATCTTCCATTCCTCTCATAATTTTTTGAAAAAGCTGTTGCGTAGCAACTCACTGCCTTCCTGAAGACAAACAATGTATACAAAATGCTTCAGTCTGGTTTTAGACCCCATCATAGCACTGAGACTGCACTTGTGAAGGTGGTAAATGACCTTTTAATGGCGTCCGACCGAGGCTCTGCATCTGTCCTTGTGCTCCTAGACCTTAGTGCTGCCTTTGATACCATCGATCACCACATTATTTTGGAGAGATTGGAAACCCAAATTGGTCTACAAGGACAAGTTCTGGCCTGGTTTAGATCTTATCTGTCGGAAAGATATCAGTTTGTCTCTGTGAATGGTTTGTCCTCTGACAAATCAACTGTACATTTCGGTGTTCCTCAAGGTTCCGTTTTAGGACCACTATTGTTTTCACTATAAATTTTACCTTTTGGGGATGTCATTCAGAACAGGTGTATATATACTGAGATCATGTGATAGATCATGTGACACTTAGATTGCATACAGGTGGACTTTATCTAACTAATTATGTGACTTCTGAAGGTAATTGGTTGAACCAGATCTTATTTAGGGCACTCATAGCAAAGGGGATGAACACATATGCACGCACCACTTTTCAGTTTTTTTTTTTTTTTACAATGTTTTTGAAACAAGTGATTTTTTTCATTTCACTTCACCAATTTTGACTATTTTGTGTATGTTCATTACATGAAATCCAAATAAAAATCCATTTAAATTACAGGATGTAATGCAACAAAATAGGAAAAACGCCAAGAGGGATGAATACTTTTGCAAGGCACTGTATTGCTGTACATATTCTATTCTATCCACGTTTTCTTCACATATACATGTATGACATATTCGATCCATATACAGTCCATAATGTATATACATCCCGTCACATACACATATATATATATATATATATATATATATATATATATATATATATATATATATATATATATATATATATATATATATATATGTATTTATACTCCGGACTTCGACATTGCTCGTTCTAACATTTCTCTATTTCTTAATTCCATTCTTATACTTTAGATTTGTGTGTATTGTTGTGTGTTGTTAAATATTACTGCACAGTTGGAGCTAGGAACACAAGCACTTCGCTACCGCCGCAATAACATCTGTTAAGTGTGTGTATCCAACCAATAACATCTGTTAAGTGTGTGTATGTAACCAAAAACATATGTTAAATATGTGTATCCAACCAATAACATCTGTTAAATGCATGTATGTAACCAATAACATCTGTTAAATATGTGTATGTAACCAATAACATCTGTTAAATATGTGTATGTAACCAATAACATCTGTTAAATATGTGTATGTAACCAATAACATCTGTTAAATATGTGTATGTAACCAATAACATATGCTAAATATGTGTATGTAACCAATAACATCTGTTAAATATGTGTATGTAACCAATAACATCTGTTAAATATGTGTATGTAACCAATAACATATGCTAAATATGTGTATGTAACCAATAACATCTGTAAAATATGTGTATGTAACCTATAACATCTGTTAAATATGTGTATGTAACCAATAACACATGTTAAATATGTGTATGTAACCAATAACATATGTTAAATATGTGTATGTAACCAATAACATCTGTAAAATATGTGTATGTAACCTATAACATCTGTTAAATATGTGTATGTAACCAATAACACATGTTAAATATGTGTATGTAACCAATAACATATGTTAAATATGTGTATGTAACCAATAACATCTGTTAAATATGTGTATGTAACCAATAGCATGTGTTAAATATGTGTATGTAACCAATAACATCTGTTAAATATGTGTATGTAACCAATAGCATGTGTTAAATATGTGTATGCAACCAATAACATCTGTTAAATATGTGTATGTAACCAATAACATATGTTAAATATGTGTATGTAACCAATAACATATGTTAAATATGTGTATGTAACCAATAACATATGTTAAATATGTGTATGTAACCAATAACATCTGTTAAATATGTGTATGCTTTCCAACACTTGTCTTCCCTCCTCTTTTTCTCCTCCATCCATTTCCCTCCATTCAAAAGACTTATGAGGTGATAGGATGGATCTCTAGAGTCTCGTTCTCAGACAAGAACCCCCCACTCTTCCTTCCGCCATCCCTCCATTCATCCCTCCGTCCCCCGTCGTGGACTCGGTGCCAAGCCCGCCAACTCGAGAGCTCCCTCTCCTTCTGCTGTGTCTGTGATAATAACAATAACATGGAAGTGATGCAGAGAGCTTTCTGTTGAACCCACGCCAACCAGCCTGGCTAGCACAGCACAGGGAACCTCTCTAAGGCATCATTCACACTACAGGGCCTGCTCAACACATTAGATCCACACTACAGGGCCTGCTCAACACATTAGATCCACACGACAGGGCCTGCTCAACCCGTTAGATCCACAATACAGGGCCTGCTCAACCCATTAGATCCACACTACAGGGCCTGCTCAACCCATTAGATCCACACTACAGGGCCTGCTCAACTCATTAGATCCACACTACAGGGCCTGCTCAACCCGTTAAATACACACTACAGGGCCTGCTCAACCCGTTAGATCCACACTACAGGGCCTGCTCAACCCATTAGATCCACACTACAGAGCCTGCTCAACCCGTTAGATCCACACTACAGAGCCTGCTCAACCCATTAGATCCACACTACAGGGCCTGCTCAACCGTTAGATCAACACTACAGGGCCTGCTCAACCCATTAGATCCACACTACAGGGCCTGCTCAACCCATTAGATCCACACTACAGAGCCTGCTCAACCCGTTAGATCCACACTACAGAGCCTGCTCAACCCATTAGATCCACACTACAGGGCCTGCTCAACCGTTAGATCAACACTACAGGGCCTGCTCAACCCATTAGATCCACACTACAGGGCCTGCTCAACCCATTAGATCCACACTACAGGGCCTGCTCAACCCATTAGATCCACACTACAGGGCCTGCTCAACCCGTTAGATCCACACTACAGGGCCTGCTCAACCCATTAGATCCACACTACAGGGCCTGCTCAACCCATTAGATCCACACTACAGGGCCTGCTCAACCCATTAGATCCACACTACAGGGCCTGCTCAACCCATTAGATCCACACTACAGGGCCTGCTCAACCCATTAGATCCACACTACAGGGCCTGCTCAACCCGTTAGATCCATAGGCGGAAATCCCAGGGGGGACGGGGGGGACACGACCCCCCCATCTTGGGAAAAATATGATTTGTCCCCCCCAATATATAACTGTAAACATAACTATGTAATTTCAATAATATTAATAATACGCAATGAAAGCACTTGTGCTGATTATAGACACTTAATAGCGCATTTAAATTTCAAAAGATTGCGACCCCCCCCGCCCTTTGCCTCACAATGGTTTGATCCACTGCCAGTTCTTTAGCTGGCAAGGTAATAAAGGGTTCGTATCTACTGTCCGAAAGGGACATGTACGTAACTGACGTGAGGTTAATCCAGTCAATCCATAGCAGGTCCATAGCAATGTTATTTATTTATTTTTATGTTGGCAGGGTTCACACACTAGTTGAATTTGCAGAGCTAGCGCGCAAACTAAAGCAAACATTAACTATCAAGCTAGCTAGTACCTATTCCATTTATGTGGCGTCGTCAAAGATGGAATCTTTGCTATCGTCAGTTTATTCCAAGATCAGCATGCAGCTGTAGTGCTTCGACGTCCCTGTGATAAGGTTAGCAATAAACTGAAGTCCAAACTGAACAGAACAGAACTACACTCTCTTCTACCATTGTCTTAAATATATATAATGTTCTCGTTGCAAAAGATAAATTGTCGCTAGTGAACTTTTTTTATTTTATTTTATTTCACCTTTATTTAACCAGGTAGCAAAGATTATAGCAAACACACAGAAACGGAATTGGTGCTCGCTAGCTTTACAAATTCAGCTATTGTTGGAAGCCAGCCAATATGAAACAAACTATTTAAATTACAAAAGGTTGCAGCATGTGTTGTGTAAATGTGTGTGTGTGCAGCTAGGCCAGCCAGCCAGCCAGGTAGAAAAATGGCAGAAAAAAGTAAGAAGACGGACATCAGAGTATTTGTCAGTACACCAAAACGCATAGTAAGAACTCTAGTATCCTAATATCTCAAAGACTAGTTGATAAAATGTTCATAAGAAAGAAGTGAAATGCTATTGGAAATGTTTCACAATGATGTCATTAGGCAGAGCAGGCAACAGATGGCACACAGACAGCAGAGCTGGGGACAGATATGCAGGGACAGACTGGCAGAGACAGGGAGTCTCAGGTAAGTTTGTTGAGTCTTTGTTTGGCAACATTATGAAAGGTTCTCAATTTTTTTGACTTGTAAAATAGGGACATAATTGGAAAATGCCATGGATACCCCCACTCTCAACTTAAACTGGTGACTAAACTAAGATTTGTTTACGGCAATGGTATTGCTGTTGTGATTAATTGTGTAGTTTTGGGTACCGGTAGTTAGGAGTACGGCAAACACCTTATTTATTTTCTAGGAGACCGGCTGAGTCAGTTAGGGGGGTGAAAGGGAAAGAGCCAGGAAGAGAGACTTCAGAGGACAGTGTCACAGCCACGGCAGGACCAAGTGTCACCCTTGTTGCCAGCAGCACCAGTATAGGGGACAGTGGCACAGCATTGTCCAGTTACCACAGTGATGGCACAAAACCATATCAGCCACACCCACAATTTATAGAACCGCAAACTCTTGCCAACAGAGTGTTGACGTTTCAAGAGAGATGGTTTCGCGATTTCCCCTGGCTACATTATAATCCATCAATAAAAGGAGTGTTGTGTTTTCACTGTAGCCAAGGGTTTTCAAGCCAGCCATCTTTTGGCCAAAGAGCTGATGCTGCCTTCATTAGTGCAGGATTTAGGAACTGGAGAAAAGGCATTGAAAAATTCACAGCACATCAAAATTGCCAAACCCACCGCCACTTTGTAATTGTAACAGCACACCAGCTAAATCCAATCAGTGTCCAGTTATGTCCAGCGCGTGGGTTAAACAGCTGGATGACGCAAGGCATTGCTTGATGAAAATTGTTAGTTCGGTGCGGCATGTAGTAAGACAGGGACAAGCCTTTAGAGGCCACACGGATGACAGTGGGAATTTATACCAGATTTTGAAACTTAGGGCAGAAGAGGATGATCCCATTTTACTGAAGTGGTTAACAGAGCGTACCACAATGTACACAGGCCCCAAAGCACAGAATGAAATTCTGAACATCATGGCCAATAGTCATTCGAGGCATTGCAGCTGAGATTAGGTCTCTTCCGATTGTACAATTTTCATTAATTGTTGATGGTACTCAAGATGTCTCTGGTGCTGAACAGGAGAGTGTCTGTCTGCGTTATGTTGACCATGACCATGTCCCTCACAAGGAGTTTATTGGGCTATACAGGGTGTCGGAGACAACAGGCGAGGGCATTGCGAAAGTGCCAACTGATGTGTTGTTGAGGAAACCCGCAAACATATGCTCGGTTCTTTTGTTCAGTAGTGTGTATAGCAGTGGTTCTCAACCTTTTTGGGGTACTGGAACCCCTGCATATTTTGAGGCAAGGCAGGCAAGGTTTTGAGCAGTCCTCAGGGACCTCCACCCCCTCTATATTATATGTAAACTTACTGGAAACCTTGTGGTACTGACTACATTCATTACACTTTTTTATTTCACGGACCCCTTGCAATTAGTCCATGGACCCCTGTTTGAGAACCCCTGGTGTAATTGATATTTGTTCTTTTGTTTAGTAGTTTTCAGGACACTTACAAATGATTTATTTCATGTTATTTTATTTAAAATGGCCTACTTTGTGAGACATACTTGTCCATAGCTGCTGTTTGAAGAGTTGAGACACTGACTGAGTTGAGACACTGACTGAGTTGAGACACTGACTGAGTTGAGACACTGACTGAGTTGAGACACTGACTGAGTTGAGACACTGACTGAGTTGAGACACTGGCTGAGTTGAGACACTGGCTGAGTTGAGACACTGGCTGAGTTGAGACACTGGCTGAGTTGAGACACTGGCTGAGTTGAGACACTGAAGGATATTTTGTTTGATTTATTTGGGTTTTTCATTGAAGTAGTTATTTTGCTTTTAGAACTACTTATTTTAAGCTTTTTGTTCTTGCAAAGATATTGTAGACTCAGGCCAGGTGGACATATTTAATGACTATATAAATGTATCAGAAAAAGTCAAATTAAAAGGTCAATTCAATACGGAGACCAACTTTGTGATGGTTCTCAATGGAGATTCTTTTAGATGTGATCACACCATGTTCATTGTATTTATGAAAACTACACCCATACAGTGTACAGTACCATTGTCACCTACTGACCTTTCTTGATATTGCTGGTTGTAAGTACGAATACCTGCATACATACTGGACTGATAAGGAGCACTGCTATAACTATTATTAGTAGTAGAATTATAATGATTTAAACATTTGAACAAGTTGGGAAAACCCTTCAGTTAACTACTGTACCTATCAATTATCCAGTTGTAGGAATTATGGTTCCTCAATATACATTTAACAACGTATGCTATGTGTTACAGCACTACTTTTGGTGTCCCCCTCAGGAATTGCTCTTGAGAAAATTTAATGTAATTGTCCCCTCCAAGGTTGATCTCAGATTTTCGCCCCTGGTTAGATCCACACTACAGGGCCTGCTCAACCCATTAGATCCACACTACAGGGCCTGCTCAACCCGTTAGATCCACACTACAGGGCCTGCTCAACCCGTTAGATCCACACAATTCATTGAAATGACGTGGAAACAACGTTGATTCAACCAGTGTGTGCCCAGTGGGTAACCACCAATACTCTGCCTCTCTTTTCAAAGCAAAACATTGATATGTATTTTGCATGATGAAAATACATATCCATATTATTATTTGTGTTATGGCGGTGTGAGTTATTTTAGCTATAAAAACATATGATCAGAGATTTTTAAATGTATGTCATGTTTAAATATGATATATGAGGCCACTTTTCCGTATTGGCTCTTCTCCATTCTGTTCTGCTAGGGGCTGGTTTAAGGTTGATTTAAGATGAAATTGTCAACCCTGTTACGGTCAACCTTGTTACATTATTTGGTACTTAATAGGCATGTACCTCTTGACTTTTTTTTTCTAAAGTTGATCATATGCTCTTTATGACATAAAGTACAAATTTGGTGAAATCAATTTTTTTGGGGACCAAGTTACACTTCTCAAAAGGCACCGAAATAGTGGAACGAACCATTTCACAACATTTATTACAGACTGCTTTTAATAACCAGCAGCTACCACTGTGTCTGATTTGATCATCCTGCCATCCATCCATCCATCTACATTTCTCTTATTCATCTCATCAACAACTTAGTGATGTGGATGATAATGTTTAAGGTACAGTGTGTGTGTGTGTGTGTGTGTGTGTGTGTGTGTGTGTGTGTGTGTGTGTGTGTGTGTGTGTGTGTGTGTGTGTGTGTGTGTGTGTGTGTGTGTGTGTGTGTGTGTGTGTGTGTGTGTGTGTGTGTGTGTGTGTGTGTGTGTGTGTGTGTGTGTGTGTTTTCACATGTGCGTGTGTGTTTTCACATGTGCGAGTGTGTGTTTTTATGTGCTTAAAATCGTATTAAACCCATTGCCAACTGTTACAGACCATCATGTGCATGCCTGTTTTTAACACTGTTATTAAGATTGAATCAAGTTGTTTTCACCCTCCCAGCCTATCAGATCACTGCCAAACCAGCCAATCAAAGCCCTTGTTACACACAAAGCCCTGCAGAGGAATCTGAGCTGGCATACAGCTATGCATCCCTGGGCAGCACACACACACACACACACACACACACACACACACACACACACACACACACACACACACACACACACACACACACACACACACACACACACACACACACACACACATACACACACACACACACAGGGCCTGGAGAATTAAGCCTATTTTAAATCCTATTTAAAACCTAACCCTAACAATTGGAGTACTCCTATCCACTGTACTTACTTACACCTAGATTAAATGATGATTTCGTTTATATTAATTATTTCTCTTAATACCGCTGTCTTTCTCAGAATGTTATGATTGTTGTATATTGAATGAGAGAGATGCCAGGGAAGGCGGAATGATAAAACGTACGTGTCTGAGTGTGTGTAACGGTGCCGGAGGGGATGGCTGCCGTTTTATGGGCTCTTAACCAACCGTGCTATTTTTTTATTTTTTTTGCATTGTTTGTAACTTATTTTGTACAACAAATCAAATGTTGTTTCTACCATCTTTTATGACTGAAAAGAGCTTCTGGACATCAGAACAGCAATTACTCACCTTGAACTGGACTAATCATTTTTCTTTGAGTCGAACGAGAGGGATTTACTCCAGACCCCCGACGAGGCCATCATCCCAGTCATTCGCAGGAGAAAAGACGGAGTTATCGCATGAAGGAGATCTGGGTACCTTGTAAGGATCCGGGGATGAGTGTCAAATCTGCCTTTGCCATCGGTACTATTGGCCAACGTACAATCACTGGATTATAAAGTGGACAAACTACAAGCACGCATATCCTACCAATGGGACATGAAAAACTGTAATATCTTATGTTTCACCGAGTCGTTGCTGAACGATGACATGATTAACATACAGCTGGCAGGTTACACACTGTATTGGCAGGATAGAACAGCAGCCTCTGGCAAGACAAGGGGAGGCGGTCTATGTATATTTGAAAAATAACAGCTGGTGCACGATATCTAAGGAAGTCTTGAGGTTTTGCTAGCCTGAGACAGAGTATATCATGATAAGCTGTAGACCACACTATCTACTAAGAGATTTTTCATCTATATTCTTCGTAGCTGTCTATTTACCACCACAAACCGATGGTGGCACAAAGAACGCACTCAAAGAGCTGTATAAGGCCATAACCAAACAGGAAAAAGCTCATCCAGAGGCGGCGCTCCTAGTGGCCGGGGACTTTAATGCAGGGAACTTAAATCCATTTTACCTCATTTGTAACAGCATGTTAAATGTGCAACCAGGGTGAAAAAAAACTCTAGACCACCTTTACTCCACACACACGCATACAACGTTCTCCCTCGCCCTTCATTTGGCAAATCTGACCATAATTCTATCCTACTGATTCCTACTTACAAGCTATAACTAAAGCAGGAAGCACAAGTGACTCGATCAATAAAAAAGTGGTCAGATGAAGCAGATGCTAAGCTACAGGACGGTTTTGCTAGCACAGAATGTAATATGTTCTGGGACTCTTCCGATGGCATTGAGGAGTACACCACATCAGTAACTGGCTTCATCAATAAGTGCATTGATGATGTCGTCCCCACAGTGACTGTACATACATACCCCAACCAGAAACCATGGATTACAGGCAACATTCGCACTGAGCTAAAGGGTAGAGCTGCCACTTTCAAGGAGCGGGACTCTAACCCGGAAGCTTGTAAGAAATCCCGCTCTGCCGTCCAGTGAACCATCAAACAGGCAAAGCGTCAATACAGGACTATGATCGAATTGTACTACACCGGCTCAGACGCTCGTTGGATGTGGCAGGGCTTGCAAACTATTACAGACTACAAAGTGAAACACAGCCAAGAGCTGCCCGGTGACACGAACCTGCCAGATGAGCTAAATTACTTCTATGCTTGCTTCGAGGCAAGTAACACTGAAACATGCATGAGAGCATCAGCTGTTCCGGACGACTGTGTGATCAGGCTCCCTGTAGCCGATGTGAGTAAGACCTTTAAACAGGTCAACATTCACAAGGCTGCAGGGCCAGATGGATTAGCAGGACGTGTACTCCGAGCATTCGCTGACCAACTGGCAAGTGTCTTCACTGATATTTTCAACCTCTCCCTGTCTGAGTCTGTAATACCAGTATGTTTCAAGCAGACCACCATAGTCCCTGTGCCCAAGAACACTAAGCACTCATAACTGTAGCCATGAAGTGCTTTAAAAAGCCGGTCATGGCTCACATCAACACCATCATCCCAGAAACCCTGGACCCACTCCAATTTGGATACCGCTCCAAAAGATGACGCAATCTCTATTGCACTCCACACTGCCCTTTCCCATTTGGACAAAAGCAACACCTATGTGAGAATGCTATTCATTGACTACAGCTCAGTGTTCGACTCCATAGTGCCCTCAAAGCTCATCACTAAACTAAGGACCCTGGAACTAAACACCCCCCTCTGCAACTGGATTCTGGACTTCTTGATGGGCCGCCCCCCAGGTGGTAAGGGTAGGTAACAACACATCTGCCACGCTGATCCTCAACACGGGGGCCCCTCAGGGGTGCGTGCTCAGTCCTCTCCTGTACTCCCTGTTCACCGATGACTGCATGGCTAGGCACGACTCCAACACCATCATTAAGTTTGCCGATGACAGAATAGTGGTAGGCCTGATCACCGACAATGACAAGACAGCCTATAGGGAGGAGGTCAGAGACCTGGCCGTGTGGTGCCAGGACAACAACCTCTCCCTCAACGTGATCAAGACAAAGGTGATGATTGTGGACTACAGGAAAAGGTGGAACAAGCTCGCCCCTATTCTCATCGACATGGCTGTAGTGGAGCAGGTTGAGAGTTTCAAGGTCCTTGGTGTCCACATCACCAAGAATCTAACATGGTCCAGTCACAAAAAGACAGTTGTGAAGAGAGCACGACAAAACCTATTGCCCCTCAGGAGACTGAAAAGATTTGGCATGGGTCCTAAGATCCTCAAAAGGTCTACAGCTGCACCATCGAGAGCATCCTGACTGGTTGCATCACTGCCTGGTATGGCAACTAATCGGACTCCGACGGCAAAGCACTACAAAGGGTAGTGGGTACGGCCCAGTACATCACTAGGGCCAAGTTTCCCTCCATCCAGGACCTCTATACCAAGGGGTGTCAGAAGAAGGCCCTAAAAATTGTCAAAGACTCCAGACACCCTAGTCATAGACTGTTCTCTCTGTTACCGCATGGTAAGCGGTACCGGAGCGTCAAGTCTAGGTCCAAGTTGTCACGCCCTGGCCTTAGTATTCTTTGTTTTCTTAATTATTTTAGTTAGGTCAGGGTGTGACATGGGGAATGTATGTGTGGTTGTAAAGTTTAGGGGGTTTATTAGAGTAGTTGGGTTTATGTTTAGTATAGAAGTCTAGCTGTGTTTATGGTTGAGTGTAGGTATCTAGGAAAGTCTATGGTTGCCTGAATTGGGTCTCAATTAGAGACAGCTGGTTATTGTTGTCTCTGATTGGGAGCCATATTTAAGGCAACCATAGGCTTTAGCTGTTTGTGGGGAATTGTCTATGTTGAACGTAAGTAGCTTGTGTGTGCACTTTCGTTTGTAGCTTCACGGTTGTTTGTTGTTTTGTATAGTTTGTATAAGCGTTTCGTTTTCATCTTCAAAATAAAGAGAAGATGTATTTTGCACACGCTGCGCCTTGGTCCACATTCTCTAAAGAAGACGATCGTGACACAAGTGGCTTCTAAACAGCTTCACTTTAATAACTCTACCTACATGTACATATGACCTCAATTACCTCGACTAACCAGTGCCCCAAAGCATTGACTCTGTACCGGTACCCCCTGTATATAGCCTCGCTATTGTTATTTTACTGCTGCTCTTTAATTATTTTTTAGGGTTAGAATTAGGTTTAGGGTTAGTTTTAGGGTTAGGCTTTGGGTTAGTTTTAGGGTTAGGTTTTCAGGTTAATGTTAGGGTTAAGGTTGAGGCGGCAGGTCGCCTAGTTGGTAAAGCGCTGGGCCAGTAACCAAAAGTTTGCTGGATCGAATCCCTGAGCTGACAAGCTAAAAATCTGTTGTTCTGCCCCGGAACAAGGCAGTTAACCCACTGTTCCCTGGTAGGCTGTCATTGTAAGTAAGAATTTGTTCTTAATTGACTTGCCTAGTTAAATAAATAAAAAGGTTAGGGGTTATGTAAAATATGATTTTGAATGGGACTGAATTGTGTGCCACAAGGTTAGTTGTACAATACTGTATGTGTGTTTGTTTACCAGATAACCAGAACAAAGTGATAGTTAGGAAGATGAGGGGTGTATTAAACAGTGTAACCTCTGTGTATACACCAGGTGGTTGACTCAAAACAAAAGAAAACCAAAGCTAAACTACATGACCTAAAATAGGTGAGTGCAATCTGTGTAAAATTGATCGTCTTGATAATCCCTTTGGAAAATATGAGCAAATATTCAAATCTATATTAGGGCTTGGAGAGGTCAGAACTAGGCCTATATGAATTGAACAAATAGGCCATATAGAATAAATAATCCAGTCCACAAAAATTTTGTCAATATAATCCTCACACAAAATGTGCGGTAAACTAAAGTAGATTACACAAACTCTCGTCTAGATTTTAATTTAAAGGATCATCTCTATTTTCCTATTTTGTGGAGTATTATCAAATTGCATAGCCCTTGCGTAATTTTACAACGCGCGCAATGAATAGAAGTGGACGGGTATAGCTCTTGTTCGTTGACGGTTAACCCAGACTAGCCAAACGGAGTGGCTCGTGCGTGAACACAAGGAACAAGGAACACTCCTGACTTTCTGTGCCCAGCGTGACTCGTTATTCCTCTCTACATATGGCTTGAGAGCCAGAGATGTAACAACGTTGAGTTCGAACGGAACATGCCGTCACGCAGTCACTTCTACAGTCAGATAATCTCTTTATAATAAAATCATGACATGGACACGTCACAGTGAAGTGCGCAAACAGTATTTTCCACCATAGCACAAACAAAGCGTTTATATTGGTACTGATTTGCTCTGCTCTGCTATGCATAGCCTATAGACTGTAAAATAGGATGAACCCAGTAACCCCTCTCCGCCTCCCTCAGTCCCATCTCACCGCCCCTTTCTACACACTGACTGACTGGAGAGTAGCGGTGGGGATTGTGGGGAATTGCGAAAACCATACATCGTTAAGTAATTTGCTTTAACCATCAGCTGAGAGCTGTCCATTTTGATGGCTGAAGACTGAACAACCATGTGTGGTTAAGATGCACAACCCAAATGAAGTGATCAAGGTCTAAAATGGATTTTATGGAAATACTGACATATAGGCTACCCCCTATCAACACACACCATCATCATATAGAGGCTAATTATTATGAATTTCAAATAGGCTATGTTACTGTACCTTCCATCCAGCTGAACTATTGCTGTCGCCTTTATCCTTGAAATAAGGGACAAAGCGCACCATCCAATCGTAAACCTGCGACAGAGTGAGTCTCTTCTCAGGGGCACTCTCAATGGCACGCGTGATGAGGTCCGCGTACGACTGGTTTCCCCACGCGTTCCTCCGGGACGACTTGGCTTTGCGCAGCTGACCGGCCACGTCGAGGGCAGCCCCAGACATGCATGTAGGAGCGCCGGCTGCGATGGGGACCGGGGCGCCGGCTGGATGTTTGAGCTCCGCGGGTGCGCCACCTCTTCCCTCGGCTGCTCCACCGCGGCATGCCGGCACGTTGTACTGAAGCTGCTCCAGTTTGACAGATGCCAGGGGCAGACCTCGATTTGCTTCATCCACTCCCCGAGGGAAATCCTCCGGACACGTCGGCAGCGGCCAAGTGCATGACCGCGGCCGGCCCTCCGGCTCGTATTCAGGATTGATTCCAACCTGATGCGCGTCCATGCCGTTATTCTCCATCATTAGCATCTATCCTCTTGGATTAACGCCGAAAAGGCAAGGTCACAAAGAAATAAAAAATCCACTATTATCCTCCAACTGCCTTTGGAATTGTTCAAATAGCCCAAATGTGTCTACTTGCCTACAAGCAACTGCTACTGACTGATAGAAAAATATGATAAACCAATATCAAAAAGCCAGGAGAGGCGTGGAGTAGGATCATTCTGGAAGAGCATGTATTCTCTATGCAGTATCAGAACAGACCATGAACAACATGCATCCGGCCGCCGGGTGCGCGCAGCACAATAAATAAAGCAGGTCCAGGTGATGGTTAAAAAGGCATTCTCAAACCCATGTCCAGATTCAGAGTCAGCAACACGGAATTGGTCAATTGTGATTAACCTAATGTCCCTTTGAAAACCACTCGGCTGCAGCAACAGTTGATTTCCTTGACCAACCGTTGGACTGGCAGGGCTGGATGATATATTCGATAAAACCCCAGAATTAAAGCCAAATTAATTAGACTTTCTTTCACGAAGTCTGCTCACGCTCACTGTTTCTTTCGTCTGGAATCTCCTCTCCTCTCCGTCTCCTCTGCAGATTGGTGTCCGGCTTTTACTCACACGCAAGCGCTCACCCGAAAACAACACACACACTCATAGCTGTTGGTAACACACTGACTAACTGCGCGAGCTGCGCGCAATTACTCCGCTTATAAATAAACTTGCTCTATGAATCATTTACAACCCGCAAAATTCCAAACGAAAAAAGTGTCGGCTCGTGGAGCATGCTCTGTTTGTCTTCCTTCTCTCACGCGACGAAGACGCCCGGCTATAAGTGCATTACATGCAATGAACCTCCCTTATTTTGTTAGATTTGTTGATTATTACCATACGCTATTCCTTCCTCATTGGTACACCAGTGTGTATCCGTCAGTGAGGCTTAATTATCAAGCGACTAAACTGTAGCGTTGAATAAATTAGTGCTGCTTACACATAATTATATGAGACTTGGATCAAGTCACTCCCTCTATAACAGGTTTAGCGAAAGGGAATGTCCATTTTATTCTGTATACAACATCGTTTCACATTGATATCCCATATAGAGAATAAAGGCATTCATGCATTTTTATTCACAGTTCATAAAATATCTTGAGAAATGTGATTGCATTGTTTCATTGATGTTTATTGCTTTGGGAATAAACAAGAATGCTTAAATAAAATAACAGTTGACGTGGTGTGCTTAAGCCATCGGATTTGTGATGCTCTTCCATGTGCTGCATGTGATGTCAGTCAGTGGTCAGATGTCTACCTGTTGATGCGATAGACTGGGATAAGCATGACATATTCACCTCAAGAGTGCCGCATTTATAAACCTCTTAATCAAATCAAATTAAACGGTATTAGTCACATGCACCGAATACAACAGGTGTAGTAGACCTTACAGTGAAATGCTTACTCACGAGCCCCTAACCAACAATGCAGTTTACAAAAAATACGGATAAGAATAAGAAATAAAAGTAACAAATAATTAAAGAGCAGCAGTAAAATAACAATAGCGAGACTATATACAGGGGGGTAACCGTACAGAGTCAATGTGTGGGCACCGGTTAGTTGAGGTACATGAAGGTAGAGTTATTTAAGTGACTATGCCGTATTGTGCACGTCAGTTCAGTTACATTAACTGCCAACACTGTATTGAATAATTATAATATGTAATTATTACCGGGTTAATTAATGCTACAAATAAATATTTCTTCATTTATGCATGAACGTCTAGCAGATTCCCTACGCAGATTCCCTATGCATTGCAGTCTGACAAGAAAGTCATAAAAGTCTCAATTACATATCCTTTGAAATAATAATTGTCTCCCGGTTTCGTTTCATACCATCCTTTCTCAGTACGGGTGTTTCCTCCAGCAGAGAGAGAGAAAGGCGGAAGCGACATTGTGAATGTCACACTCATTTGGCGCCCGCGGGCTGAACCCTCATTGGGTTCAAGTTGTGGGGTATCCATAGTGATGTCCTTCCAACTAATAGTGTCTCTCTACATATATGCATTGACTGTTATTCTATCAAATTAATGGTTATTTGACTGTTATGCACCTGAAGTTTGATATGAAGTTATTATATTACTTGCTACTATATTATATTATGTTCTACTTTATAATTTTCTATTCTACTTGATTGAATTATATTATACTAAATTCTATTCTACTATACTCTATTCTATAATATATTCTATTCTATAACCCTTTTTCAATGGAAAATTCCCCAGTGGTGGGTGGTGATGTTACCCCAACTATTGACAGCTTGGTTGTCAGGGGAAACCATATCCTCAAATGCTCCTATAGTGGAATGCTTTCATGGTGACTAAACGAGTCTATCACAACATGAGATGTGAAAAGAGAGAGGGGTGGGAGAAGAGGAGGGAAGGAGTGAAGGAGAGGGTGAGAGTGACAGAGGGAAAGAGAGAGAGAGAGTGGGGGGGCAATAAAAGGAGGGGGAGAGAGTGGAACAAGAGGGAGAGAGGGGAAGGAGAGAGGGAGGAAGGGAGAAGGTGTGTGTGAGAGAAGGGAAGAGCTAGTAGATGAGGAAGAGTAGAGTGCAAGAGAGTGAAGGAGAGGGAGAACAAAAACAGAAGGGGAGGAGGGAGCGAGAAGAGGAGGGGAGGAGATGGGGAAAGAAAGAGAGAGAGGGGGATAAATGAGGGAGCTATGCTGTAAATGAGAAACAAAGGGGTAATTCAAAACACATGGCCCCTGCCCTGCGGTCTGGAGAGGATATTTTTATGCACCGCAGTGAAGTTGTAACTGGAATGCAGTGTGACTCCTATCCTATGGAATGCAAACACTGAGCCACTGCCAGCTGAGTTGAGTGGAGCTGAGTTGAGTCGATGTGTGTAGTGATCTGGTGTGGCCCGTAGCAAACTAAGCTGTGGGCATTGGCACTGACAAACAACCATGGAAGCTCCAGCTCCAGAGTCAGACAACAACAACAATAACAACAAAAGGAGATAAAATCAGTATGAGAAGATCTTTGAACCAATCAACTGCCAGTAGTAAACCTGGCTGACTAGCTGGCTTAGGTAGAAAGGTTACACTGTAAAAAATATCCTGCTGTTTTTCTGGTAACTTACTGGCAGCCAGTTACCTGTAGATGACTTTTTTTTAAAGTACACTATGTTACCGTACATTTCAAAGGAGCTTTAGTTTAACAGCACATTACTGTAAAGTTTACAGTAATGTACTGTTAAATCAAAGTTTCTTTGGAATTTACTATAACCTAATGTACATTATTATTATTGTTTTCATGTTCATTACTGTAATAAAGGTATATTATGTCACGGTAAATTCCAAAGAAACTTTAGTTTAACAGCAGATTACTGTAAAAAAAAAAAATACAGTAACTTACAGGTAACTGGCTGCCAGTAAGTTACCGTTAAAACGACAGGATTTTTTCACAGTGTAACCTACCTAAGACAGCTAGTCAGCCAGGGTTACTACTGATGTGTTTACTGGGACATGGTGATGATGTCACTCCCACCCTTGTGTTGAGCAACAACGCCCGACTGACTGACTACAGCTCTAATTAGGCATATCAGAAGAGTAGACTAACACTGTACAAAAGGTGAGGCATGTCCACTGAACATAACAATAATTATAGGTCATGGGACACAGTCTAGACCACTCAATATTTGCCATAAAAATCAGGGTCGTTGTCCCGTTGTCCTCTCCTTTTTAAAACCCTTCCAGATTTGACTTTGAGAGCCAGACTGCATTCTGGCTCTGTACTCTTTAGGTACTCAAATGTGAGCCCAATCTTTGCTCTAAAGCCCCTTAACAGCAGACATCTCCCTCCCTGTCTTCCCCTCTCTCTCTCAATCTCTCTTTCTCCCTCTCTTTTTGTTCATCAATGATGTTCCCTCCGTCTAGCAACCCCTCCTCTACGACCTTGTGGTGCTACATAAGGAGAGCTGTGGGTGTTGTGTCGTAGTGTTAAAAAAACAGGTTTAGACCTTACCATGAAATGCTTACTTACGAACCCATAACCAACAATGCAGAGTAAAATATAAGTTAAAAAGTAAGAAAAATTTGCAAAAATAAAATAAATGAAAAATAGTAACACAATAAAGTAACAATAACGAGGCTATACAAGGAATTGGTACCGAGTCAATGTGTGGGGGTATGGGTTAGTCAAGGTAATTGAGGTAATATGTACATGAAGGTAGGGGCAAAGATACTATGCATAGATAATAAACAGAGAGTAGTAGCAGCGTATGTGAAGAGTGTGAAGGAATGTGAATATGTGTGTGTGTGTGTTTAGAGTCCAGTGAGTGTACATCGAGCCTGTGCCATAGAGTCAGTGCAAAAAAACATAACAAATAATAATAAAATAATGGGATCAATGCAAATAGTCCGGGTAGCCATTTGAGTAACTGCTCAGCAAGAAGCTGTTAAGGAGCCTTTTGGTCCCAGACTTGGCGCTCTGGTATCGCTTGCCGTGCGGTAGCAGAGAGAACAGTCTATGACTTGGAGTCTTTGACAATTTTTAGGGCCTTCCTCTGACACCACCTGGTATAGAGGTCCTGGATGGCAGGAAGCTCAGCCCCAGTGATTAACTGGGCCGTACGCATTACCCTCTGTAGCACCTTCAGATTAACTTTATTATCCCACCAGGGTTGCCGAGCAGTTGCAGTCAGAATGCTCTCGATGGTGCTGCTGTAGAACCTTTTGAGGATCTGAGGTCCCATGCCAAATCTTTTCAGTCTCCTGGAGTAGGCATTGTCGTGCCCTCTTCACGACTGTGTTGGTGTGTTTGGAACATGATAAGTCCTTAGTGATGTGGACACCAAGGAACTTGAAACTCTTGACCCTACTCCAATACAGCCTCGTCAATGTGAATGGGGGTGTCCTTGGCACTCCTTTTCCTGTAGTCCACGATCAGCTCCTTTGTCTTGCTTACATTGACAGAGAGGTTCTTGTCCTGGCAGCACTCTGTCAGGTCTCTGACCTTCCTATACGCTGTCTCATCGTGGTCGGTGATCAAGCCTGCCACTGTTGTGTCGTCGGCAAACTTAATGATGGAAGCGGATGTGTAGTTACCTACCCTCACCACCTGGGGGCGGCCAGTCAGGAAGTCCAGGATCCAGTTGCAGAGGGAGGTGTTCAATCCCAGGGTCCTTAGCTTAGTGATGAGCTTGAAGGGCACTATGGTGTTGAACGCTGAACTGTATTCAATGAACAGCATTCTCACATAGGTGTTCCTTTTGTCAAAATGGGAAAGGGCAGTGTGGAGTGCAATAGAGATTGCGTCATCTGTTGGAGCGGTATCCAAATTGGAATGGGTCCAGGGTTTCTGGGATGATGGTGTTGATGTGAGCCATGACCAGCCTTTCAAAGCATTTCATGGCTACAGATGTGAGTTCTACGGGTCGGTAGTCATTTAGGCAGGTTACCTTGGCGTTCTTGGGCACAGGAACTATGGTGGGTGGTCTACTTGAAACATTTAGATATTACAGACTGGGTCAGGGAAAGGTTGAAAATGTCAGTGAAGACACTTGGGGGTTGTGTGTGTGTGGTGTGAGTGCATGCATGCGTGCGTGCGTGGATGTGTGTGTGTGTGTGTGTGTGTGTGTGTGTGTGTGTGTGTGTGTGTGTGTGTGTGTGTGTGTGTGTGTGTGTGTGTGTGTGTGTGTGTGTGTGTGTGTAGAAAGTCTGGGTGTCTGTAGCCAGTACACAGCCCATGGCCATCCCAGGATGTGTCTCCTCCTTGGGCATGAGCTGCCTGGAGGCCTGGGCTGTAGCTAACCATGTGGCTTCTCAAAGTCACAGAACCATGGAGAAACACTCCACGTTCCTCAACTCCTAGCCTGGTCCCAGATCTGTTTGTGCCGTTTGGTGTGACAATGACCATAGCAGTTAGTTAGCACGAATAGATCTGGGACCAGGCCACTCAACTCTACTTCTCTCACTTTTTAGTAGACTTTCCCAAAGACAAAAAGGCTGCATTTTATTTTACTCTCATGTATTGGCACTGGCAGTAGTGTGCTGGTTTGACTAACACTTTCTGCTTTGGATTCTTTCAGTCTTTTTCTAGTTGGAAACCAAACCACAACGCAGAATGGGCACTGCCTCCCTAAGCTTTGATGAATACCAACGTGGTATTAACAATATTTTAAAGGGACAATCTGCAGTGGCAATATTAATTTTTGGATGTATAAACAATGTGTACCCATTGATTTTTGAAGAATATAACTTATAAATGCCTCATGAGCTTAGTTCAACTGTCATACCCCATCAGGACCCAAAATGTAAGCTTGTTTTTCAGAACATGGATAAAATAAAAATTTTGATATCATGGATGCTCAGTCCTGGCATCCATACCTCTGTCTATGAATTTGAGAGTGGTTACATTTCTCCAGCCCCATCCCTCAGCTTTTTACCAAAACACTTTGTCAACTTCTGTCCCGCTTTAAGAATCCCTGTGTTCATTGTGCCGTGTGTGTGTGTGCGACAGACAGTCTTCCCTCTGCCACACCTGCATAAGAGAGGTTTAGCTAACACTCCCACACCTACTGTAACGCTAATCCTGTTTCAGATTGCACCTTCAACCATGAAATCCACTCACAGAGAGAGAGAAAATACACAGTGATGTAGCGTAGGCAGAGGTGCAACGAAGATAATCTTCCCAGTCACTTTCCTCCTATGGCTGTAAGGAAACAGAAAGGAAATGGCACAATTAAAGAATGACAGCAGTCAGATGGATGCAACCAGAGCCATACATAACTGGATGTAACCAGAGCCATACATAACTGGATGTAACCAGAGCCATACATAACTGGATGCAACCAGAGCCATACATAACTGGATGCAACCAGAGCCATACATAACTGAATGTAACCAGAGCCATACATAACTGGATGTAACCAGAGCCATACATAACTGGATGCAACCAGAGCCATACATAACTGGATGTAACCAGAGCCATACATAACTGGATGTAACCAGAGCCATACATAACTGGATGCAACCAGAGCCATACATAACTGGATGTAACCAGAGCCATACATAACTGGATGTAACCACTAGATAAAAACAGACGATTCAGGTTAGAAGGGAAATAGAGAATAACCTCTATTTATTTTACACTGAAATCACAGGGTATGCCCTAAAGGCAAAGCAACTATTATGTGTCATATACACAGTAAATGTGTAAATGAAATGACCCAGTCCTGTGGAACAGGGGTCCATTCAGTTACCAATTCAGTCAATTCATGAATCAAAAAAATCCTCATATTAAACAATGGACCATTTTCAACTCATGAATCATTTAAATTCATTAAACTGAACTTGGCCCAACCCGGCTATAGACAATGAAATATCCCTCCCATGAAAAATGGAGCAGGAGTTCCCATGAACTGGTGTGACCGCTGTGGTCTGCTGCCCTAGCAGTGATCCCATAATGGATCTGACTGGCCTGCCTAGCTTACTGTACACTGAAAGAAAGTCCTTGAGCTGGCTGACTGACCAACACAGCTCTGTCCACAGGGTGGAGTAGGGAACACACTTACTCCATGATGAAGTCACTCCCAGGAACCAAGGCACAACTACACAAGAGGCTGCCTACAGTCTGCAGAAGTGAGCACTCATTCACTACCCCACAATGTGATCTCAGAAATGGACTGGTGGAAATATATGGGATTCTACCTCCACCACATGCCTATACCAATCCAATGCTTTAACCTATGTGAAGGAGTGAGCAAGTGCACACTCCAGGGGAGAAGAGAATTGAATCAGAACGACAGAGGCCTGGTAAGAATGTAGAGGTGTAGAACATTGGGTGTGACAAGGTGGCAGAGGGGTAGGAGGCTTTGTGAGGATGTCACCAAGGGCTTTCCTCCCTGTCTCCCCCGTCTCTCTAACGTCTTGAGAGTTCCGCTTCACTGTGTGCGACAGGCGATTGGGGTGATCAGGGCCGGCGGGCTCTCTCCACCCCTCCTTCACTCAACTGTCTCAGCAGGTCACCTGTGGCCCCTGAAGCCTTCAGGGGCCACTACATCACATGTGAGTTGCATACTCAATATAATAATATATACTGATGGATAATATACCAGTATTACAGGTAGTATATTTTAGTCTCCGTTTTGCATTCCATGTGTGAAACTATCAGGAAATATATTTTATTTTTCTCTGCCATATACATTCTTGTGTTAAATCATGAGGCAGAATTTATTTTTAGTATAATTTCTATTATCTCAGTGGTCACAGGTTAACACTGAGGCGAGAGAGAAGGGAAGATGGAGAGAATAAAAAAAGAAAACATGGATTAGAAAGAAGAAAAAAAGAGTTCAGAGGGTGGTATCTCATTAAACAATTGAGAAAGTTAATTAGGCAGCGCTGATAATTATTGCCATGGCAACCTGAGCGCACTCATGTAAATTTGATTAAGGAGTTGCTGGTGGTTTATCTGCACTGGGGAGAAAGACAGCATCCCAAATGACACCCTATTCCCTATCTAGTGCATAGGGCTCTGGTCAAAAGTAGTACACTACAAAGGGTGCCATTTGGGACACACAAACAGCAAAGCAGGGCCAGCAAAGAACCCCAGAGACCCCTACAGGTGAAATAGTGCAGCTGCATATTCTCTTACCAAACCCACTCCAGAGTTTCTCTATGTAAGATCACCTCATTGAGCACAGCATGACTATGGTATTGACAGCGTTCCTTTACAGCAGACTATCACAAGCATTAAGATGTTACGGAAATATATAATACCAGCCAAAAGGCAAAACACGGGCAGCTTTGCTACTGGCCCTTGAAAATGGGACAGGATGAGTCTTTGATTGGCCTTTATCACTGTCCTTTCAAAATCAACAATGATCAGTCCTACTCACAATATTAATCATCATGAACCCGGTGTCTGCTACTACCTATTAATTTATACAGAATAATAACAATATCAATATCTCCAATATGGATGTGTCTTCCTAATAATGGTTTTATTTTCATTCCTAGATGGAGAACACTTGTGACACAACTAGTATGAGTTTATAGTGATCCACTGAGGTAGCTAGACATCCTGGGTTGATTCTAGATTCCACAAAGAGAGCAGAGCACAGTACACATGTTGCCCTCTGGTGGAAAACAGATCAACTATAAGAACACAACCATTTCAAATGACACATATGTTGATTGAACCAGACACTGCATTGACCATAGAAATATAACCATTCAAAATGAGCCACACTGTAGATTTTTAGAACACTGTCTGCAGCTTGTGCATCAAAAAGATATTGTGAAGGATAAATACCCTTCGTGATGCAGCAAGTAGTAAAGATTGCTAATCACTGCCATCTATGGGATTACAACTATTTATTTCTTAATTTTACTCCTATAAAACCTCACTGTTTGAAAAGGAATCTGTCCTCAAAACCAATGTTTGCTTTAACAAACCCACAAGTAATACTCAAACAAAATCCAATGGATGAAATTTGAGGTTTACCTACGTCAAACTCATCACCTTGAGGAAGTAACGGACACATTTGACATGTTCCCAGAACAGACAATCACATTCATTTAGCTGAACAATCCCTTAATTAGCCATCCCAGGGGCTTCCTCAGTAGATGGCGTCGTGTGAAGTAAAAAGGCAAAACTGGCGACATGAAAGCAACACAGCAGAGACCCAGTGGGAGATTTCTCTAGGGACTAAACTAATCCTCCTCTACCGCCATCATCTCACACAGTGGAGAGAGGAGGATGGATTATTACTGTTTATTATACAAATATCAAAGATATGAATTCTAATAACCTGCATGTCACTTTGTTTAAACTTTATTTCTCTTTCCTTAACTGAATTTCATACATATCTGACAATAATGGGTTCCATTTTAACCAACCCCCCAATTCTCATATAAAAATAGCAAAAAATTATAATACAACTGTCTCACACACAAAACTGCTCTTTCTTCATAGTTTCATTAAAGCCAATCTGTACCCTCAGTTCATAGCCTTGTCTGAGTGGATTATTAAAACATCTAGCAGGCCTTGTCTGGTTAATGTTACCCTCTGTATTGACAGAAACATGGTTTTCAGTGAAACCAACGGCACTAAAAATATCCACAAAGGCAAAATCATACTGTGAATCAAACAGTCAGAGAGTGAATAGCGAGTTTATAAGAAATGTTTCTGTAACAGAGCAATGTTTCATTTTGTTTAAAATAATTAATAAATAAAGCTGTAAAACAATGGTTCAAATGGACCAATCTGTGTTACAGTTAGTCTTACGATACGCTAATCTGAGGTCAGTCAGACATTACTTTGTCAGTTTAAGTGAGTTGAGCATTAAAATTTAACAATATACGTATGAAGCAGACAAAAAAAAACATCCAACCCAAAATAATATATTATTCTTACAAACATCTCCCTATATCAGGGATCCCTATGTCACAGCTTGTACAGTACAGGAAGTCTTGATTGATAGGATGTCCAGAGACGTGACCACTCTCCTAACTAATACTAACCCCTCCCATTATATTGTCCAGGGAGGTGCTATGTGCAAATTTGAAATGGTACCCTATTCCCTATATAGTGCATTACCTTTGGCCAGTAGTGCACTAAGGGAAATAGGTTGCCATTTTGAATATGACTTATATTAGAAGAGAAGGGGTGGGCTTCTTCCCTGGCCACGCCTCCTTGGCGTATTTCTTCTTGCGTGGTTCGTTGAGAGCCTCGGGGGTGTACGGTCCGGGGGCGAGGGCGAGGTTAACAGCAGGGATGGGAGTGACGAAGGGCTGTGCTGAGGCTGAGGTGGGGGAGAGGTCCACCTCTGGAGCAGGGTTAGGGAAGACCAGCGGCAGGCCCCCCAGGATAGTAGCTCCACCCTGGGCCGTGGCGGGGAGGGAGCCGGACTCTCCAATGGTGGGTGGGAGGTCTCCATAGAGCCCTCCACTGAAAGGGAAGTTCTGCATGCGTCTGGCCACAGAGTCCTCCAGACCTAGTGTAGCGTGACCCTCCATCTTCCTCTTCTGATTGGGTAGCAGGGTTTAGGGGGGAATGAGAAGATTGAAGATGGCAATATAGTAGCGTCAATTGTAAAGCACTGAAGTACTCTCTGACAAATAGTCTTAAAAAGGGATTTATAAATAAAATGTGATTGATTGACCTCAACTTGTCAACACATCAACTTTTAGCATTGATTGATTGGAGATCGGTCAACACGAAGGTAATTATAGTTGTGTTTTTATATTTCTATTAGTTTAGTTTCAGTTAGTTTTCAGTTTTTATTTTGTTTTAGTTGTATACAAATACTTAGTTTTTATATTATTTAGATTCAGTTTTAGAATTAGGAACAGAAGGCGGCTTGGAGACGTGCTGTATAGTTTTTTGGGGTGTTTTTTGGCATGTCACTTCTTTCAAGTGGGCGGCAGAAATAAATAAGGTGATGGGTAAGGTCATAGGTAAGGTTAGGTTTAAATTATTAAGTCAATCTCAATGCGACTTGGATTTAAAAGGAATAGCGCGGAAACTGGTGCAAAAAATATGTTCAAAAGAATTGAGTCAGCTACCTATGTATTTATTTGGACAGTGAAGCAAAAACATTTAATTTGGCTCTATGCTCTAGCATATTAGATTTAAGATCAAATGTTCCATATGAGGTGACAGTACAGAATGTCCGCTTATATTTGAGGGTATTTTCATACATACTGTATCTGTTTTACCATTTAGAAATGAATTCAATTTATGTATCTAGTCCCCCCATTTGAAGGTGTAAAAAGTATTTGGACAAATTCACTTGTGTATTAAAGTAGTCCCCCCCAAGAATGTAGAGGTCGTGTTTCAGATTAAGTTGTGCCCAATAGAAATTAATGGTAAATAATGTATTGTGTAATTTTGGAGTCACTTTTATTGTAAATAAGAATATAATGTTTCTTAAAACCTCTATATGATCGGTGGGTCCCCCGCAGGACGGTTGAGCTAACGTAGGCTAATGCGATTAGCATGAGGTTGTAAGTAATAAGATAATTACCCAGGACATAGACATATTAAATTCTTGTTAATCTAACTGCACTGTCCAATTTACAGTAGCTATTACAGTGAAATAATATCATGCTATTGTTTGAGGGGAGTGCACAGTTATGAAAAATTATTAACAAACCAAAACCGGCACATTTGGACAGTCTTGAAACAAAATTGTGAACATAAATGCAATGGTTCATTGGATCAGTCTAAAACTTTGCACATACTGCTGCCATCTAGTTGCCAAAATCTACATTGCGCCTGGGCTGGAATAATACATTATGGCCTTTCTCTTGCATCTAAAAGATGGTACAAAAAAATACATGTTTTTTTTCTTTGAATTATCTTTTACCAGATCTAATGTGTTATATTCTCCTACATTTATTTCGCATTTCCAAAAACTTCAAAGTGTTTCCTTTCAAATGGTATCAAGAATATGCATATCCTTCCTTCAGGTCCTGAGTTATAGGCAGTTAGATTTGGTTATGTCATTTTAGACAAAAATTGAAAAAAGGGGCAGATCCTTAAGAGGTTTTAACCTCTACATTAATGTGGATGCTACCATGATTACAGGTAATCATGAATGAATCGTGAATAAGTTAGAGGCAGAAATAAATAAAAAGCTAGCCGCATTTACACATCAGCTTCAGTAGCTTGAAAACCATTACATTTTTGCCCATTGTTAAGAAAAAAAATGTTTAAAAATAAACATATTTCATGATGGTTTTTATTTAAGTTTGTTTTGGAGTCAAAGATAATATTTTCAGTATAGTTTTTGTTTTTTAAACGGTTTAGATTTGATTTTGTTTACTAAATCGTTTTTTCTTGATTTGTTTTCATTATTATAACAACAACCTTGGTCAACACAACTTTTGCCATTTTTCTCAAGAATCATCCCCAGCATAAAGTAAGAGATGGACTTGAAGAAGTTTACCTTGATCGGGACAACAGCAGTCTGTACCATGTTCCTGAAGCGCCCTACTGATGGGTCAACGTCCTCTGTAAAAACAAGAAAACACACAGGATTTCATTTTGAAATGTGTGTGCGCGCACATCTGCATTCGTGCATGGGTGTGTGTTCTTGCATGTCTGTGTGCAAGCATGTGTGTATGGGCACGTGGGTCATCAACCCTAACCATCACACCTGGGTTGATGACCTCCTCCTCCTCACTGAAGGAGACCCTGCTACTCCTCCTCTTCCTCTTGGGCCTCACAATGTCCAGGTTGCCATCCTCAATGGTCAGGGTGGAGATACGCTTGTTGTGGGCCGTGTTGAACTCGGTCAGGTTCTGGAACAGGTGAAACAAGAAGATGGATGCGGTCAGGTTCATCAAACAGATGGAGAAACGAGAACATTTTACAAAAGCTGCTTGAACAAAACATAAATATATCTCACAAGAACTCAAGCAGTCCCCTGCCCCACACAAACACACACCTCCAGCTCAGTCTCCTCCTCAGGTAGACCCAGCAGTCCTTTGAGCTCCTCGTCCTCCCCTGCCTTCACCTCCCCTCCAGGTATGGTGTTGGTCTGGGTCTGGGGCTTCTCTCTCAGGGTGTAGACCCGCGTGGATGCCCCGAACGACATGGTGGAGTCGATGGGCACCTGCTGGGGCTTGTGGGGCTCCAGACGGATACGACCCAGGAATGTACCATGCGCTAGGGGGACAGAGTAACATGGATTGTCCTTTCAAAATGTAACTTCATGTTGAAAGTTGAGGTTTACATATCTTCTACTCGGCATCTACAATGACATGGCATGACACAAACCTTTTTGTACCACGGGCCAGCAAGCTATGGTTCTCTTTCTTGAAGGAACATTTACACTGAAACAAACACTTGACAACTGACTGTCAGACAACAAAGGAACACTGTAGGATACTAAGCAGTACTAGATACTCACTGCTGTTGAGGTCGATCAGGAAAACCCTCTTGAGGTGTCTGTGGTAGACCAGGGCTGAGTGGATACGAGAACACGACTGGTGGTCTATCGTGAAGTCACACAAGTCTGGGTTCCGCCCAAACAGGTAGTATTTCTTTTCATCAATGATTAGCTTCTACCAAATGAGAAAAAAAATTGCCAGGATAAAATGTCAACAGAGTTGCCTATCTAAGGTCATGGACTGGTATTGTAATGGTTTTCTATAGAAAAAGTTTTGTAACATACACCGGATAGGTGCAGTGAAATGTGGTGTTTTACAGGGTCAGCCATAGTAGTACATCAGCCCTGGCGCAAATTTGGGTTAAGTACCTTGTTCAAGGGCAATTTAGGGTTAGGGATAAATTACTTGTGGGTCTGACTGCCTTGGAATCCAAGGGGTCACTAGGTTAGGTAGGCAGAGAGAACAGACATTATTCCATGTTTGTTTAAGCACATCTTCCAACACAGTGACACGTGCAGCAACTATATAATATAGGCCCTACACCTTATAACATACTTTAAGTCTTATATTTAAATGAACATTAGGCTACTTGATAAAAGCCATATCTTCTGCAGAGAGGCATTGCTCTTGCTTCTGTGGTTATTTTTGTTGGTGTCGGGGTTAAGACTAGTAGACTTACCTCTACTAGCTTGTCGCCCTTCACCACATCTAGATGGAGTCCAGGAGGAGGTTTCCCTGCCCTGACAAAACACAAAATGAATGTCAATTGCATGTTGCAATTTTGCTTTTATTCAAATGGCGGCTGTTTTGCCGCCTTGCTGCATAACTAGTTGATCAAGACTACGGATTTGCAATACAATTTCTTCAAATGTTTTGCATGTGTAAACTGCACAAGCAATACTGTCATTCTTGTCCTGAGAAAGGAAAATGCTTGCAAATGCTGCATAACAGTAAGCATTCTGGAACACCATACAGCTTTAGCAAACCCTGCTGCTGGATTTCACTGACAAGCTAACGTTAGAACATTCAAACAGCTAGCATACTACTGTGACTGAGCACTCCAATATCATAGCGAAGTTACCCAGATTGCTAGCTAGTTAGCTCATGTTTCTAGCAAGCAAACGACATCCTAGTTCGATGCGACAATCTAATTAACTTCACCGACATGGACCTTACAACACTCTACTGCATGCTTTTGATTTTGACAGTCAAAATTATGCATTAGACATCGTCGCTGGTCTTACCATGACGGGCAGTCAAAAAGAGGTGTGTTTGTGCTTGGGTTTGCTGCCATCTTACACCGTGTACTAGTAGTGAATGCTGGGAATGTGAGGACTACAGGGAAGTCTGTAGAAAGCTGGGATTCGTAGTTTATTATGAAATAATATTATGGAAGTTAATAAACCTACTTTAATTCCCCTGGTTTAAATGTCTATGCTATATACGTCGGAGATCAAATTGTTTGGGGTAGATTTATAACAAGTTTCCCACGATTGTGGAGGTTTGTGTCAACATATTTTGTTATGTTTGGCAAATCAAGACAATTATGACGATTCATTATTTTCATTGCATAATAACATTTCACCAAGCAATCATTTATCCAATCAACATTTTACACTGTACATCAGCTGTCACATACCAGAGGACCTCAAAACAAAATAAACAATATAAAATAAATTAGGCCACAGAGTCACCATATTTGAGAGTAAATAATATAAATAACAAATCAGAAAAATTAACAGGCATGCATGTTGACAATCCAAAATGTTCAGTCTTTTTATTTAAAAACGTCCTATAGCCATTGATATAAGTTGCCCTGAAACAACAGAAGACCTTCTCTAGCCCAGGGGTAACAACTCTTACCCTATGAGGTCCGGAACCTGCTGGTTCTGTTCTACCTGATAATTGCACTCACACCTAATCAGTAACTGATTAGAGGGGAACAATGAAAACATGCAGTGGACTGGCTTCAAGGTCTAGAGTTGGGGGCCTAGCCAGTAGTAGACCTGAAATGCTTGTCGTCGATGGTGGAGAAGATGTGGCCTTCTCTGATTAGAAACTCCAAGGTCTGGCTGCATGGAGTAAAGGGGAAAAGGAAGCATTAGACCAGATAGTCTCTTTTCACTACGATTTTAAAAAAAGTTCCCCCTATTGACCCCTCCCCCCCAAAAAAGAGTATCTGTTACCTGATGGCAGCCATGCTGAGGTACCCCAGTTTAATGTCTAGCTCCTCTAGACTGATGCCCCTGGGCTTGGAGTCTGAGCAACTCCTGATCAGGTTCAACACCTTACAGGAGGAGAAATAAAGCCATTGGTCTTTTGACCAAATCACATCAGATCCTTTTGAGAACTGATCTGATTGTGAAAAAAATATCAGATTTAGACTGTGTAAATGTAGCCTTAACCTACAGGCCAAACTAGAATGGTCCAAACACACCAAGACAGTCGTAAAGAGGGCACGACAAAGCATATTCCCCCTCAGGAAACTAAAAAGATTTGGCATGGGTCCTGAGATCCTCAAAAGGTTCTAAAGCTGCAACAGAGAGCATACTGACTGGTTGCATCACTGCCTGGTACAGCAATTGCTCGGCCTCTGACCGCAAGACACTACAGAGGGTAGTGCGTACGGCCCAGTACATCACTGGGGCTAAGCTGCCTGCCATCCAGGACATTTACACCAGGCGGTGTCAGAGGAAGGCCCTAAAAATTGTCAAAGACCCCAGCCATAGACTGTTCTCTACTACCGCATGGCAAGCGGTACCAGAATGCCAAGTCTAGGACAAAAAGGCTTCTCAACAGTTTTTACCCCCAAGCCATAAGACTCCTGAACAGGTAATCAAATGGCTACCTGGACTATTTGCATTGTGTGCCACCCCCAACCCCTCTTTTTACACTGCTGCTACTCTGTTTATCATATATGCATAGTCACTTTAACCATATATACATACTACCTCAAGTCAGCCTGACTAACCGGTGTCTGTATGTAGCCTCGCTACTGTATATAGCCTGTCTTTTTACTGTTTTATTTCTTAACCTACCTATTGTTCACCTAATACCTTTTTTGCACTACCGTTTAGAGCCTGTAAGTAAGCATTTCACTGTAAGGTCTACTACACCGGTTGTATTCAGCGCACGTGACAAATAAACTTTGATTTGATAAAATAGTTAGTTCTTGGTTGAACTGTGACTAGAAACTAGAAACCGATTGTTTGACCACAAGTGAGTTGTTCTGATATTGTTGAATCTCATTTCGCTATTTCAAAAATGTGGTAAGATGTTAAATGGGTAATGGCAGCGAGTAGTGGGGATGAAATGGAGGGGGGGGGGGGGGGGGGGGGGAATAATATTAAGTGAAGCGACAGCTGTGCTGGAATGCGAACAATATGCGTGTCAGTTCTGATGGTATGGAGCCGAAGGATGAGAGTCAAGGACCGGAATGGTCGGTGGTGGAAAGATACAGGAAAAAGAGAGATCATGATACAGAAAGCAGTGAAGCGTCTAGTAAAGAAAGCATCAAGAGGGCCAAGGTAAGAAGTAAGAGTAGTGATGTGTTGGAGTGGAAAGTTGTGATGGTGTTTGAGACCACAGGGCCTCACACCCTATCCGACTAACTAATGCCGTAGAGAAAGAGGTAAGTGAAGTGAAATTAGTTAGGTTGATTGGAAATGGTAGATTGTTAATATTGTGTGGTAGCCAGGCTCAGCAAGGGAAGATTAAAAAAATGGAAAAACTTAAATGGGAAGAAGATTAAAAGCCATGTCCCTGGTGCTTATGCTAGATTGAGGGGAGTCCCACGGTGGTCCCAATATCTATGTCCACAGATGAAGAAAATGTGAAGGGAGGCAGAGTGATTTCGGGCAAAAGGTTGATCAGTAGGAAAGAGGGTCAAAGTAGTGAAAGCTTATCAGTGATGCTGAGGTTTGAGAAAGTCTTGCTGGGAAAAGTACAGATAGGATTCCTTAGTTTCAATTTTAGAGAATTTGTCCCATATCCACTGTGGCCTTTTAAAATGCCAAAGAATGGGACATGTAGCTGCTCAGTGTAAATGAATTAAAAAAGATATACCAAGTGTGAAGGGGCATATGATTATGGTGAATGTGGAAGCAATGTGAAGGTTAAGTGCTGTAATTGTGTGTGTGGGGGGGGAGGGGGGACACTGCGTAGCATTTGGTGGATGCCATGTACAGAGAGAGGCTAGAGAGGCTCAGAAATATAGGATCAGTCATGATGTATTGTGTACAGAGGCCATAAAATAGATTGGTAGAACTACAGTGTGGACTGATGGACCTTACATGGATGTACCTGTAGTGGACCTACTGTCTGGGCTGGTACTTCTGATGGTCCTGGCAGTGTTGAGGCCCAGTTCAGAAATCTTGTGCTCATGAATGTGCGGTGTCAAAGGACTTCTATTGGAAAGGTTATCAATACAACTCGGGTTGTGGAAAGCAGAAATGCCAGGTTGAAGGTTATTGTGGAGACGGCAAGAAATATTGGTGGTAACAGATGTTACTGTTGAAATGGTTATTGACATGCTGAACAATCCTAAGGGTGGAGTGTTTCAGCATAATAAAGTTTAATGGGGTTGAGGAGGGTGTGGTAGAAGTTGGGGATTTATTTATTTTGAATTTTATTTTCATGGTAGTACCGAATTGGGCAGATCATGATTGATCTTACAGTCCACCACAGTAGGTGGTGGCATGCACTTAAACAATTGTTTGCGGACCGCCATGATATCATAGAAGGCCTAATATAGTTATTATTACACAGACAAATCCATTGTCACGTTGGTTTCAAAACTGTAAACTGAGACCAGAAACAACCCCTACCCCCTGTCTAAAGACACAAACCCTTTTCACACTACTTAGCCAAACCTAGCTAAGCTTAGCTGTGCTGGCTTCACATTCGTACTAGTTGCTGGAACTGTGCTGGAAAGGACAATGTGAAAAGAAAATATCTGAACCAACATAGTACAGTTCAGCCCTATAATCCAAGTCAGGCATTAGAAGCTAGGGTCTAGGCGTTATATGTGCTGCAGGACTAGAGAACTGACCTGGCTCTGACTGGCACTCAGCCCGTAGCTTGATGCGTCTCCATCTCCAGGATTACCACCACCACCACACAGGTTCCTGTTGTGCTGCATGTGGGCCTGCACTACCTCCAGCATGTGAGAGGTGATCTCATTCAGGTCCTCAAGGCAACAGAGGTTGAAAGCCACCAATGATCTTTGGCCCTGGCAGGAAGTATGTGAAGGGGTACAGAAATGTGCCATAATCATGCAGAGAAACACTAGACTTAAAGTACTAAATCGAATGCATTTACCTGAATGATACGCAGGCTTCCAGAGACCTTGACATAAGTCCCTGGGGACACAAAAGTACTGTCCACACCAGGATCCTGTAAGGCAAATATTAAGTATATTATCTGCTATAGGAGAAAAAAATTTATAAAAGTTGCCGATGCACTATTTCTCCCCAACCTCGTCATTTGAAACGTTTCTAGACGAAGACCTATAATTATCCACTTACTGCAGTGTCCACCCAGAGCTTCACGCCCAATGGTGGTCCAGTCATGTCGTCCACGGAGTACAAGACATTGTTTACTGAGGGAACCGTTCTCCTGACGATACCCACCACAGATACCTTCATCCAGAAATCAAATACAAAAACAGGTGTAGAGGTTTAATCAATGCGGCACTGACAGTTTTTTTCTGGTTTGTGGTGAATAAAGTGGATAAACATGATATAGGACCTACTGGGAACGAGCTCTAGGTTTCTCTACCAACAGGCACCCTCACCTCGTGGAACAGAAACACTCACCTGGTTGACCTCAATGTCACCAATGCTGAAGACTTCCCTGGCAGCCGTGGCAGACAGCAGTTGGGACACAGTGCACGGCATCATCTGGAGGACTGACCTCTGTCACAGCAGGGCAATGAAAGCGTCACATTTTGGCCCACTGAAGCTTGTCCATTTTATAAATATAAGAATGCTAGTTCAATGCATTCCAAGACAACATTGTCATTGTTCAGTTATGGGTTATGTTGTGATGGCATGAGGGTTAAAAGAAACACCTTGGTTGTCTTCTGTCCTGACTGGAAGGTGGTAAATCCACCTGTGGACTGATTGTACCTGTATCCAGTTCCCATATCTGAGCCCCTGTTGTATACTTTGGAAAAACACATTGAACTGCACAACACATCTACTGAAAGCAGGTACAATGAGTGACTAAAACTTTCAAATGTGTGATATCTTAGTTGCAGGTCCCTTCAAAACTCACCTTGATTCCACTTGTAGTTGGAAGAGGGATTTTAGTTAGATTTGATCATTACAACTATCCCATAAGACTGAAAGGTGCAACGCTTGACAGATTACCACATTTCAGCTCACTAGCAAAAAAAACGTTAGCCAATTATCCAATTAACCAATCAGAGGCCAAAGTGTAGCAAGCATATAACCTCAGCAATCAACAAAGGGCATCTCCCACTCAATCAGCAGCTAAATAAATTGAAAACTTGCAGACAAGTTAATTCTCACTAAAACATTTACTATGATATGAAATCTAATATTTTTTTTGAAATCCATGTTGTTTTTTAAAAAACATTTTAATTATAACACCATCAATTCAACAATGAATGACATTTTACAGCATTTATTGATACATTTCACTGAATCTCTTCAAAATATCTTACGACATACAAAGGAAATATTGTTCATAGAAAAGTTCGATCCCCTCATACACCTGGTTATAATGTACACTGATGATGCTTGGTGTTTATCTTCAACTGATGAGGTTTCTCGTTGCAATGGGTCCTGTTCTGAATAGGGCACTTACGATGTATGTGTTCCCAATGGCACCATATTATATATATATATATATATATATATATATATCACATCACTACTTGGACTAGGGCCTCTGGTCCAAAGTAGGACATTATATAGGCAATAGGGTGCCATTTTGGATGCAGATTTCACCAAAGGTGACACATCTGATGAGTCTCGTAGGATTATATTTCAGGCAACGAGCTATTTTTATCTCCATATCAAGTTCTTCAGAAGCAGCAACGTGTTTGAGTAGGTAACCCCAGTTGTGTGTGTACACAATCAATACACACACACCAATGACCAACCAACGTTCGGCCAATGAAGACATCATTATCACCACTAGCACACCAACACAGTATCCAACTCTAATACCACTTCTGTATCAATGACAGAAGACATGGGAAGCTGAAGTAACTGTTGAAAAAAGATCCACCATCACAGCAAATATACAACTCAAACAATGTCAAGGCGCTCGTAATAATTCAGTCACATGTCCATAAACTCCTCCTTCAGCCTCTGTAGTAGCTCATATACACAAGGTGTACAAAACATTAAGAACACCTACTCTTTCTATGACAAACTGACCAGGTGAAAACTATGATCCCTTATTGATGTCACTTGTTAAATCCACGTCTATCAATGTAGACGAAGGGGAGACAGGCTAAAGAAGGATTTAAGACAATTGCGAATATCACAGGGGGTTGGTGGTACCTTAATTGGGGAGGACAGCATCGTGGTAATGGCTGGAGTGGAATAGTATCAAATACGTCAAACACTTGGGTTCCATGTGTTTGATGCAATTCTGTTCGCTCCTTTCCAGATATTATGAGCCATCCTCCCCTCAGCAGCCTCCACTGCTGTATATGTGCCACTCGAAGGGTGAATGGGCAAGACAAAATATTTAAGTGCCTTTGAGCGGGGTATGGTTGTATGTGGAAGGCGCACCAGTTTGAGTGTCAAGAACTGCAATGCTGGCTGGGTTTTTCACACCCAAAAAGACATCCAGCCAACTTGACACCTGTGGGAACCATTGGAGACAACATTGGCCAGCATCCCTGTGGAATCCTTTCGACACCTTGTAGAGTCCATGCCCTAACGAATTGATGCTGTTCTGAGAGCAAAAGTGGATGCAACTCAGTATTAGGAAGGTGTTCCTATTGTTTTGTACACGGTGTATATTCATGAATCAATGAGTACATATCATTAATTTAAGTCCAAAAATTTATGTATACTGAACAAAAATTTAAACACAGCATGTAAAGTGTTGGTCCCATGTTTTATGAGCAGAAAAAAATATCCCAGAAATATTCCATTTGCACAAAAACCTTATTTCTCTCAAATTGTGTGCACATCCCTATTAGTGAGTATTTCTCCTTTGCCAAAATAATCGATCCACCTGACAGGTGTGGCATATCAAGAAGCTGATTAAACAGCATGGTCATTGCACAGATGCACCTTGTGCTTTGGACAATAAAAGTCCACTAAAATGTGCAGTTTCGTCACAACACAATGCCACAATTATCTCAATTTTGAGGGAGTGCGCAATTGACATGCTGACTGCAGGAATGTCCACCAGAGCTGTTGCCAGAGAATTGAATGTTAATTTTTCTACCATAAGCCGACCTCCAACGTCAATTTAGATAATTTGGCAGTACCTCCAACCGACCTCACAACCGCAGACCACGTGTAACCACACCAGCCCAGAACCTCCACGTCTGGCTTCTTCACCTGCGGGATCATCTGAGACCAGCCACCAGCTGATGAAACTGAGAAGGAATTCTGTCTGTAATAATGCCCTTTTGTGGGGCAAAATCTCATTCTGATTGGTTCAGCCTGGCTCCCAAGCCTATGGCTGCACCCCTGCCCAGTCATGTGAAATTCATAAACTAGGGCCTAATCAATTCATTTCAATTGACTGGATTTTTTTTTTTTATGAACTGTATCTCAGTATAATCTTTTAAAATTGTTACGTTTATATTTTTTGTTAAATATAGCAACTGCTGACTGTGCTTCAGATATTTTATTAAAGGGGCAATCAATGCTAATATTGTAGGGGTAAAACAGCAGAGATAAAAACCAAAACTCTGAGCAAAATGTGCCTGGCCACCACAACAATCACACAATGTAGTGCTAGGTGCTAGTATGTGGAGATATTAAAATAAGGCATAAAGTATGTTAATATCATCAAAGACAAAAGGATTTTGGCAATGGAAGACATTTAAAAAAGGCAATAATGCAGGTTAATGTTGGCGACAGCCAGCTCGTATGAAATACATTTTAAAACTTATGCCACTGTTTGAATGACACACTAAAACTACATTTTTTCTGATATTGATAACATTTTCACAAGTGTTAGAAGCGCACAAATTATGACCTGCAAGGCAATAGGCCTGGGTTCCCAGAGAGCGCCTTCCTTTACCTCTGACACCTACACCAAACATAGTAGGCTTAGTATGAGTCTGTCAGAAGGAAGCGTGGAGAAAGGGATTACCGTTAAATCCAGCGGGACCCAGGGGAAACAGAGGTGTGTGTCTGTTCTGGGGAAACAGAGGTGAAAACTGACAGTGAGAGGAGATCAGGTTAAAACACAAAACTGTATTTTTTTAATATATCCTCTGGGCTCAGGGACAACTGTGTGCGCGCTGTGCTGCCTCCATCTCCTCTCTGAAGGGAAAGGCATTGCATGCATAAGTAGACGTTCTGTGTGCTGGACAATACACCGGTGTGTGTGTGTGTGTGTGTGTAAGAGAGACTTCTTGTTTGCTGTTTGACAATATATCCTCCCAGGCCCCAAGTAAACACTGTTTCTCAAGGTGATAGGTAATAGCATGGTAAGTTATGAAAAAGGAAAATAACAAAATAAAAGTGCATTTTTTAATCAAGTGATTGTCAGTGAAGTCATACCCCTAACCATTCCGTTCACACAGGTTTCATTCGGAACTACACTGGCCTTCAGTTGTGAGAATTCAAGTCTAAATTCAAGCACTATATATTTTTAAAATACAAGCAGAACATTGGCTCTTCGGTTCAATACATCAATGTTAATTTGGGGAAACAACACATTCCTTTATGTGTTTTGAATAAGCAGCTTGCTGTCTCTGGACTTTAAATTATGGTGACTCAAGTTAATTACATTCCAAACACTCCATTCCTCAAAATAATTTTCATTATGGGGCAATCATGACACATTCCAGGACAATTATGACACTGGCTGACCGAGGTTATGCTAGGTTATGTCTGGGCTGGGGGTTATGTTAGGTTATGTCTGGGCTGGGGGTTATGCTAGATTATGTCTGGGCTGGGCTGGCATACCAAGACCTAGCCTGATCCCATAGTTGGCTCAGGGCTAGCTCAGAATACCGTCCTATGTGATATGTCATGTTTCTCTCTCTTCAAACAGCCAGTTGTCCACAAATCCCAACCAACAGTATATATTCGATTTTACCTGAGCAGTGGGAAGAGTGTGTGTGTTTGTTGGTGTGGAGGAACAGGGTGTGGTCACAGAATACTGGTAAAACCAGCCGTGCACAGTTTACGATCACTGAGGCGTGTCTAAATTGGAATTTAATTGCATCATAACTACACAGGATGCGGTCTCCCTGTATCATAAATTGCATCCAAAGTACGATTATTAGCACCGAGACTGGGGTGGAATTTGTAGGCAAACAACTAAAGAGAGTTAGAGTTAAAGTTAACAGGTTAGCCTAAACCACCGGGGTGGCTAGCAACACCTTTCCTTCTGAGACAAACAGCTGAATGTGCTTATGGACAGCCTTGCTCTGTTAACATTCAAAACAAATATTTTTACAGACTGGCTATCAACCTGTTGAGCTAGGTTTACCAGTAGTCCTACATCTGAACCAGTATCCAACTGCAAAGCCCAAATCTTTGCAACATTTGAATTGTTCCCTTAAAAGAAAAACAAACTCCCATTGTGTGGCCTCGGCCACCAGAGCTAACAGTGGTGAATTAGGACTAAATACAAGTGCTTGATGTTGTGACTACAAGTCCCATGGTCCACTCTCCTCCTATCCACTCCAATTATCACGTGTCCCAGTCGAGCTCTCTGCAGGCGATCCTGACCAGTCGGAGCTCCAGTTCAAAGGCGTCAGGTCTCTCCTGAGGGTTGAACGACAGCATCTCCCTGATCAGCTGTTTCATGCCCGCGTTCATGCTCTTCATCCTGGCCGGGATCAGCAGCTCCATCTTGGGGTTCTCCAGGAGCGCCTCCCCGAGGGGCACGATCTCCTCCCCCTGCTGCACGTAGCTTCCCAGGAGCTCCTTCTGGGTCTCCACGTCAACGAACGTGATCCGCTCCACCATGGCCCAGATGATGATGCCCAGGGCAAAGATGTCTGCTTTAGCCGTGTAGTGGCCCTCCCACACCTCTGGAGCCATGTAGAAGTCTGTGCCGCACGCTGTGGAGAGGAAACATTTGTTGACGGAGGCTGGTTCCTCAGGGTTGAGGCCCGACGTGGAGCAGACCTTTGACAGCCCGAAGTCTGCCACCTTCAGGGTGGGATCGGGGGTTCCCGCCAAGGTCCTTCCCTGGGAGATGAGGATGTTGTCAGGCTTCAGGTCCCGGTGGATGATCTGGTTTCGGTGGAGGAAGGCCAGGGCACTTCCTAACTGCAGCATGAAGCTGGTGTTGGTCTTGCGGCTGGGTTTACGGGACAGCAAGTATGCGTTCATATCTCCTCCGTCACAGAAGTCCATAACAAACCACAGATAGTAGGCACAGCACGGGTCAAAGGTTATCTCTCCCTTCAGAGATGTCTCCACCAGCTGGAGATAGAACAGAGACAACAGAAAGGCCATCAGAAAGGCCATTAGTATTAACAGTACATCATATAGTAATTCAGCAGACAGCCAGACACAATCCAAAACAGACACTGTATATACAGGCATTCAGTATGTGCCCATGAAGGAATTTTGCCCAAAACCGTGGGGTTGCCAGCACCATGCTCTAACCAATGACTGCATGACAGCCATTGGCACCACATAAGAGATGAGAGCAATGCTCTGTATTCTGGAACACTTGGCTCGCTTCAGAAAATGTCACCAATAAGATAAATGCTGAACTGACTGCTGAACAGATCAAAAATAAATTGTTCAAAAAGGCTGCTGGGAGCCAGCCGACAGACTCCGTGTCAATTCCCATCACGTTTCAGAGCAAATGCTAACTGGAGGAAAATTACTAAGAAAACAGAACAAAATGCTATTTCTAGCAGCGCTACCTACCTGACAGGGAAATAGGGAAATTGATTATGTAATCTAAAACAGTGGCAGTCCTGATTATTGATAAGCCAAGATGGGAGAAGAAAAACAGTTCAATTAAATTCCTTGGGGGGGGGGGGGGGGAGAGAATTTTCAACAAACAAGCAAAACTGCCTTGTCTCGTGCCATTGGCTTTGAATTGACAGCGTGACTGCCAGCCTCCTCTGTGAGCCGTCAAATGGAGGGGTGTGTGTGTTGTCGGTTTTTCTGTCTCGCTGGCTCCTTGTGTTTTTTTGTTTTCAATCAAAACTCGTTGTGACGGCTCTGATCTTAAAAAGACTTCTGCTGGATGAACTGGGTTAATCAAGCACACGTCTCCTTTTGACAGCTGACCAGATCAAAAACCTATCCTCTCCCATAGAAAATGTGCTGCAGGATTTTGACATACACACACCAGCAGCAAAACTATTTGGGTTTTGAATTACAGACAAATCAAATGCCTGACAATCTTTATGGTACAAAACAACACATTGACAGTCCCACCACTTAGGGAAAACCAGTCTGTACACAAAATTGGTCAGTGAGCCAAGCCATCCGTAACCTAATAGATTGAAATAATTCACCAGCATTGCCAGTCAGATAATACAGTCCCTGGCCTCTGATCTATTATAATGATGGTTCCTCCCCCACCCCACACGGTAATCCTGTCCCATTATCTAAATGTTCTCCCTCTATAAGCAGCAGTAGAACAAGAAAAGAAGACTCGGTCGGAACAAAGGATTCTGGGAAAGCGGCCAAGCCCAACATGCTGCAGTGTTTAACAAGCTCTTAGAGCGTGTCGGACAATGTATGCAAGTGTGACAATGGCCCACGTGCCGCTGAGAGGCTACAATCAGTTGTTGCCAGGCCCTTTAAACCCTCAGTGAGCCAAGAGGGAGGAACATGTTGTTGGTAACAGACTAGACAGATTGGCCGGGAGAGAGGATTCACTTTAAAACACAGTGCTCAATGAGGACATGAGCTGCCCCATTAAAAACTAGTGTTGAAGGCACCACCTGACAACACAGAGCCACCAGGATGACTAGCTAAACAGAACACAGTCTTCTGAACTAACTAGTCACAGTATGAACACTCTGTAGAGGCATCCAACATGCTGAATGAGAGGCCAAAACACAGGAAGCAACAATAGCTAACGCCTTGAATTACTAGCAAACACTGGACTACCCATGTCGGTCACCTCTGTGTCCGTCGGTACAGCAGTGTACTCAGCCACTCGTGTGGCTGGCAACAATATGTAGAACAGCCAGAAGGGAAAACAATCCAACACTCCCTTTATCAAGTAGCGTGACTGTGCTCAATACATCATCCTATAGCCAACATTGGGATCTACGGAGTGTGTGCATCTGTCCTGTCTTGTTCTACATAATTCAATCGTTATGGTATGTTTGTCACATTAAGTTGTGTTATTGTAAACTTATGTTATGGTAAATGTATTTAGGATATCCTGGTATTGTGTTTTCTATCACTTCTATAATTGCCCTTTGGTGAATTGAGTTTAGGACTTCAAAAACAAGCTTCTCCACTAACATTCTACCCATCAACATAATCAGATTCCTTCACCTCTGCTCTGACCACATACTCTTCGGCTGCAAAGTTGCTTCTCAGCATATGCGAGACAGAACCTTGAGGTTGAATGGTAAGTTCCGCCCTGCCAGCGTAGATCCGTTTGAGGTTCTTCTGTGGCTGTGGTCTTTCAAAAGATATGCTCATGATGTGTTGCCTCTGGTCTGAATTTGTACTCTTCCATGTGCTTACAATGTGTTTGAACTAGTGCCTTACTCATAAGTATCTGATGATATGTTAAGTAGGCTACATAAAGTTTGATATTTGGTGGGGGGAGTGGGGATATTCAAAAACTAGGCCCATCCTTAAAACCTACACATAAACCCACTTGTAGGCATCCAGATTCTCATACTGACAGTGTGCCATACCAGGATATCCACGGCTCTTCATCCAGGAGGGGAATTCTCTGCTGTTACCAAGCGAAGCTTGATTTTGGAGTAAGCTAACCACTTAACTAGCAACTAAATTAGCAAACAAAACGCACAACTGCAGAGCATTTTAGACAGTTAAGATATCTAGCAGACAAACAGTTGTGAATTCCATACTGCAACTAAATCACCTGACCCGTGCTGAACAGTGAGTGACTCACAAGGCTCCAGTCTCTCATCGTTATGTGCTTGTAAACAAACACCACATGACTGGGGACTACCGGTAAGCTTCATAATGGAAGATTATGTGAAAGGTGACATATTGCACAAGTTGATGCAGGCATTTACTTAAAAAGTACCAAAAAATATTCACGTGTACTTCAACTTCAAAAAATAGTTGAGGTATTGACGGTATTAAAAAAATATTTAGCCCATGGCTATTTCCAAATACTCCAGTATACTACACTGCTCAAAAAAATAAAGGGAACGCTTAAATAACACAATGTAACTCCAAGTCAATCACACTTCTGTGAAATCAAACTGTCCACTTAGGAAGCAACACGGATTGACAATAAATTTCACATGCTGTTGTGCAAATGGAATAGACAAAAGGTGGAAATTATAGGCAATTAGCAAGACACCCCCCAAAACAGGAGTGATTCTGCAGGTGGTGACCACAAACCACTTCTCAGTTCCTATGCTTCCTGGCTGATGTTTTGGTCACTTTTGAATGCTGGCGGTGCTCTCACTCTAGTGGTAGCATGAGACGGAGTCTACAACCCACACAAGTGGCTCAGGTAGTGCAGTTCATCCAGGATGGCACATCAATGCGAACTGTGGCAAAAAGGTTTGCTGTGTCTGTCAGCGTAGTGGCCAGAGCATGCAGGCGCTACCAGGAGACAGGCCAGTACATCAGGAGTCGTGGAGGAGGCCGTAGGAGGGCAACAACCCAGCAGCAGGACCGCTACCTCCGCCTTTGTGCAAGGAGGTGCACTGCCAGCGCCCTGCAAAATGACCTCCAGCAGGCCACAAATGTGCATGTGTCTGCTCAAACGGTCAGAAACAGACTCAATGAGGGTGGTATGAGGGCCCGACGTCCACAGTTGGGGGTTGTGCTTACAGCCTAACACCGTGCAGGACGTTTGGCATTTGCCAGAGAACACCAAGATTGGCAAATTCGCCACTGGCGCCCGGTGCTCTTCACAGATGAAAGCAGGTTCACACTGAGCACATGAGCACATGTGACAGAGTCTGGAGACGCCGTGGAGAACGTTCTGCTGCCTGCAACATCCTCCAGCATGACCGGTTTGGCGATGGGTCATTCATGGTGTGGGGTGGCATTTCTTTGTGGGGCCGCACAGCCCTCCATGTGCTCGCCAGAGGTAGCCTGACTGCCATTAGGTACCGAGATGAGATCCTCAGACCCCTTGTGAGACCATATGCTGACACATGCACATTTGTGGCCTGCTGGAGGTCATTTTTCAGGGCTCTGGCAGTGCATCTCCTTGCACTAAGGCGGAGGTACCGGTCTCGCTGCTGGGTTGTTGCCCTCCTACGGCCTCCTCCACGTTTCCTGATGTACTGGCCTGTCTCCTGGTAGCGCCTGCATGCTCTGGCCACTACGCTGACAGACACAGCAAACCTTTTTGCCACAGTTCGCATTGATGTGCCATCCTGGATGAACTGCACTACCTGAGCCACTTGTGTGGGTTGTAGACTCCGTCTCATGCTACCACTAGAGTGAGAGCACCGCCAGCATTCAAAAGTGACCAAAACATCAGCCAGGAAGCATAGGAACTGAGAAGTGGTCTGTGGTCACCACCTGCAGAATCACTCCTGTTTTGGGGGGTGTCTTGCAAATTGCCTATAATTTCCACCTTTTGTCTATTCCATTTGCACAACAGCATGTGAAATTTATTGTCAATCAGTGTTGCTTCCTAAGTGGACAGTTTGATTTCACAGAAGTGTGATTGACTTGGAGTTACATTGTGTTATTTAAGTGTTCCCTTTATTTTTTTGAGCAGTGTATATACCACCCAAGCCTATCCTCCTGGAGCCTATTTGAAGGCATCATATATAACCCTCTCCTGTCCGCTAGCAGAGTCCTTTCATATGAGCAACCCTGTCACATTGACAAAGGGAAACCTGAACCCCAGTAGCCCTCCCATCTCCCCCAGTTGTTTTTGCCTCCTCCCCTTTCTGTACATTTGATGCAATGCATTGCTTTTACTACAGTTCTAATTTATTACATTTTAATTATTTACTCATCTATTGTTTGTACTCATTGTGTATCCCTGTGCTTCATGTGTAAAAGGTGGTATCTGTACATTGTGTTTTAAGTCTATTATATATACATCCAGGTATAGCAGGGAGCTGGAGCTGTGGTTCATCCTCTGGACAGGTCTATCTGCATTTTACTACAGCTAGCCTTTTATTTATCAATCTTTCTAGCCATTCATCCATATAAAATGTATTACCTCTAGGTACAGTGGGGAGCTGGACCCGTGGCTCATCCTCTGAGCCAGATCATCCCTCTGCAGGACACACTCCTCCAGGTGGATGACGTTGGGGTGCTGGCTCTGGATACTGCTCAGGGCCCAGAATTCCCTGAGGGCCAGCTCTACATTCTCTGGGCTGTGGCAGCGGATCTTCTTCACTGCCACCCGGGCTCCGGTGCGTTTCACCAGCGCCTCGTACACCACGCCGTAGCTGCCACGCCCTACCTCCTGGATCAGGTCGTACTTCGGCTGGCTGCTCACCATCCTCTTCCTCGCTGTGGGGGGGGGGCAGGATGGAGGCGGTGGGGTTAATGGGGTACCACTGATTGTTGTTGAGAGCTAGGTGGTCAGCAGAACAAACTGAGAATGTAACCGTGATGACCCTCAGTTACTGAATAATATCCCAACAAGGTGAGTTTATCCGTCATACTAAATTAAGAAATGCATATCTGTGAGTTGACATGACAGCCCCCTGCTCCTGACCACATCAAAACCCATAGCTATAGGCCTAGTCTAGATGTAGTCTGATCAATTTTATCTCAGGAAAATGAACTAGCCAAGTGACACACTTTCAGATGGATGACACAAATAACAGTGTTTAAATTTTAGCAAGTAAAATTAGGACAGTTGGCTTTCTACCCACAAGATAGCACTTGATCATGACTCCCAGTCCATTAAATTACACATAGGAGCCATTGAAGGAAGGCGTATTCTGTACTGGGGAGTTTTGAGAGCTAACACTCGGCCTGAACATTAAAATGCGTTACGGTTTGGAAGCATAAAGACGTTATCTTCCATATCAGCAAGAAATCATACTTATTACAACAGTTCTCATTGATACCCGGCCAGAGGGGGATAGGGTACCCACCCGGCCAGAGGGGGATAGGGTACCCACCCGGCCAGAGGGGGATAGGGTACCCACCCGGCCAGAGGGGGATAGGGTACCCACCCGGCCAGAGGGGGATAGGGTACCCACCCGGCCAGAGGGGGATAGGGTACCCACCCGGCCAGAGGGGGATAGGGTACCCACCCGGCCAGAGGGGGATAGGGTACCCACCCGGCCAGAGGGGGATAGGGTACCCACCCGGCCAGAGGGGGATAGGGTACCCACCCGGCCAGAGGGGGATAGGGTACCCACCCGGCCAGAGGGGGATAGGGTACCCACCCGGCCAGAGGGGGATAGGGTACCCACCCGGCCAGAGGGGGATAGGGTACCCACCCGGCCAGAGAGGGATAGGGTACCCACCCGGCCAGAGAGGGATAGGGTACCCACCCGGCCAGAGAGGGATAGGGTACCCACCCGGCCAGAGAGGGATAGGGTACCCACCCGGCCAGAGAGGGATAGGGTACCCACCCGGCCAGAGAGGGATAGGGTACCCACCCGGCCAGAGAGGGATAGGGTACCCACCCGGCCAGAGAGGGATAGGGTACCCACCCGGCCATAGAGGGATAGGGTACCCACCCGGCCATATCACCATACAGCGCATGTTTACGGGTGACAATTAGTTATCTAGCATGCCCCGAACACCTGTGTGTACCAAAAGGCGGCCACGAGAAATGTTTGATCACTGAAAAATATTGTCAATGATAAAACCAGTTAAAACAGTGTACACAAGTGTATATTTTGCATTTGTGAAATTATTTGATGTGATACTAAAAGTAACAGGCTTTATGTTTCTATACTGAACAAAAATACAAATGCAACAATTTCAAATATTTTACTGAGTCACAGTTCATAAGGAAATCAGTATATTGAAATATTTTCATTAGGCCATAATCTATAGATTTCACATGACTGGACAGGGATGCAACCATGGGGAGCCAGGCCCAGCCAATCAGAATGAGTGTTTACCTCACAAAAGGATTCATTACAGACAGTAATACTCCTCTAAAACAACATTGGAGGCAGCTCATGGTAGAGAAATGAACATTACATTCTCTGGCAACAGCTCTGGTGGACATTCTTGCCATCAGCATGCCAATTGCATACTCCCTAAACTTGAGACATCTGTGACAGTGTGTTGTGTGGCAAAACTGCACATTTTAAAGTGGCCTATTGCTGTCCCCAGCACAAGGTGCATCTGTGTAATGACCATGCTGTTTAATCTGCTTCTTGTTATGCCACACCTGTCAGGTGAACGGATTGTCTTGACAAAGGATACATGCTCACTAAATGGAATGTAAACAAATTTGTGCACCAAATTTGAGCTTAACAAGATTTTTGTGTATATTGTACATTTCTGGGATCTTTTATTTCAGCTCATGGAACATCGGACCAACACTTTACATGTTGCGTTTTTATTTTTGTTCAGTGTTGAACCGTATCGCAATTTAGGAATCAATTCACGTTTAGATTGAGTTTTTGGCTGCCTGAGCCAGTCTATCTCTCACGATTTCATATAAAGTCCTTGGACCTTAACGAGTAATGGTAGGCTCCAAAAGATTACATATTGGACTACCCGCAAGAGAGCAAATGTGAACACCTCAGAGGCCAAAGCATGCGACATGTAAACAAATCAACATTGCCCCCTCAGATTTTACCTGTTATTTGCGCACTAACGCATTGCTGACAGCTACAGCATTTGAGGGGAAAGTTGACGTTAGCTATGCCATTTCCTGACATGTCAGCCTACTGCACAAATATGTAACAATAAATAAACATCTATCAAATAGTAAGTCCAGTGTAATTAGCTAAACTCGAGGAGAATTAGCTTGCTAGCTAACACGGAAGCGAAACTGTTTTTAGCTAGCTAGCAAGCAAAGGAAGAAAATGCTGGCTAAAAATACAATAATAGTTTGTTAGAATCATAACTACCGTTAGCTAGCTATATACATGTAGATTATATGTTGTTATGTTACCACAGGGGAATGTAGACAAGTTAGCTAGCTAGTTCAGTACCTTATGTCAGGGTTTCCCCAAACTCGGTCCTGGGTCCCCCGCCCGCTAGGTGCAGGTTTAAGCCCTAGCGTTACATTAAATAAATCAAAGATTGGCGATTTTTTGTTAAATTTAACTAGGCAAGTCAGTTTAGAAAACAAATTATTATTTACAATGCCGGCCTGATGAGTTGGTTATTTTGAATCAGATGTGTAGTGATTGGACAAAAAGCAAAACGTGAACGCGGGGGGTGACCCGGCCTTACGTAAAGTAAACTACCTAACTAGTTCGCTTGTTCAAATCGTGGACACCTTTATTGTCCTTCTGCGCTAGCTTATTCTGGCTCCGCACAATTCGGCTAGCTAACGTAACGCAGTCCCACACACCTGCGCACACGACCAAGCACCGTGTCACACGGGCAGACAAAAGAGATTGCTTCTTCTGAAGACGACGAAAGGAAACAGAGTAGCTCACTATAAATCTAGCAAGCTACACATTTACCTGTTTTCGTCTTCCCTCAACGATTCATTTGTTGTTGATTTTCTCTGGCAGACAAGACAAGGTCCGTGCTGAATGATCGCAAACCTGCAGCTCAAGTACCCCGTCAACAGCGCGCGCCCGCTTGCACGCTCCCAAAACAACACAGTCAGGGTGCTCTACGGCAGCAGCCTTTGGAAATACTGCCCCCTTACTTTCACTTTTTTGTTGTTGAGCCTTTTGTTCAAACCTCCAGCTAGCTGAAAGGGGAAATAAGTGTTCCCCCGTTTATTGCATAGCTTTAAATTAGTGGAGGCTGCTGAGGGGAGGACGGCTTATAATAATGACTGGAACGGAGCGCATGGAATGGATAAAAAAATGGAAACCATGTGTTTGATGTTTTTGATACCATTCCACTGATTCCGCTCCAACCGTTACCACGAGCCCGTCTTCCCCAATTAAGGTGCCACCAACTTCCTGTGTCAGACCATGCCCATTGATTCTTGCCCTGGCAACTCCCTCCCATATTCTACTGAAAAGCTTAATTACACCAGTAAAACGAGGATTAGGGTTAGGGGAGTGTTTGGCAGGGGTAGGGCTTCATTGTAAATTAAGAATTTGTTCTTAACTGACTTGCCAAGTTAAATTTAAAAAAGTAAAATCATTTGAATATTTATTCAAACATTTTGAATACAAATCTATAGCAAGAACTTTATTCTTAAGTTATCGTGACATTTCATGTTTGTAAAATTCTATTGTTTTTCCCGGCAACCCCCCTGAATGCCACATTTAGTTTGCGCCAAAGTGATGCCATGCAGGATGTAAGATTACATTTGACACAACACAGGTGACTAAGTCAATGATCTTGAATGAAATGACACACTGAAAGATACCTTTATCTCAACCATCATTTTATATATTAGGCAGTATCAATAAGAACTAGATTATGTATTATATCTTAATCAAAATGGTTTGCAGAAAATGTAACTCCCCTACCACAGTACCTGTTTGGAACATGCACTTAAAGGGACAGCACCATGGACAGACAGCACCATGATGTACAAGAAGAGACGTGCACAATGTTGCAACAAAGTATTCATAAATCGGTTATTATAAACATTGTCTCTTGAAAAGTTGTTTTGTTACTTGGTAAAACAACTTTAAAGTCTCTAGGCACTGGACTACCAACCCATTAATCAAATATAGGCCCAGCATTGCATCACATGTTCAGTGTGTCAGAAACTGCAGCCTAAGTTAAAGAATAACAAAAAGATGATGTGACGTAGGGCTAAAAAGAGACCCACCACTGTATCATATTGATATATTTTTATTAACAGGCTAGTCAATTATGCATGTGTCAACACTACTATGTCTGGTTCGCAACTCAGTTTGTAATACAGCTTAGTACATGGTTTGTCAAAGTGAGCTATAGGCCTACTGTACCACATTCTGTGGTTGGTGATAACAGTCAACATAGCTACATTCTTTGGTCTAACAAACAGCAAAGCAGAGAAATCAAGTAACACACAATATGAGGCCTATTGTTTGTTTTGTGCGTCATACAGTGCTTTCAGAAAGTATTCATACCCATTGACTTATTCAAATTTTGAGTTACAGCCTGAATTCAAAATTGCATAAATATTTTTTTAAATCTCACCCATCTACACACAATACCCCATAATGACATAGTGAAAACATGGTTTTAGAATTTCTTTGCACATTTATCAATTACAGCTGTGATTCTTTCTGGTTAAGTCTCTTAAGAGCTTTGCACTCCTGGATTGTACAATATTTGAAAATTATAATTTGAAAAATTCTTCAAGCTCTGACAAATTGCTTGTTTTCATTGCTAGAGAGCCATTTTCGAGTCTTGCTATAGAATTTCCAGCCGATTTAAGTCCAAACTGTAACTAAGCCACTCAGGAACATTCAATGTTGTCTTGGTAAGCAATTCCAGTGTATATTTGCCCTTGTGTTTTAGATTATTATCCTGCTGAAAGATACATTTTTCTCCCAGTGTCTGTTGGAAAGCAGACTGAACCAGGTTTTCCTCTAGGATTATGCCTGTGCTTAGCTCTATTCCATTTCTTTTTATCCCCAAAAAACTCCCTAGTCATTGCAGATGATGATGTAGCCACCACCATGCTTAAAAATATTAAGAGTGGGACACAGTGATGTGTTGGATTTGCCCCAAACAAAATGCTTTGTATTCAGGACTAAAAGTTCATTTCTTTGCCACATTCTTTGCAGTTTTACCTTAGTGCCTTAATGCAAACAGGATGCATGTTTTGGAATATTTTTATTCTGTACAGGCTTCCTTCTTTTCACTCTGTCATTTAGGTTAGTATTGTGGAGTAACTACAATGTTGTTGATCCATCCTCAGTTTTCTGCTATCACAGCCGTTAAACCTTGTAACTATTTTAAAGTCACCATTGGCCTCATGGTGAAATCCCTGAGCGGTTCCCTTCCTCTCCTGAAACTTAGTTAGGAAGGACGCCTGTATCTTTGTAGTGACTGAGTGTACTGATACGCCATCCAAAGTGTAATTAATAACTTCAGCATGCTCAAAAGGATATTCAATGTCTGTTTTTTTACCAATCTACCAATAGCAGCCATTCTTTGTGAGACATTAGAAAACCTTCCTGGTCTTTGTGTTTGAATCTGTGTTTGAAATTCACTGCGCAACTGAGGGACCTTACAGATAATTGTATGTGTTGGGTACAAAGATGAGGTAGTCATTCAAAAATAATGTTAAACACTATTATTGCACACAGAGTGAGTCCATGCACCTTGTTATGGGACTTGTTAAGCACATTTTTACTCCTGAACTGATTTATGCTTTCCATAAGAAAGGGTTTGAATACTCATTAACTCAATACATTTCAGCTTTTTCTAATTAAATTGTAAACATTTCTGAAAACATAATTCCACTTTGACAGTATGGGGTATTTTGTGTAGGCCAGTAATGCAAAATCTAAATTTAATCCACTGTAAATTCAGGCTTTAACACAAAATGCTGAAAAAGTAAACGGGTGTGAATACTTTCTGAAGGCACTGTGTATTACCTCTATGCATTGAATACTGACATATAGGCCTAATTGAGATAGTGACAAGAAAGAATAGATGAGGGAAAAGAGGTGGGTATTCATTTTGTGAGGAATGGTTCAGAATTTCTTTAACCATACTTTCAACTCATATAAGAAAGAAACATATGCAAAAGCATAACTTACACAAACTCATTACAATGTATCAAAAGATCAGTGGCAGATTTGTCACAAAATTTAACAAATGTGTTTCTGACAGTAAATACTGGTATTTTTCCCACAGCCTTTGCTGAATATGTTTATATTTGATGCTTTGGTATTTAAGTAGGCCTAGTGTCACACGTCTGCAGAAACACAACAGAGATGTCAGGGGTTTAGTGAGGCTGCTTGAAGTTGTTAGGGCGTTTGCCTGTCCTGGTAAGTATAGATAAGGTGATTTGTTCAAGAGGCGCTGTTGTCACCTACATGCAGAGTAATATACCCCTCCTGCTTTGAGTTCAGTATTATCATGTTATACATACACAAAATAATATCAATGCAGAGAATAGTTCAGAAATGTCTGTGATGTATTGGTGCAGACAATGCTTAATCACAGAAAATAAAAGCAGTAAACAATCATTCAACAGCATTTCTGTGGGAGGTAGAACACATCGCATTGCAAACTGAAACAAATAAAACATTGACATAAAATAAATCATTCAAACAAATCTCACAACATTCATGGACAAATTCATCTTGATTAAAAAAAACTCTGTCATTGTCCATTTTCAAAAACATCCTGAGGTAGACTTGTATAGATTCTTGACAAGGCATTGCTGTCTTGTTCTCATATAGTAAGAACATTGTAATATAAAAAACACGACCCACTCTAAATAAAATAAAAAGATTAAACCCATTGTCTGGACTTTACAGCCTAAATAAATTAAGGGATAAAATACTAGGCTCAAACCCGTATGACTGTGTGACATCAAATGGCAAATGTCATTACCCATCAACACAAGATCTTGAAAGGTCATAGACAAGGTCATATATTTTTCTTGAACCCCCACACTGGCCCATTTATTCCCTCAAGGCGCCCATTATTAACCGGATAATGATCATTTTGCCCAAAAAAACCAAGTTAGATAGGCCCACTGGGCTAAAAATGGACCGGCCAGTCCAACCCTGGTCATCAAAATGCTTTGTCTACAAAGGCGCCCATTCTGTAGTTCCTACATGGAGAGGCGAGTCTACTCTATTCTAACTACTGACTGACTACCATGCAAAGTAAACACGGGACTAAACAACATTATATTAATATTGTGACGAAGCTGTATATTTACAATAACCACTGAAAGTGGGGAGGTAGATGGTTTGGTGCTTCAGACTGGTCTTGTGCCACTTCCAGAGAGAGACCGGAGAAGTAACTTAGGGTGTCTAAGGAAATATCATTATTCTCTAATACCTACGCTGTCTTACAACTTGTTCACCAATTAAATCAGAAAAAGAGAGCAAAACTAGGATATAACATTAAATATAGCTAGCTGTACTACTGTAACGTCATAGCAATGTGTAAATAGTGCATTGCCCTTTTGGCTCTTTTGGCAATCAATGTTCTGCATGGGTTTTCCGGCAACCCAGCCGATAGGCTATAGGTACACACATAATACACTTTACCCCTCCTTCCAAAGTAGCTCCTCTTTAAAGGGGTTTCCCTGAGTTCAACATGAGGATTTCAGAGAAACTAAACCCTAGCTACAATCATAAGGATCAATGAGTAATTAAGTATCTTTAAGAAATGCCAATACTCCTACACATGATTAGTGCAGAGTATTGTTGCAATGGTTTACGCACAACATATTACGAAGTCAACTGAAAATGAAGCCCCTAAATACGACCATGAAGCTCTAAAGAGCCTACAACCAAAGCCAGTTTCAGTTTAAACAGAAATGAGCTAGAAATTGTAATACTGGATCAATTAGAGGTTTAGAGAATTAAGACAATGAATAAATAATAAATATAAAAAAGATAACAATATCTTTATCCATTTAAGTGGTGTAAAGTATTCCAGCCACCTCTGTAAAAGAGGAATGAAGACTACACTTAGAACCATCTTATTCAACACTTGAGTCCCTTTATCATTGCACTCAATCATGAAAATATAACCTTGAAGAAAAAACACTCAGCTCCATCCAAGAAAGCACATTTTGTCTAAATAGTTTCCAAGTACAACGAGACAATGATAAACAGGTAATGTATTGGGCAGGGTATGAGAACACCCCTAATATGTAGAATATGTTAGAAAGCCATGTCTACAGCCATAGTAAAAGCTATGGGACAGACAGAAAGACACAGTCTGTCATACAATCAACGCTGGTCTAGCAATTAGCCTTGAGTTAAAGCTTTGTAAAATGCATGGGAGGAGGCAACATCCAACCACCCATGAGACAAATGGCCAGGCTATGGCACTTATGACAAGCTGTATTGTACACAGTCCTATCGGCAACCATGGTGTACCAACATTCATACAGCAGAAAGGGTTAAAACATTCACTTGGCTGAAGAAATACACAATGACTTATAATACCCAAAGAAGATTTCAATAAGCAGAAAGACACACTCCTTTTTGACCAAGAAACAATCTATTTCTGTACATTCACTTGGATGATTGTATTTTCTTGACCTTTTTCTAACAAAAGATTTTGAGGAAAACACTCACGATCATCTCCAGTAAAATCAACGTAGGCTAACTCTGATTTAGCTGCAGCAGGGAAAATAAAACGATCAGTGCACATAGGTACAGTGGTAAAAACTGACAATACAAGGCTTATTGCAGTTTGTAAACACAGTGAGTTTTGATTGTTTCAGTGTGAAGCTAAGACACTTCTTTATCTAATGCAGAAAGAATACCTTCATAGACAGAAAAAGGAATTACTTAAAAGTATTTGAGTTGCAAAGAAGGTGGATAGATGTGTCTCTCTGTGCATTAAAACACAGAGCTAACTCTCAATCTCAACTATCGCATCAATAAAAGTACAATTTTCTTGCTGTTCGTTCGATAAATAAAGACAGCCTGATGTAGTTCCAACAGCAGCATTACAATGAAACCTTGTGATTGGCTGAATTCTTGAATGGATCAATCAGAACTCTCCCTGGGGAGTAAGGGGGCGTGGCTCTGCTCCACTTTCTCATCCCTCAATGATGATGCTATTCCCTGAGAGCCAGGGGAGGACTGCTGTGCTTTGATTGGACAGTTGGCCACCATGTGGCTGATGCTCTGGCAGCAATGGCACTTCTTGGGCTGAGGAGGTAGCTGGCATTCTTTGGCATGGTGTTCAGGTCCTCCACAGTTGTAGCATCTAGAACACAATGGGAGAAGGGGACTCGCACTAATAAAATGATTTCAGACAGTTAACACCTTCTTCCACCAGAGGGCAGTGTTCTCCCACATATAGTTTCAGATTCTTGAATTTCCTCAGATCTCATCTATGATAAGATTAAGTAAATCTTGAGAAAGTATCAGCATTATTAGTATGACTGCCTCTTATGTATGCACAGTTTATTTACTGCATACATTTGTATGATAATTTTAGGAGGTGTATAGTGCATTAAAACCAATGCCTCAACACATACATTTCACACAATCTCAAATCAGTAGATGTTGTGAGTATAGTAACAATGGGGAATTTTGTGATTGCATTAACTCCAACGCAGAGGGAGCATCAGAGCCTCCCCAAGCTTACTACCACTTCCCTCATTCTTCTGTCCTCTGCCCTTTGCATCCCAACCCCCTACCATACACCCATACACACACCCTCTCCTCTCCTAGGATGCCGTTGATTATTGATCAGTGTGGGCACCAGGGTGGGAGAGGAGAGCAGAGGGGGCTCTTTGTTTCAATACTGCACCCTGACCTCTAACCCCTGACCCCTAGCCTTTTCTCTCTGGATCTGCTTTTCCCCCAACTAATTTACACAACACACCCCACTGTTGCCATGGCTGCCATGACCTATGACCTCTCTCAGGGCACCTACATCTGGTATCAATTAAATGGATCCTTTTCCCTTTTCTGCATCCCCTATTCCCACTTTCATGTTTGGGAGTCAGTGAGTTTAAATGGATAGGATCCTTTTCCCTTTTTACTTCTGCATCCCACTGTTATGTTTGTGAGTCGGCGAGAGAGACACAGACAGTGTTAGATAAACTCACATCTATGTGGTGTTTGAGGTCATAAGACTTATGTCATGACGTTGGTCAATAGGCTAATAAAAAGCATAGCTGGAGCACACCCAGAGAAAAGTAGGTGGGTGCTGACTAATGGCGAATGAACTGCAAGCTATAAAAATAAATAAAGAGAGTCGCACAGTCTATAAATAAATATATATATATGTATACACACTACCATTCAAAAGTTTTGGGTCACTTAGGAATGTCATTGTTTTTGAAAGAAAAGCACATATTTTGTCCATTAAAATAACATAAAATTGATCCGAAATACCATGTAGACATTGTTAATATTGTAAATGACTATTGTAGCTGGAAACGGCTGATTTATTATGGAATATCTACATAGGCGTACAGAGGCCCATTATCAGCAACCATCACTCCTGTGTTCCAATGGTACGTTGTGTTAGCTAATCCAAGTTTAGCATTTTAAAAAGCTAATTGATCATTAGAAAACCTTTTTGCAATTATGTTAGCACAGTTGAAACTGTTGTTGTGATTAAAGAAGCAATAAAACTGCCCTTCTTTAGACTAGTTGAGTATCTGGAGCATCAGCATTTGTGGGTTTGATTACAGGCTTAAAATGGCTAGAAATAAATAACTTTCTTTTGAAACGCGTCGGTCTATTCTTGTTCTGAGAAATGAAGGCTATGAGAAATTGCCAAGAAACTCAAGATCTGATTCAACGCTGTGTACTACTCCCTTCACAGAACAGCGCAAACTGTCTCTAACCAGAATAGAAAGAGGAGTGGGAGGCCCCGGTGCACAACTGAGCATGAGGACAAGTACATTAGAGTGTCTAGTTTGAGAAACACAAGTCCTCAACTGGCAGCTTTGTTAAATAGTACCCGCAAAACACCAGTCTCAACGTCAACGGTGAAGAAGCGACTCCGGGATGCTGGCCTTCTAGGCAGAGTTCCTCTGTCCAGTGTCTGTGTTCTTTTGCTCATCTTAATCTTTTCTTTTTATTGGCCAGTCTGAGATATGGCTTTTTCTTGGCAACTCTGCACAAGAATAGAACAAGAATAGACTGACGAGTTTCAGAAGAAAGTTATTTGTTTCTAGCCATTTTGAGCCTCTAATCGAACCCACAAATGCTGATGCTCCAGATACTCAACTAGACTAAAGAAGGCCAGTTTAATTGCTTCTTTATGTTTGAGCTCCTTAATGATTTAACGGTTAACCCATAAGAGTCTAAGCCTTGTCTAAGCCAAGGAATTGTGGGGGGTGGGGGGGTTCTACTAAGCTATATGGAATTGTTTTAAAGAAAGTCATACCAAGGTTCATTTTGCTAGTTGATACTGAATTTTAAGACCCCTTTGATGAAAACATATTTTTGTCCTGCTATTTGCCCATACACTCATTGAATAACAGATTTCCTACATGGAACAACAGATAGTCCCCCCAAAAAATCTAAAGGAAGTTTGTTCTGAAGTGTCTGTCCTATATCTGATAGATGAAAGATCAGGAACCCTTTTTTATACATGTATTTAACCCCATATTTTTGGCACTAAACAGTCTCCATATATACTTCCATTCATTTTTACAACTGGTACCTGGGGACCTTCAGACCAGTCGTGTGAGGCCTGTGGCATCCTAGAGCAAAACAACCGACATGTATGTGTTCCTGTTCGAGTCTCACCTTTCCACAGAGGGGTCATATTAGTGTGTAGCCCAAACTGTTCAGAAGCTAAAGACAGAAGTTGGCAAATCGACTGTACCGACTTCAGACAAGTCCCAAGACGCCATCATGTTCGTGAGAGTCTCATCTTTCCATGGAGGGGTCATAATAGTTTGTAGGCCAAACCGTTCGGACGCTATAGACGATTTTGTGAGAAGAACGGTTTTCGGGATGTCTCATGGTCTGACAAGCACCACTCTAGCTCTGTCACCTTTCACCGCAGATGCGGAATTGCGACATAGGCGGATGTGGTGGATTGCGATGCAAAAAATGCAGACATCTCTAGTTTAAACTAACGGATTTCTATAGGGATTTATTTATTATACTAATTGAATTTTCACGGGGACCCAGACATCAACCTTAGGGGCTTTTAATAAGCCTACATGTCCCAATTTATTTTTTACTACAATTCGCATTTGTCCTTGACACTTAGCCACAACCACAATGAATGTTTACAGCGTTTACAGAGGAAATAAATAAAGGTAGGCTAAATCCAACGATGTAAAGGAACAATACAAATGTAGGGAAGGGAACGATCACTAAATTGGTAATTAAGTATAGGCCAGAGGAGGCTGGTAGGAGGAGCTATAGGAGGACAGGCTCATTGTAATGGCTGGAATGGAATCAATGGAACTGAGTCAAACATGTCATTTCCGTTTGTTTGATGTGTTTGATACCCTTCCATTCAAGCCATTACAATGAGCCGGTCCTCCAATAGCTCCTCCCACCAGCCTCCACTGATATAAGCTATACATGATTATTACTTATTACTCCTACTGATTGTGACTAATAATAATTAGCCTACTAATTGAAGGAAAAAGGAAAAGTCTGGGCAATACTGTATGATTAAACCGTTCTAGAGAGGACAAAGGTTACATTTTGTGTGACTCTTTGCCTTTTTATTTAATTTTTCTACTTGGAACAGGCAGGTACGCTTGACCTTACTCATGGTTTCCTCACATGTAAAGGTGGTGGAATTATTCGTCAGAATCTGTAGACACACCTCCGCCACATTTATTTTATCTCCACCCCAAACGCGTACCTCGCTGGCGTTGGTATTTCCCCCATGCTTAAATTTAAGGTCAGAATATGAGTAGAGAGAGAAATGCATAAAAAGGGAATAAAGTTGTGTTTATGCTGGCGTAACTAGGTCCTGAATTCCCACCAAAGAGGATAAATACATCTGAATGATGTCAGACCATTGTGGCTAAAACGGTAAACTTGCCAACTTTCATGATGATGACACCAGATATTTTCAACACCCTCAAATTATTTGTTAACAATCAGGCCACAGATAAACTTGTTGTTAATATTGCAGCGATCTTCATAGTTAATACTATAAGCAGAGTGTTACAGTGTTTCCATATCATGGAATTATTTTGAGTAAGTGGGGATGTTAAGTGATGCATGGTTAGGCTATGTGCCATTTAAAGATATTGATTGAACTGTCTCACCTGTCCCCCTTGGAGCGCCGTTTCTGTTGCCCCTTAGGTGTCTTCTCACAGCCCACACACTGTGCTCCCCCTGGCCCCGTCACCGTGACAGACTCTAGGCCTTTAGACGACTTCTTGAAGGTAAACTCCACCGCCTCGCCCTCCTTCAGGCTGCGGAAGCCCTCCATGTGCAGCTTGCTCTGTGTAGGGGAGAGGGAGCATGAGTGTGGTCCGCGGAGTAGTTTAGAACAGCATGAGAACTCTTCTAGGTGAGGGTAGAGCGGAAGCTTTACCCTGTGAGGGAATGGGGAATGAGTAGTCAGAGTTGGAGAAAGGTTATTTGGCCAGGGAACTGCTGAGAAGATATGAAAATGGTTCTAAGCCTGTGAAGAACTGTGGAAAACAGTTCTACGGCCAGATATGATGCTCTTCCTGTGTCTACAAGGGCGCATTTGTTCCCCAGACCAATTCCCAGCCTGGTCAGGAAGCAGAGACAAAAAGACTTGAAATGAATTTTACTCTGTCATTGTTTGTGCATATAGCTGGTCCCCTTCACATGTTGTCTTCTGGTGTGCTTACAGCTAAGAGCTGTTCCTTAATTGGGATCCTACATGCATACATTAACGTTCTGCATAGGTTTTAATACATCAATGGAAACATCCAGGCACTCTCGCGCTCTCTCAGGGGCCAATCCAGATTCCAGTCCCATTGACAGCCCTATTAAAACAACAATAACTGCTTGCTCACTACACCCTTCCCACTTCAGAATGTGTGTGTGTTTGTGTGTGTCTGCGTGGACAACGTTACCCCCTCCCCCAAGCTAGTCACAGCATTCCAAGCTCCAACCTCCCCCTCCCCTTCCTCTCCACCACCACACAGAACAGCCAATAGACTCTCCAAAAGAACTTCATCTGGTCAATTCCCAGACTGACCACTGCTAAGGATGTTGGGAAAAGAAGGGAGGAGGGGAAAGGTGTGCATTCTTGGGATAGCTGCCCAAAAGGCACATAAATAATGGTTTAAAGAATGTATGTGTCCACCTTGAGAAAAACATTTCCTTGCCATTGTCAACCTTAGTCCAGGGGCTCTGGAAAAAGAAGCTTGGATTTCGTGGCCACCTAGCTCTATCGTCCTCATGTGCTTTGTCAAGCTGCCTGAACAGTGTGACACTCATTTGATACCATTGAGCTCAAGATGAAGAATCATGCCTTGTTCAAGACCTTCCAGACACACAGAAAGTAACCCTGATCTGTTTCCCCAACCTGGTTCGTATTATTCTTTACGCACATGTTTTTTAGCGGCAGGGACTGGGAGACTAGTCAGGTTTGAGGCAAAGATGAACGAAGCAAAGTACAGAGAGATCCTTGATGAAAACCTGCTCCAGAGCGCTCAGGACCTCAGACTGGGGCGAAGGTTCACCTTCCAACAGGACAACGACCCTAAGAACACAGCCAAGACAACGCAGGAGTGGCTTCGCGACAAGTCTCTGAATGTCCTTGAGAGGCCCGGCCAGAGCCCGGACTTGAACCCGTTGGAACATCTCTGGAGAGACCTGAAAATAGCTGTGCAACAATGCTCCCCATCCAACCTGACAGAGCTTGATAGGATCTGCAGAGAAGAATGGGAGAATCTCCCCAAATACACGTGTGCCAAGATTGTATCGCCATAGCCAAGAAGACAAGGCTGTAATCTCTGCCAAAGGTGCTTCAACAAAGTACTGAGGAGAGGGTCTGAATACTTATGTAAATGTGATATTTCCATTTTTTTTTTATAAATTACAAAAACATTTCTGAAACCTGTTTTTGCTTTGTCATTATGGGGTATTGTGTGTAGATTGATTAGGGGAAAATACAATTTCATAAATTTTAGAATGGCTGTAAACTAACAAAATGTGAAAAAAGTCAAGGAGTCTGAATACTTTCCGAAGGCATCCGAGACACTCTTTTTAGTATGATATGTTAAATTTCATCTGGTATATATTAATTTGTGGATGTCCATCAGCCATTTCGTATGACATGTTACGAATTACAATTCGTATGATATATTATGAATTTGCAAAATGTACAATATTTTATGATTTTCCAAACGTACAACATTTTAAGAATTTGCTAAATGTATGATATGCTAAGAAGACAAATTTGTTGTGGCTAATGTTAGCTAGTTGGCTAACATTAGCTGGATTAGAGGATAAGGTTAGGAGTTAGGTTAAAGGGTTAAGGTTAAGGGAAGGAATAACTAAAAGAGTTAAGGTTAGGGTTAGGGGAAGGGTTAGCTAACATGCTAAGTAGTTGCAATGTAGCTAAAAAGTAAGTAAGTAGTTGAAAAGTTGCTAATTAGCTAAAATGCTAAGGTCGTCTGTGATGAAATTTCGAACACGCAACCTTTGGGTTGCTAGCCGTTGGGGCGTATACTTAAACCCTAACCTAGCTAACGTTAGCCAGCTTGCAAATCTTAGCGTTAGCCACAAGAAATTGGAATTCATGACGTATCATACATTTTACAAATTCGTAAGGTATTGTATGTTTTGCACATTCATAACATAGCATATGAATTGTATAATGGACATCCACAAATGAATACATAACATATCATATTAAATGGATTGTCTCGGATTTACATAAAGAGTCATATTTAATGCTCTGTTTTTGCCTTAATTAACCTTCTGCCTTCTGTAACCATACCAAAAGTAACATATTATCCAAATTTGAGTGTCCCGAATTTACATTTACTAAATTACGTCTATTCTATGATACTGGGCTGGTTTCCCAGATTATACTATACTCATAGATTTTTTTTTAAAGCCAATCTTAAAATGTTGTGGAGCAGAATTTTATGTTGATGGTGAGAGGGCTGTGATGTGGAGGGTCCGTTTATGGCCCTTGCATAGCATCAGTCTTAACCCAGACTGTGAGGTCTCTTCTGGGGGGTTTGAAGTGATAATGGTGGGAAAGGAATCCAGGTCATGATGGCCTGACAACCTTCAGCATTCCTTCCCCGTCAGGAGGTGAACGGGCCGGAACTATCCCCTGACCCCCCTGACCTCTCCTCCTTCAATCACCCCCACCCCAACTCTCCCTCCCTTGACTGCTTTCTTGTGAATGAACACAGCTCTCAAGCGCTCTCTTCCTCTTTCCGTTTCTGTCAATCTCATTCTCTCATTCTCTAAGAACACACAAATACACAATATTATCTACACACTCACACACTCATAATAACCCAACACACACACACACTCATAACCCCCCGCCACACACACACACACACACACACACACACACACACACACACACACACACACACACACACACACACACACACACACACACACACACAACCTCCCCACCACCCACTCTTCATTCACAGATAGTACAAGTTCACAGTACAAGATCACAGCCAGCAGGATTTCCTCTCTGTTAAGTTGACAATAGCAGCCATTGTCCAGCAGCCCCGACAGGCTTGTATGAGGGCAGAGGTGGATTAGGGGGCCGGTAATGTGGGTGTTTGATAACCTTTTTATGGGTGAATCACTCATTTTTCTTCCTTTGATTAAGCAGTTTACAGGAACATGGAGCAGAGAAATTTGAGGAGAGGACTTTGGTCTTTAGCCCCCAGGTTTACAGAGTGTGGAGGGCTGGTGGTGGATGGCTGGGGAGGATGGATGGGTTGGGGCTACGGACAGAGGGGCTGGGTGGGAGTCAGGGTATGGCTAGTCTGGGGTGGGTGGGCTGCCACATGAGATGCCAACTCCCCTGATGTTTGAAGGACTTTATAACAGGAAGCAGGGTCCGATGGGGACCGAGAGGAATGAGCCTTGTTATCTCTGCTTAGACTAACCCCTGTCTCTCTGTCTATTCTTTTTTAAGTCCAATTGATAATATTAGCACTTTCGGACCAAATCCCTATTGTAAATCAATCTCCCCTGTTTAGCATATTTTAAATGTTATGCCCAAACTCTACTTTGAAGTCCCTCAGACCTCTACCTTAACTCAGGAAGGACGGTGGAGAAGACAGCCTCGGACATTATGGTACTCATAACTCTCTCTCTCTCTACCACACCTGCTGTCTCTAACTGAATGATCGGCTATGAAAAGCCAACTAACATTTACTCCTGAGGTGCTGACCTGTTGCACCCTCTACAAAAACTGTGATTATTATTATTTGACCCTGCTGGTAATCTATGAACGTTTGAACATCTTGGCCATGTACTGTTATAATCTCCACCCAGCACAGCCAGAAGAGGACTGGCCACCCCTCAGAGCCTGGTTCCTCTCTAGGTTTCTTCCTAGGTTCCTGCCTTTGTAGGGAGTTTTTCCTAGCTACCGTGCTTCTACTTCTGCATTGCTTGGTGTTTGGGGTTTTAGGCTGGGTTTCTGTATAGCACTTTGTGACATCGGCTGATGTAAAAAGGGCTTTATAAATACATTTGATTGTTTGATTCTCGGGCATGTTGATAATCTCCAGGTTAATTTGACAAAACAATCCTGGAGTCATTAGGCTGTCTTTTAGGATGCTTAGCGTTCCATTCCATTTGAAACAAACTAGATTTCCCCTCCGATTTTACTAACTTGGTTTTACACGACTCCTAATTCCGACATTTTACATAACACTTATTCCCCAACATTTATTGTCATTCGTTATCTGCCTTTGTAAAACTTTAAAAGATTGCGAGGTAAAAATGTGCCAATATATTTTTAATATTGAACCCATCCTTTTGTATTTCAAAACCAATATTCACATTCAATTCGTTTAATTTTCTGGTCGGTTTATTAAAACACCAAATACAAACAATCTATTATTATGAAAATGTTATATTTTTGTCTGTAAATGTTTCATTCATTAGCTAGTTTTAGGGCAATATGATAATCAATTTCCCTAAAGGCTACCATTACCCTGCTTGCAACACCAAATCAGAAGCCTAATCAGATGTAACAACTGATCAATTAACCAAGCACTTTTGTTCTTGGCTGGCTTATATCTTACTTTAGAGAGGTTATTTTACATGTCACTTCTTGACAACAATATTAACTTTCTCATGCAAGCTACAAAGATGATGGGCCTCTGATTCCAGTTATAGCATTGATGGCATATCATCTGAACATAAAATAAACAAAATCTTGTTTTTAGTTTTAAAGCTTCTTGACTTTATTTATTATGCTTGTTTCGATTTGGTAATATTAGCTACATAATAAGTCTTAACTAAGTAATAAACTAATGTAGGCCTAATAAGAGGTTTTCAGTCTGTAAGAATAACATTAAACACCACATGCACTGCTGAGAAATAGGGCTACCTATTTTAGTAAATTCTAAAACGAGAATCAGTTGACAATTTCAAGACAATGTTGTCAAATGTTTAAAAGAGATACAAATTCCTATTGCCTCTTGCCCAACATATAAGCTATGAAAACATACAAACTATAAATTCGTTTTGAATGAGTGCAGCAAAGTGGTTTTCAAGCACTATAAACAATGATTGATAGGCCTATATAATTGCATGATCGATCAATTCAAATGCCTAAAAACGCAAGATCAAGGCAGGTAAATAATAATGTCCTACCTTAACGAAAACATCCCAAAAGTGGGATATTTACATTGTTGATAAATAAGACATGCACTCGCACAAAAACGCGCCAATAGAACCATTAGGACCTGTTTGGAGCTCGAGACAGGCCTTGACGAACATCAACACCACACTCTTCGAGTCCTAGTCCCACAGCAGACCTCACCTGATGAACGAATACATCGACAGTCTCCTCGAGCGGAGTCCCATCTCGGTTGGTCATCGACAGGAACCCGAAACCCATCCGGACGTTGAACCATTTACACACGCCGCTGCCACGAGACGAACCCAGATCCTCCTCTGAGCCCGTGGCTTCTTCCTCTTCGGTCTTTGCACAGCCCCCTTTCGAGATAAAATAATGTCACTCAGTCAGTTTAGAAAATATAGATGTTTGAAATATGGCATGTCTTGTCAACAATTGTGGCAGGAAAACGAGTTGGGGAGGCTCTTACTCGGATGTTTTTCAGCGTCAGTTCTTTGGTTCGACATGAAGAAGGCATTTAATGGGTTGCGTAATGGTAAAGAGCTCGAGAGCAGCAAGCTAGGAACACATGGGTGGAAACAATGTTGCTATTCGAAACAATGTCGATATGTTATCCATAGGAATACACTTTTTTTAAGCTAGTATATTAGACGGACTCTTTTTCAAGTTGTTTTGAAATGGAAACAATAAGCTAATGGTGATAATAATAATAGGTCTAATCATACTAGCCTAATTATACATAACAATACGATAATAATGATGCATTCTTATAAATAATAATATGCGTAATAAATATAAGCTAATCGAAATAATATCGTCAAAATGAATCATTTGAATAAATATACACGTTTTAAATGTATCTACCATTATAATAGTATAGCTTCTAACTTGATTATAATAGTATAGCTTCTAACTTGATTATAATAGTATAGCTTCTAACTTGATTTACACGATACATGACTAAATAATTCCCAAGCACGTAAGAGATTGACTCTGATAATGTAGCCTAATAAAAGTTTGCATTTTCTTCCCATGAGGAGCAACGAGAACCGAGAACACAATATCTTTGAATGTTTGAAGAAAAAGATATAGAAAATATTAAACTTGAAGATTCAGTTACCAATGAAAATTATAAAGCAAAATGCATCACCTATAGTCATAATTTATCCCAAAATGTCAACGCAAGCACTGAAAACCATTCTTCCATGAAAAGAGATTGTAGCTCCCAAATCGAAGAATAAATCATTACAACAACATTCGCAGGCAAAGGTGTGCTGCTGCTTTCGGAAAATGTTCCTAATCTAAACACTAATGACCGTTCTACCTGTAAACTGCTGTCCGGAAAAAGAGACCATCCCTTTCCCGGGTATATTTTAATCCAGGGTTACCGTGTCCTCCTCTCCCCAGTCCCCCCTGTCCACCTTCAACCCTCCTCCACTCTACAAAATAACACTTTCCCGAATACAGTTTAACAAAGGCGCAGAAGAGGAACAGAACAGCAACGGAAACAAACAAAGAGGGTTGGAGATACTTTCGCCCTGACAACCAGTGGTGTAAAACTGCCGGGAAGCATTTCTCAAAAGAATCCCCAAATCTAAAAGACAATACAAGGAAACCCAACCCGCCCTCTTTTTGTCTCTTCTCATAAAGAGATCTTTCCATCGAATCCCCCAATAGATCTTCGAAGAACCTGTGGAACCATTGCCTGTACCTTCTGCCATGGTTTGGGGGGTTCCTGGGCCTCCTACAACTCCAGAAGAATCAGGCAATAAACTCTGGTTGCATCGTCAACATCCGTGCACGTTTTTCGGTAATTCCTCTTTGGAAAATAGTGTATTTTCCTTCTCCTGGTCTCTTGCACAATATGGAAGGGAGCCCACACTGACCCTCCTATACCTCTAATATTAACCCCCACCTTTTCGATCGAGACCACCACGTGATGCTCAATTGCAATTTTCTGGCTGATAAATTAGACATTCCACGGTGATAGGGCCCAAATTCGCCGAGCGACCAATCAGCGGTAAGGACCACCTAGATGTTAGCAGCGGGGCCTTGGGGGACTCACACCCCGTGCGACCCCCTCCACTTCCGGGACAGGAGAGAGCCACAACCCCCACAGTGCCTGGAGCATTTGAATATGCGGATATGCAGTCACTCAGGTGCATGGTTTCACGGAAACCAAATGAAACCTTGCCCTTCCACACCATCATGTTTGATGTTAAAACCAAGGACATCTAAATCCAGCAGCATAAATCTGTGTTCTGTTTGTTGCATTCACACATGAACACGCTAAAAAAGTCACATTAAAATACACCTATAAACCAAAGAATAGGTTAATATCAGGAAAATAAATGTAGCAGTGAGCAGGAAAAAATAGAAGACCTTATTTAAAGTAGCTGATCTTGTAGAAATATCCAGGATAGGCAGGCTACATGCATTCCCCTTTGTCATTTCGTTTGAAACAATTTTGAGCTAACATATTTTGCTACTGTCCTACGTGTTTAGGATTACTATCGACTACACGCTGTAAACAAAGCAAATAAATAAACACCTATCTCTTGAGATACTAGTTCGACACAACCCTCCCGTGAATGTTGCTCTTATAATTCACCATAACTTGCTTGTTATTTGTGTTGTAGCTTGGGGGTGCACGGTCTGTGAAAGGCGGTGAAATAGGTTGGCTTCCCTCAGAATCGCTGACGGATACAGATAATGGATGTGAACGTAAACAGAGGGGTTGTGTTGCCTTGTGTGATAGGGGGAGGGCCTGTCCTCATAGGCTACGGCACATTATTACTGGTGCGTTGTTATAACTTTGTAGTGCCCTCTCAATATTGGTAAGTTTAAATGGAAAATTAAACCAGATAGAATAACCTTGAAAGACATCCAAAAAGTTGAGTGAAGTGTCACTACTACAAATCTGACTATTTCTCACCATCTCAATTGCGATTGGGAGGATGAAAAGACAATCTAGAAAAATAAGACGTTTACAGGCTACCAATGCAATCCCAATCAATGAGACAATTCCCCCTGGTAGACACTGCAGACTAAACGTGAGGTAACAATAGGATAAAAGGCGGGTAACAGAACAAGTAATCATGTGTAAAACACACCAAGTCACACACTAAATAGTCCTACTTCATATTGCCCATATATTTGGCATACATTTCAGGTTAACAAAGGAATAAAATGGTCAACTCACCACAACTGGGATCTTTTGGACACATTTTAGAAAGTCATTCTTGGTGAGCTCTTCAAAAGCAAGGCTATATGTACAACCTGTCAGTCCCTTCACCGACCTGACACCGGTATTTATGGCCTCTGAAACCCAAAAGTTCAGGATCCCTGCTGAAGCATTTGAATAATTAGCGACAATGAGTCACCTTTACCGGATCTGTGCTCTAACTCAGCCATCAACGCTTTTCAATGGCAGCTGTCATGACATTGACAATGCAGGTGTCATCCGGCTTTTCTCTAAGCACTGAGTACACCACATGAACTCAATAGGCTACAATACTTCATTTGATACAAGTCAATTACAATGTCGGATAATTAAAATGACTAAGATAACTTGGGTTGTGGGAATCAGCTGCATCATAAGTGGAAAGCCCATCCACCTGTTGCCGTAAAGCGCCTGACAAAGACACTGAGTCACGCACATCAATAGTAAAACGTGGATACATTGTCAGATACAGGAAACGGAAACCAATCGCACGCTGTGAACAGGACACTTTGAGGTCGTGCATGTCCGTTGGGCAGCTGGTGCGCGGGGCCATATGGGACCCTTGTCACCTGCACCCTCGTGCCTTACCCTTCTTCTTTACATGTGGGCCAACGACACCTGTGAGATAAGGCGTCCCCAGGATGAACGGGAAGTGGAGGAGGGAGTCATTTTGGGATGGACATAGGATCCTCCATCTTACAAAACCATCCGTCATCCTAGAGCATTACTCACTGGAGAGAAAGAGAGAGAGAGCGATAGGGAGCAAAAGAGAGAGCGAGAGACACACACAAGGAGAGGGAGAATGGTAGATAGAGAAATAGAGATATATAGAGGTGAGAGGGAGAAAGAAAAAGAGGGAGAGGGGCAGATGGAGGAATGGGGGGACAGAGAGAAAGAGAGGAGAAAATGAGATGGTGAGAGAGGTGTTAGCTAATTAAAACTATATGACTGGTTTCATTCAAATTCTTCTCTAATAATCTCTCAGTCTTGCTGCTACACCGCAGTCTTCTCTGGGTCACCATGGAGATGAAGGGCCCTGGATCTGTTGGTCAGAGCACAAAGAAGGCCGGCCTTAAGGTGACCCCTGTCACACACAGGGGCTTAGTAATTACAATGCCTCGACATGTGCTCACTGGTCACACACACTGCAACCCCCACCCAACGTCCACACACGCATGCTAGCAAACGCACAAATGCATACACCCACACTACCAGATGATATGTAATAGTGACTGAAAGGGCAGAGTGTTCCATCTATCTTACCCCTCTCATGGTTGTTGACTGTCATTCCTGTAACAGCAGGCAAGATATCTGTAAGATTATCTACAACCAGGCTGCAAGAGTGTATAGTGTTTCTCTTTTGACTTGGGTTCATTAATTTAATGTGTCTGTGTGTGTGTGAGTGTGCGCACACGTGCGTGCGTGTGTTGTGAGGAGCACGAGGTGTACTGATCCATGTTTTCATATCAATAACTGCACTGAGGAGTAGTTGACCTGGGAAACATGTTAGGGCCTTGTGGTTGGTTGAAGGAGAAAGCCCAATGGCTCCATATGGTTTCAGCTGTCAGCTCACATCTCACCTTCCTCCCCCAGGGGACACAGCACTGATCAATAACCTGATCCATCTATACCTGATCCATACATCATACTGTGACGTTCTGACAGGTAGCCCTCCCTCTCTCTTTTTCTCTCTTCCTCCCTTCCTCCCACAAAAAAAACATTTGTTAGAAAAGCTTTTATATCTACGCTTTTTTTTAATCACTGTGGTACATTTTTCAGATGCAAGTGGTATATTTTCACAACCTTTGATTGAGCATTTATTTGAGTCAAACACTTCTTTCACCCCTGAGTTATTCATGCAATATCATTTTTTGGGGTGAAATACCATGATAACATTTTGTTTAGTCACCAGTAAAGTCACCATTTAGTCATTTTAATTCGCATGTAATCTAATAGCAAAAAATGCATGATACAATTTTCTAAATAAATTTATTGGATGTGCTGAATAGAAGGAATAAAATAAGGTTATTACAATTTTTCATGAAGTTGTAACGGTATTCGTCGTCTGAAGAAGAAGAATCATCGGACCAAAGCGCAGCGTGGTAAGTGTTCATGCTTGTTTTATTAAAACTGAACACTATAACAAAAATAAACAAGAGAATAACCCGAAACAGTCCTGTAAGGTGAAAACACTAAACAGAAATTAACTACCCACAAAAACCATGTGGGAAAAAGCTACCTAAGTATGGTTCTCAATCAGAGACAACGATAGACAGATGCCTCTGATTGAGAACCACACCCGGCCAAACAACAAAGAAATACAAAACATAGAAAATGAAGATAGAATGCCCATCCAAATCACACCCTGACCAAACCAAAATAGAGACATAAAAAGCTCTCTACGGTCAGGGCGTGACAGAAGTATTTAGCTATGTACCAGTATGTACCATTTTTAAAGTTTATGGCAAATATTATACATTTTTTCAGCATTTGTTTGCATCTAATGTAAAGTATGAAGCATGTAGAGAAAAATGAGATTCACAGGTTCAGTATCCTTACTGTAAACAGCACATATGTAGAAGAAATCATCAGGTATTGTGGCATGTACAGTAAAGCTGTCACGCCCTGGCCTTAGTATTCTTTGTTTTCTTTATTATTTTAGTTAGGTCAGGGTGTGACATGGGGAATGTTTGTGTTTTGTTGGTTTTGGGTGTTTTTTATGGTAAAGGGGTTGTTGGTTAGTATATGGGTTTGTGTGGAGTTCAGGTGTCTAGCGTTGTCTATGTATGTTTAGTTGTCTAGGAGAGTCTATGGTTACCTGAATGAGTTCCCAATTAGAGACAGCTGATTTCGGTTGTCTCTGATTGGGAGCCTTATTTAGGGTAGCCATAGGCTCTCATTGGTGGTGGGTAATTGTCTATGTAGAACGTTTGTAGCCTGTATGTATGTGCACAACGTTTGTAGCTTCACGGTCGTTTTGTTATTTTGTTAAAGTGTTTCGTGTTTGTCATCTTTTTTTAAAATAAAAGAAGATGGCTTATTTTCCAACTGCTGCATTTTGGTCCGTCAATCCGCCACACGATCGTGACAAAAGCAGAAGCCTACAGTAACAAGGTATTGGTGTAGCCTGGTATATGTATGCCATTTCTGCCCCTTGCAACATTTCACAATATCAACTTTTCTATGTGACTTGTTACTGTAACTGCTACAGTAATACCTCTCTCGCTCTGCTTGACAAAATAAACAGTTTACAGCGTATCAATGAAAGTCAGATAATAAGTGAAATATACTGTCATTTACAAACCAAGTATTTCAGCAGTGCATTGTAAACTATTGCACCATAATTTAAAAGGGTAACTCTTTACACTTTGCCCTACTCTATTGAAGCACACTGGCTGATGTAGGATGATAATGATGTAGTATTTACAGCCACGTCCATATAGAATTTGGTTTTACCTTCCAACCTAAATTGATGTCAATTGATACATTTATGATGTGAAAATATAGCATTTTACAGTGTTAAGCAGTTCTGAACTGTTTGATTAAGTGATAGTTAAATGTATGTATTGTTAGCCAATTACAAGAAAATGTATGAATATGTATGTAAACTGAAAGAGCGATTTGGTGCAGTGAACAAGAGACTGAATTGTTTTGCAGTACTCAGTCAATTGAAAAAGTGCTTAGAGTTTTGAAACATGAGTCAATTTGATGATTTGTTTCGATTTTTGTGTTTAGCGTTGTGAAAATTGTTGCAAAGTGATTGAATTTTTTTTTTATAAGCTACATATCCTATACATTCTGTTTGCAGGTTAACCATTTTTAACATGGAATAACATGAAGCTGAGTGTTTGATTGGTTAATGTGTTGTTACCTTTTGAAGTCAGGTAAGACAGTCCATCTCCAGGCCATCTGCTGAGAGAGCCAATACATCAAACTACTGTGACACTGTCTGGTGGTTTTGCTGATTATCTGCCAATAGGGGTTGAGCAACAGAGGTACTAACAAGTTAGTTTTCACATAAGAATTTCAGATATTCTACAGTTGTGTGTGTGTGTGTGTGCGTGTGTGTGTGTGCGTGTGTGTCAGAGCAGAGAACATTTCTGGCTGGCATTTGACAATAAATGTTAAAGTAGAATTTATATTTATATAGAGTACCAGTCAAAAGTTTGGACACACCTACTCATTCCAGGGTTTTTCTTTATTTTTACTATTTTCTACATTGTACAATAATAGTGAAATAACACACATGGAATCCTGTAGTAAGCAAAAAAATGTTAAACAAAACAAAATATATTTTATATTTAAGATCCTTCAAAGTAGCCACCCTTTGCCTTGATGAGAGCTTTGCACAGTTTGGAGGGGTTGTTCTACAATGTAGAAAATTGTAAAAAATCAATTGAATAAGTAGGCGTGTCCAAACTTTTGACTGTTATTGTATATATCATACACACTGGATAGGTGGAGTGAATGTGTTACTTTATAGGGTCAGTACAGAGCCCCTGGAGCAAATTAGGGTTAAGTGCTTTGCTCAAGGGCATATCGAAATACTTTTCACTTTGTCGGCTCGGGTATTCGAACCAGCGACGTTTCAGTTACCGTTATGAACGCTCTAAACACTAGACTTTTTCAGCACCTTGGACAGCTCTTACCACTAAAGTGAAAGCTCTAAAAACAAACTGTTGATGATTTCTGAAAGTTAAATTTGGCGCTCAACGAAGACTACTAGTCAGAAGAAGCGTTCATATATCAAACCACAACGTGTCATTTTTTCATAAAGCTTCAAACATTCAAAACACTATGTAGAATCAAGTCAATTGCAGAGCTAGAACACGGGATTAGTGATTCACTTCAAGGTGTCTCTATTTACATTTTAACTGATCATGTGTCGATCGATATCGTTATTCGATAACGAAAAGCGCCCATGTAAACATTTTGTGAACCTATCCCTTGTTGTGCACGGTGCTATAGTCTACCTTTCAATTCGTCTCACAATTCAAACTAGTTTTAATGATACATGGACTCCACCTGGTGGTGACAAATGTATATGCATGGACACAGTGAGAGATTACATTAAATCAGTCCTCTCTCTATCATCACTGAATGCAACTGAACCTGTCACTTTTATTAATACGGTGTGGCTCGGATCCTCACCAGTCATATTTCTCACATCAACAAGATTACTGTAAAACAATGTATCTCTCATCCCACTAGATGTCACCCTGGTTCCATTACAAATTTGCAGAGGCCTAAACTGGATCGAGGTTTGTTTGAATTAAATAGATAGAGTTTATATGTTTTTGTGCATGAAACCTAAAGACACACTCATATACAAATCCTAATGAAGACAACATCAATAGAATAACATCATGAAAAAACATTTTGTTGACTATATATGCTAATGATATTTGAGCCTTAAAAAAAGAAGAAAACAATGAAAAATAAGAAGCCTTAGGCTATAATAAAACCAACACAAGCACAGTCAGGGGGCCTTCATAATAGAAAAGCCTAACTGATTATTATGGAGAGAAGCGAGCTGTGCCAGTGGGCTTGATTCGAGGAGAAGATCCTAGCCGTGGGTGTCCACTCCGGTTCCCAGTGCCAGCTGCCGGTGCTGAGGCTCTAATCCACCGTGTGAGTGGGTATTTATCTGCCTCCCAGGAGCTAATCTTGCCAGGGCTTCTAGCCCGTCCAAAAGAATGTAGTGGGTGGCATCATCTTTCATCTCAACCGTCAACTTCAAAGCTTCTACATATTTAAATGTAATGTTTTCGACATAAGCCTACTCAGCCCACCGGTGCTTCGTGGAATTGGAAATCTCCTGTGTGAAAAGCAATAATGATCAAGCAGAAGTAGGCTATTTCAAAGATTTATGATTCAGATTGTTTTGCTGTTGTCTTTATTGGCAGGGAACAAAATACATCTGAAAAGGCGCTCAACTGGGGCCACACAAGGGCCCTTAGCCCTCTGTTATTTTATCTTTATTCAAATGTCATTGCTTTCCCTCCACTGTCATATACTGACAAACTGTGTTATATAGCCTCTCGCCATAGGCTGTATCATATAGCCAAAATCGTACAAGTTGAATCTCTTTTGTTCAATAAATAGTAGATGTAAATCAATGTGTCCATATTGTAACATATAGCCCACATAGCCTATAGTGTGAACAGCCAACTGATCCGTGAGAGAAAGGCTTTGAAATAGGAGGATCTTTTGAAATAGAAGGATAGCAAGAGAATGCAACGTAGTCTACTTCTTTCCATAGATACTGAGTTAAAGTAACCACATTGTTCTGTAGACTAAGGCAAAAGCAATAGGCTACCCATTGGTTCCACGCGCGCTCTATTTTCCTCAAGGCAGTGGTTAATCCATACATTTTAAAACCAGGGTTAATCCCTCCCACTCTGCTCGCCCCCGCATCGCACCATCGAGCGCTGTGCTCAGCCTCCTCCTCCTTCTCCTGCTGTGTGTGGCGAGAAAACGATAGATATAAAAACAGTCTGCCTAAAACCGCAAATCGACCTAGCGCAGACTATTAAATGTCGACCAATTCTATCGTTCTGAAAACGTGATGGATTATAATGGTTTGCTCCCGGAAGAGCAGGTTCAAATGCATAATCGAGGTAGATAAGAGACGCGGATAAAAAAGGGGTAGGGGTAGCACGCGAGCGGAGAGCACTTGCAGAAGACAAAGGTAACTGTGCTGCGAACTATGTGATGAATTAACAGTCCAGAAGAGCAACTGGGAGTGTGGAGGCACAGTTTGGGGGGAAAACTCGAGAGATTGGCTTTTGAAATACGATCAGAGCGACATGCTTTCTCTGTTTTTCTCAGGGAAATCCACAAATGAACTCTCCGCGGTCGGAAAGCATAAAAACCCTAATATGACGATGCCCCGAAGTGGTAATGACAGTCAGTCGTTATGAGAAGCTAAACCTTAATGCTAGAGACATATGTGCTATTCGTGGATAGAAGCAGAAAACTAAACACAAAGGAGAGATTCGTTTCAAAACACATTACCAGGAAATGGTGATGGTTTCACAGGCTATATCTTAGATGTTTGAAGGGACATGCATTTGATTCTTTGCGTTCCAAGTCAGACATCGAACTCAAGCCACGAACGCTGGCACTGAACTCTACGACGAAACGCACAAACCACTGTAGAGATTGAGTGGCTTTTCCCACATTTTTCTCATGCTAAGTGTGTGTACTTGAAGACTTCACATGTTGATGGAAGAGACTGACATAGATCTAACGACGCTATAGTTTCGACGAAAGCACTCAACGGATTGGCTGTCCATTCGCTTCAGCACCTCAGCACAGAGCGTTCTGCTAGGCTTCCTTCAGCACCTCAGCACAGAGCGTTCTGCTAGGCTTCCTTCAGCACCTCAGCACAGAGCGTTCTGCTAGGCTTCCTTCAGCACAGAGCATTCTGCTAAGCTTCCTTCAGCACCTCAGCACAGAGCGTTCTGCTAGGCTTCCTTCAGCACAGAGCATTCTGCTAGGCTTCCTTCAGCACCTCAGCACAGAGCGTTCTACTAGGCTTCCTTCAGCACCTCAGCACAGAGCGTTCTACTAGGCTTCCTTCAGCACCTCAGCACAGAGCGTTCTACTAGGCTTCCTTCAGCACCTCAGCACAGAGCGTTCTACTAGGCTTCCTTCAGCACTACGGACAGCTACCAAAATGACACGGCTGCGCAAGAAAGCTTTGATTGCACTTTTCTTATTCACCCTCTTCATCTTCGGGACCATGATGGGCCTCAGAACACTGAAACCCAGCGATGGCTTCTCAGACCTGGCCCCGGGAATGGGAGAGTTTGTGGGGGAAAGAGGAGGCGACCGGCGACGGCCAGTTTCAAACGACATGGTAGTTTCCCCTGGTCAGTCCCATCTAGCCAGCGACACCAAAGTCGTCTTCACAAAATCCGACCGTGACTACAGTATATTCTACGACGTACAAATCTTCTATTACCTATGGTACGGCAACCCACAGATGGACGGTAAATATATTCACTGGGACCATGTTCTAGTACCGCACTGGGACCCTAAGATCGCCGCCAGCCACGCCAAAGGAAGACACACTCCTCCGGAGGACATAGCGTCGAGTTTCTACCCGGAGCTAGGACCATACAGTTCCAGAGACCCCACCGTGCTGGAGTCACACATGTCGCAGATTGAAGCGGCTGCAGCAGGTAAGGGATTTCGGCACCACTAACCCATCCAAACTGAAATATCATTATCAAGCGGTGTCCTGGACATGATACTGTAGCTCTCAAATATTGACAGTAGCTTCACTTAAACTCCCCCATTCAATCTGCACCAATGTTGTGCACCTAATGCTTTTGAGCTTTCATATGAAAGGGGATGTGTTATAGACCTACCCTTCTGTCAATAGTCATACCAGAGACTGTCCTCACTAACTGTTTCGCCCCAGGGGTACTGGTTCTGTCTTGGTACCCGCCTGGCATTGCAGACAACCATGGTGAGCCATGTGAAGACCTGGTGCCTGCTGTCATGGACGCTGCCCACAGACACAGCATCAAGGTAACTGGTGAGAGAACCGGTATGTTTTTACACTTTCTGGTGCTTTACTGAATAAATACATGTCTGGCCACAGGGTTGGGGTCCATTCCATTCCAATTCAGTCAATTGGAATTTCAGTTTTCTTCTGGAATGGACTGAATTCAAAAGGAATTGGCCTCAACCCTGGCTGGCTGACTGGCCGTCTGGTAGTGATGATTGGTTGGTAGGTGTTAAGGGTTATGTTGTTCACTCAGATCCTAAACTTGAGATTCAGAAAATAGACCTACATTCTTCTGTAACAGTCTGTCACAAGAGACTACGTTAACTCAGACCTTTGTTGTAGTAGTCTAAGTGAGTATCAGTCCTGGCCTTTGTACCTAACTAAATACATAGACTTTGAAATATTCACACTACAAAAACAGCCACTGTGTATGTATAAATTCACTGTATTCCCTTGAAGACAAACGCAATGCATTTCTTTTTTAGGGTGTGTGATGTTGGTTTTGGAATGTATTTTCTATGCCTAAAACCATCTGTTCTAGCCCACTTTCTTCCTCCATCTTGTATATTATTGATGTAGTCAGAGAAAACACATTTCTTCAACAACCTCCCAAGTCTTTGGGTGCTTCACAAGGTCCTCTGAAGGCAGACTTTTTTTTCTTCAGTATTTTAAAACCGAAGAAAGACCGTTTCCAATTGACGGAGGAGTGACTCAGGGGATATCGTTCAAGGCACTGTTGTACTGTTTGACTTTCAGTCTATTGAAGCAATTAGAGATGTTCTGTACACACACACAACATTGGCCTCAAAGGCATAACTGGGGCTGATCATGCAGCCTGAGGTCTGTGTGCATGGCACGAGATGGTCTTTCTCTCTCACACACACACACACACACACACACACACACACACACACACACACACACACACACACACACACACACACACACACACACACACACACACACACACACACACACACACACACACACACACACACACACACACACACACACACACACACACAGTACAGTGCATGCAGTTAGTTAAATATAGCCCAAGGTTCTTCTTTCCATCCGCTTTCATATGTAGAATATGGCAGGCTTACATTTGCAGAAGACAGTGCAGACTTTACTTCCAACAGTGTGTGTAGTGTGGAATTGAATGAATAATGAGAAGTACTGTAGGTCTTTGTGGAACTTACACAACAGTAACGGTTTGTATCTCTGTATGACTAACCTGAGGGCTAACGCTGCAATGTTCTGTTCCAACCAATGTTGTAGAATCACTGCCAAACAGGAATTATAGGTTGAGGTAGAGGGACTGAGAGATCTCTTTCCTTGCATACTTCCTCCGTGTATCTGTGCCGACCTGTGTCTTTTCTACTCATATAGCCTTTAATATGCACACTGACTGTTCCATTCACTGACCTTGTTTACATGATCGTCACCTTAAATCATGAATAAGAATATACAGAGCCTAATGTGTAAACATTATACTGCCTCAGGCCTAGCTTATTATTACGTCTCGCAAAAGAACGATGACAAAACAAACATCTGTGTTAAATATTTAGATGTTCCAATAACGATCGACGTTCCCAGTTTACAGTAAGCGTAGCAGTCATTTGAATGCTGAGAGACTCCCTGTTGATCTTTCAAGGTGTGGTATGTGGATCAGCTCCAGGTCTCCCTTGAATAATTGTTTTGAAACCTCAAGGGATTTCATCCTGGTTGGATGTATAGATTGTATATGTATGCCATCTACTGTATCTCCAAGTAAGGCCCTTGTGTGGTTCATTGAAAGGTTGGCAGGCATTGTCTATCAGTTGCAGCAAAGACAGAGGCACAGAGAGAAAACAGCCATAGGTAATACTTTAAGCTATTAAGGTAACCCCAGTGGCCTAGCGGTTAGAGCATTGGACTAGTAACCGAAAGGTTGCAAATTCAAATCCCTGAGCTGACAAGGTATAATCTGTCTTCTGCCCTTGAACAGGCAGTTAACCCACTGTTCCTAGGCCGTCATTGAACATAAGAATTTGTTCTTAACTGACTTGCCTAGTTAAATAAAAAAATATATTTTTCAAAAAGGTAGAGAGTATTATTGCTTTAAAGTAGAGAGCAGTATCATGCTTATTATGTATCTCCAGCAGATAAAGTTCACTGCAGTACCACTGGAAGGAATATATCTCCAAATCACTTTTCTTTTCTTAAAGGAGGATGGAGGATCACTTAAGACATGACAGAGAGGGTGAGGTCCTGAGTTTGGATATGACCGCTGGGAGCTAAGAGCCTCTGCTTCAGTGCTTCGCTCTTCCTCCCTCCAGTCTTTTTTTAATTTTCAAGAACTTAGCTCCTGCCCTGTGCCATTCTATAACCATATGTCTTTACACTCAGGATACAAGCTCTCACATCGCCAGGCACACGTGCACACACGCACCCACACCCACACACACAGAGAGAGGCCCTGGAGTCAGAGAAGGATTTATAGATGATCTGCCAGTTATAGGCAATCTCTGATTGGCTGATCCCAGCCCGGAGGCCTCTGACACTAGTCTGACAGGGTCAATTTCATCTGTTATTCTGGAAGGACACTGGAGTCCATGACATTTGATTAAACACATATTGCACATGAATTACCCACGGAACAGGTTCTATACTCTTAGAAAAAGAGGAGAACCCTTTTTGGTTCCAGGTAGAACTCTTTTGTGTTCCATGTAGATACCTCTCTGGAAAGGGTTCTACCTGGAACCAAAAAGGTTTATTCAAAGGGTTTTCCAATGGGGACAGTCAAAGATCCCTTTTAGGTCCTAAATAACACCTTTTTCTAAGAGTACTATTTACCGATGGATATGCCAGTTGTAAGGCAACATGGCGAAATGCATTGGTTATGAACAATAATCAGAATCACTTTATTTGCAAAGTACATTTACACATACCCAGAATTTAACTTAGTGAGAAGATGCTGCCATGAAGACATTCTACAAACAGAATGCAGACACAAAGTCAACATACAGAACATACTGTATAATACACTCTTTTTAAAAAAAGGTGCTATCTAGAACCTAAAAGTGTTATTTGGCTGTCCCCATAGGAGAACCATTTGAAAAACCCTTTTTGAACCAAAAATGGCTCTACCTGGAACCAAATAATTATCCTACAGGGACAGCTGAAGAAACCTTTTGGAACCCTTTTTTGTAACAGTGTATAAATACAGTGACTTTGTTGGAAAGCGAGGTATCGACAGTACTTATTCTTTCTCTATGCCAGTGCATTGAACAGTCAATGCCTTACTGCATTTCAATGCAACAATAAAATGGTAATGTGCTGATATACTAATGGATGTGAACATTGCTTTTCATTAGGTCTTCATTTACAGGACAGTGTTTACATTCAAGTGGTATAATAATGTTTCAAAGACTATGAAAATGTGTACTGCAGACAGTATTGTCCTCTTTATTAAGAGTTTATAATGATCAGTATCTGTACTCGGTTCACACAGGTGGCGTTCCACATCCAGCCGTACACGGGACGGACTGACCTCAGCATGCACGATAACATCAAATACATCATTGACAAGTAGGTTGACCTTCCACTGTCCTATGCATCAACATGTCCTCTACTCTCTCTCTCTCAAACTACATCATTGACAATTAGGTCAGTCTTCATCTCTCCATTCCTCTTCTCTTACTCTCTTATCATTTACCTTTTTTTGTCATTTAGCAGACTCTTATCCAGAGCGATTTGCATACATTTTCATACTACTTTTTCATACTGGTCCCCCGTGGGAATCAAACCCACAACCCTGGCATTGCAAGCGCCATGCTCTACCAACTGAGCTACACGTTAACAAGCAGGTTGGACTTTGACTGTTCTGTACATCCACTTCCTCTAGCCAGCCACTCCATTTCTCCTCTCCACTCTCACTCCCCCCTTCCCTCTCTCTCTCTCTCAAACTCACACAGATTAAGATGTTCTTATCACGTACTTTAAGCCAAAGGTCAGAGCTCTGCTTTCCATGTCAATTTCCAGTGACTTTGATCTGGAGAAATCGGAGTCTTCTTCGGGTGTAAAGGAGGTCGAGGAATGAAAAGCAAGTGGCCTTTGTCCTGATTTCACTTTCATTTTTAGAGTTTTACTCAGAGGGCTTGAGACAATTGTGCCACTAAAAGATTAGTACCGGTGGGAAAATGTATGAAAATAGTTTGGCTTTGGAAGAGACCAGTAGTAGCCTGCAGGTCCCAGAACTGTTTGTGCAGTCTTGTCAACTCCTATGGTCATTGTCATGCCAAACATATTTATAACAACGACCAAACATATGTAGGATCTTCATTTGAGCCAGTTTGCTACAGCAGGAAAATAATCCTGCAGCAATAGGTATGTGAATTATTATGTGGATAAAAATGCATGGACATTTTTGTAGGGGTTGATACACTTTTCATAAGGGAAAGTCAAGTCTGAAATTTCAAAGTGGAAATTACAAACTTTAGAAGCCTTTTTAACCCTCAAATACACTACAAGTTTAACATTTCCTGCAGGAAAGTTCTCCTGCTACAGGGTGATCAAATTTAAGATCTTACATTTGTAGGAGCCGGTTACAGTGCACCAACAGATCGAGACCAGTAGAGGACAGAAATATGAAGATGAGATGTTTTATATAATGAGGCATGATAGTGATCCACCTTAACATTGTCCCAACCTTTAGACACCCTCTGTGGTAGGGCGGTAGGGTTAGCGTATCGTAGTCAAGCTAACTGAACAGTGATGATCGTGACTGAGGCCAACTTCTGCAAAAGCAACTGTGCTAGCCATCTGCCTGAAAATAAACCACAGAGAGAATGAGTGTGAGATAGAGGGGGGGGGGGGGGGGGGGGGGGGGGTACATTTATAAATGCTGATCTCTCCATCTACAGTGTTCACACATTCCAAATTTGCTCTTGAAAATAATAGCATCATTTCACATAATAGCATTTTCGGTAGACATCTGGCCCTTCACTCAATTTAGAACCCTTGTGTTGGCAGAACCTCCTGCTTTGTAACAAGTGTAAAACAACACACTTTTATATAACAATCTCTGACTGTAAAATCAAATCACCCATGTAGGTGATACGCATTGGGAGTGGAAAATTGGCTACCTATGGAGTCATGATATGTTTTTCATCTTGCTTGTTCACTTCTCTATAAAAATAAGTCTGATTTGTAAGTATACTGCAATTCAGCTTCTAGCTGCATAAGTAAACATGAACTAAAGTAAACAAAATCTTGACCTCATAGGTACGGGAACCATGGCGCCTTCTACCGCTTCAGGTCGACCACGGGGCGGATCCTTCCTCTGTTCTATGTCTACGACTCCTACCTGACCCCGCCTGAGGCCTGGGCCGACCTGCTCCACCCCGCCGGCGCCCACACCCTCCGCGGCACGCTCTACGACGGCGTCTTCCTCGCCCTGGTCGTAGAGGAACGCCACAAACACGACATCCTGGCCGGTGGCTTCGACGGCATGTATACATACTTCGCCTCCAACGGCTTCTCCTTCGGCTCCTCTCACCAGAACTGGAAGGCGGTCAAGGACTTCTGTGACGGTAACAACCTGCTGTTTGTGCCCAGCGCCGGGCCGGGATACGTCGACACCGCAGTGAGGCCATGGAACAACCACAACACGAGGAATAGGGTCAACGGACGCTATTATGAGACCAGCCTACAGGCTGCGCTGTCGGTGCGGCCGGAGATCGTGACCATCACGTCGTTCAACGAGTGGCATGAGGGGACACAGATTGAGAAGGCGGTGCCCAGGAAGACGGTGACGCGGCTGTATCTGGACTACCAGCCCCACCGGTCAGATCTATACCTGGAACTCACCAGGAAGTGGGCCGAACACTTCAACAAGGAGAAAGACAAGTGGCTCATGTAGAGGACAGGAGTCCTGACTGGACTGGGTCGATGGGAATAATACCTTTTGGGTGTGACTGGAGCAAGTAAAACTGAGGAGCTTTTCACACTACTGAGCTGAGCCAAACCAAGCTGTACTGAGCTGTCCTGGTTAGTGGTTACTATCCACCATAGTTGCTGGAACCTGCTGAAAAAAAATGGAAAGAAAATAGCACAGCCAACACAGTTTGGTTCAGCATGGTAGTGAGAAAGGGGTAGGAGTGGCCTCATTGCTGGGTATTCTGGGTCCTTGTGATTATAAACCATATTTATTTTGACAGTGAAGCAAAAATTTGCCAATTTGGCCCCATACTCCAGCATTTTGGATTTGAGATCAAATGTTTTTCATATGAGGTGAGAGTACAACATGTCACCTTTTATTTGAGGGTATTTTCATACATATGTTTTACCGTTTAGAAATTAAAACCTTAATGTATCTAGTCCCCTCCCCATTCAAATATGTTTTTTATCTTCTCATAAGTATTTGGGCAAATTAACTTATAGCATATTAAAGTATTCAAAAGTTTAGTATTTGGTCCCATTTTCATAGCACGCAATGACTACGTCAAGCTTGTGACTCTATAAACTTGTTGGATGCATTTGCAGTTTGTCTTGGTTGTGTTACAGATTGTTTTGCCCAATAGAACTGAATGGTGAATAATGTACTGGAGTCCCTTTTATTGTAAATAAGAATAGAAGATGTTTCTGAACACTTCTACATTCATTTGGATGCTGCCACGATTATGGATAGTAATGAATATATCCTGAATAATGATGAGTGAGAAAGTTACAGAGGAACAAAGATCACACCGACCCCAAAAATGCTAACCTCCCGTTATTGGTAATGGTGAGAGCTTAGCATATTATTATTATTTTTTTTTGTGGGGGGGGGGGGGGGGGGGTATACACTTGACTACTTTAATACACTATAAGTGAATTTGTCCAAATACTTATAATATTTTTTTTATTCAAATGGGGGGACTACATACACAAAAGTGCTTTCATTTCTAAACTGTAAAACAGATACGTACGAAAATGCCCTCAAATAAAAGGTGACATTCCGTAGTCACCTCATATGAAACATTTGATCTCAATTCCAAAATGCTGGAGTATAGAGCGAAATGTACACATTTTATCTTCACTGTCCAAATAAATACAAGTAGCGTATGCTTTTTACTGGAGCAAATGGGACTGAGACGGCTCACACCATTGACTTAGCAACAATTCCACCTGGCCTATCAGAGGGCAAGATGAAGGTTCCACTATATTGCTTACACCTATCCAATCCTCTCAGATCTGCAAAAGCATCTAGGGGGAGGGGGCTAGGGGTTGGTTTGGGGATTCATTGGTACACTCATGATTGAACCTGTCTCTGTTTTCGTCAACTCTTCTGTTCTTCTCTCAAATGAAGTTTTCCATTGATGTGAATTTCATCCCGATACCTGTTTTTTTAAAAACATTTGAATACACAACACAAATACTTTTGTACAAAGTTTCATTGGTTGGTTTACGTCAACTTATGTTAGTGCCAAGAAATAGCCTGTTTTGAGTGACTTAAGTCTATTCCTTTCAGATGAATTCTGTTGTGATGATCGCCACAGTAATGATATAGCCACTGGGGTTTGTGTAGTGTGGGTGAGCTTTGAGACATTTCTGACATACAGGACTTATTATTTCCTGTATTACTTTTAAATGGTGAAAAATAAACGTATTGTCTGGTTACTATGTGGGAATCTTCGGTGTGTTTGAAATAGGGTGGTTTTGAATCAACCGAATCAGCAAGGGTCAGACCCACCAACTGGGAAGGAGCCTGTCCTGTAACACACTCTTCTATCATTGTTAAGCCGTAGCAGGCTGCCTGGTCCCCTCCCAACACACTACACACTAGCTACTTTAGCACTCAGCTCAGGACAAATAGAAACCATGGGTCCAGTGCTGAGTCTCTGTCCTGCTCCACACCCACACTGCCCAAGCACATTAGCCGTTAACACCAACTAACCAACCAGGCGTGGTGCGGTTAGAAATGTCAGGCTTCACAGCACCGTGCGACGGCCGGCCCCGACACTCATCATCACCGATCTTTCTAGTACCAGGTGACAGATCAGATGATGCGTTCATACAATTATAGCTTCCTGATTCGTACCTCAGAATGTCAACCGTAGAAGGGCAGTGAACTGAGAGGGGAGAGATGAAGAAAGCGAGCGAGAAGAGAAAGGGACAGAGAATCAAAGAGAGAGAGAAGTATGAAAATAGAATTGACTGACAAAACAGTAGGAGGGCGTAAATAAGGAAGTCATTTAGTTTTAGAAAGCCTGTTGTTCCTTGCGACTAGCATCCTCTTAGCCTGGAATCCAAACTGATATTCATTCTACAATGGTGAAACAAAGTTTATCAGTTCAGATTCTAAAGGAGCATAATCCATACGCTAGAAAAAAGAAAGGCACGAGAGACAGAGACAGATACAGCGAGAGAGGAAATGTATCTACAGGCAGCAGGGTTGGCCGGGGGGGGGATGTCGTCGAGGGAATTCTGCCACTCAGAGAGTTCCAAACCAAAGCACTTAAAAACAGGAAGCCCATTAAGCTAGTTCAATAATGCAGAACATTCAAAGAGACACAATCAAGTGGATTTTTGCACATTAAAAAACAGTTACTCTTCAGAGCTCCACAGGGAGACTGATGCAGACACCTCAGCTAACCTGTCCATCTGGTCAACATGTCAGTAAGTAAAACAGTTATAGATGATGACATCACATCAAAAATGACATGTTAAAAACAGTTATATTGTGAACATTGAAGAAAACGTTCAAGAAAAAACAAATAGTTTTGCATTGCCAGGTTAGTTTGCTAGTGTCTAAATGTACTGCACTGTATTGTTAGAGCAGCATTTGCTACTTACATCTCTCATTATTCGACATCCTTGAATACACAGAGATCATTTGCAGGTTCAGAATGAAACGGTACGGATACATGACGCACGCGATGCCATAACAATTTGCATTCCACACACATTTGGCAAAAAATGCAATGCTAAGTACTGCATGGGGAGTGATAGTCTGTTTTAACAACAGGGCTTTTTCTTTCTGCGCCATCAGAAATAAATGTCACATTTAATGTTTCCAGTGGGACTGAATGTAAAAAGGAATGTTGCTACAGAGGATTTGTGCTCTAGTCAACCGTTTTCCACACTACATTCAGCGGCCAGCCACTGTTCAAGCCCAATTCATAATAGACCGCTAGTCCACTACCAGAATTGACCTGATCCACACTGAAATGTAGCACATGATTGCTTTCTACCCTCAGCAACTAGTCTGGGGTTGGTTGGGTTACTATTGATTGAGGTTATGGAGGAGGGTATGGAGACCTGATCTTGAACGAGGTATTAACAACAGAAAGAGTTAAGTACACAGCACAGTGCATAGAGACACCTCAGTTTGATAAGGAACAGGAACAGTTTCTCCAGTAATAAAAAGGTTGACTTGAATTTTCATGGGGGATGTACAGGTGGAGGTTGAGGCTGCTATGTTGGAGTAGGCTGGGGTGGTGGGACCTGGGGCTGGGGTGGTGGGACCTGGGGCTGGGGTGGTGGGACCTGGGGCTGGGGTGGTGGGACCTGGGGCTGAGGGGGTGGGACCTGGGGCTGAGGGGGTGGGTCCTGGGTTGATAGGTCTTGGGACTGATGGAACTGGCCACCAGTCTGTTTCTCTGTGTCTGATGCTGTGCTGCCGTCTCTGCAGGGGCACCGACACTGGCATGACTCTCCCTGTCTAATTACGATGACAGGCAGACTCAGGCCTATCTGCTGCAGAGCTGTCCCTAGCAGACAAGACAGAGGGCATGTCAAATAATATTTTTAAAAGTCAATATATCCATACAAATTGTACAGTACCTCACAGATACGGTCTTGTTGCTAGCATTACAACATCTACAGCTCTGCAACTGCTAATGTATAGCGACCAAATACATTGAAATTATCAACATGTAGAATACGTGTAAAAACCACAGCTAAATTCATCAGAGGTGACATATGTCGGTAAATATAACGAAGCAAAAGATGAATCTCCATAAATTACCTGTGTTCCCTCCCATTGGTATTTCTGTGGTGAAATAGAGCTTCTCTAGTGTCGAGCCACTTTGTTGTTGCTGAAATACAACAGAACAAGAGAAGAGAGCAGCATGTACAGCATATAACTAACAGAATGTCAATGCCTCGTGGCTAAACAGAGGAAAAGTTTCATTAAAACAACTGAAGGTCATTTAACAGTTGGACTGGATGAGATCCAGCAGGCCAATGATTGGACGACCCTCTCCATATTTTAATTAAAAGACCAAATGATTGGACTGCGGCCATCTCCATATTCTAATTAGCTGGCTTTACTACCCTCCAGGTTTGGAGGTTTCAATAAAGCATCTAGAATAATGACACAAATAACGTATGACAACAAATTATCAATTCATAAAAAATTGTCCGATAAAAACATGTAAGAATGTTTTATTATTAGACCAACATCTAATAGAAAAACGTATTATCTGCTTATAACTTATAATGGGCCTGACTTGTTATAATTATAATAACAACCAATTAGTAAGTTGTTAATGATGACTCACGGATAGCTGTGTCTGCATGTCCTGCAGCCTCGGGTCATTGACACTGTTCAGCAGCCACTGGAGGTTCTGAGTGGACAAGGTGATGGGCTGGATGGTACTGTGGGCAGGGACCGTAGGAGGAGTAGAGAACCCCAGGGAGAGGGGTGTTAGTGGGGCCTGGAGGGAGGAGCTGAGGGGTGGAGGGTATGGGCCTGGTTGAGAATAGATGGAGGACATGGCAGCTGGCTGTGGTAGTACACTCTGGGTGGAGCCTGGTTGGGAATGGAGGGTGGTGGTTGGCTGTGGTAGTACACTCTGGGTGGAGCCTGGTTGGGAATGGAGGGTGGTGGTTGGCTGTGGTAGTACACTCTGGGTGGAGCCTGGTTGGGAATGGAGGGTGGTGGTTGGCTGTGGTAGTACACTCTGGGTGGAGCCTGGTTGGGAATGAAGGGTGGTGGTTGGCTGTGGTAGTACACTCTGGGTGGAGCCTGGTTGGGAATGGAGGGTGGTGGTTGGCTGTGGTAGTACACTCTGGGTGGAGCCTGGTTGGGAATGGAGGGTGGTGGTTGGCTGTGGTAGTACACTCTGGGTGGAGCCTGGTTGGGAATGGAGGGATGCTGCAGGTTGTTGTGGTAGGCTCTGATTGGATGGCTGTTCTGGATTCACCTCATGGTTAGGTGTATCACTGATCATGAGAGAGACAGGAACTGGACAGGGTTCACCAGGCGTGAGGAGAGCGGTGGGCTGGGGTACAGGACGGGGTTCACTAGGGGTAGAGTCAGAGGGTTCAGGACAGGTAGAAATGAAAGGGTGAGATGCTTCTGGAAGCACCGCGGTTAGAGATGGGTTCTCCAAACTACACGAGGGCACTGCCACCGATGACACATCTGGATAAGATAGGGGACAGATAAATGTTTTTAAGGGCTTAACAGGAGACAAGGCATTTAGACCACAAAGCACTGGTGGTGTTCACCACAACATAGTACAGTGCTCACCCTGTGGCTGGGGCTTGTCTTGAAACAGCATCTCAAACACCAGGTCCAGGGCATCAGACTGACACAGGGACAAGACAACAGCAGAGTAACGTTAGTCTAACAGGCAAAACATATACAGCACATGTCTTAGTTACCATCTATTACATTTACCATACAATATGCACAACTTATACATCTATACAATTAGCCCTGAGACATGACTGTAGTTTCTAATAGCATCTATATAGCCAATAGCAAAGAGCTAACTGTATACTGTCTATATACACTCACCAGTCAGTTTATTAGGTACATTTATCTAGTATCGGGTCGGACCCCCCTCTCCTCCCGAACAGCCTGAATTCTTTGGGGCATTCTACAAGGCGTCAGAAATATTACACAGGGATGTTGGACCATGCTGACATGATGGCATTACGCAGTTGCTGCAGATTGGACGGTGGTACATTCATGCTGCCAACAGCCCGTTCTATCTCATCCCAAAGCTGTTCTATTTGGGCTGAGGTGTGAGGACTGAACAGGCCACGCTAGTAAACTGTCATGTTCCAGACAATGTTTATCCACTCCTCAATAGTCCAGTGTTGGTGATCGCATGCCCTCTGGAGCCGCTTCTTCTTGTTTTTAGCTGATAGAAGGATCAACGAGTGGTGCGTTCCAAGATGCCGTTCTGCACACCACTGTTGTACTGCGCCGTTATTTTCCTGTTTGTGGCCCGCTTCTTAGCTTGCTATTCTCCGCTCGATCTCTCTCATCAACGAGCTGTTTTCGCCCACAAGACTGCCGCTGACTGGATGTTTTTGTTTGTCACATCATTCTCGGTAAACCATAGACACTGTTGTGCGTGAAAAGCCCAGGAGGCCGGTCATTTCTGAGATACTGAATCCGGCGCGTCTGTCACCGACGATCGAAGTCGCTTAGGTCACTTGTTTTGCCCATTCTAACATTCAATCAAACAGTAACTGAATGCCTCGATGCCTGTCTGCCTGCTTTATATAGCAAGCCACGGCCATGTGACTCACTGTCTGTAGGAGCGATCCATTTTCGTGAACGGAGTGGTGTACCTAATAAACTGGACAGTGAGTGTATGTCTTTTTTTAAGACATATAGCATGGATGTTTATTCAGACAGTGTGTGATATTGAAAACGTGGAAAAAAAAGAGTTACAAAATGACTTACATTATTTTCTCTGAACTGAGAATCAGTGGAAATCAGGCTCATATCACTGAGACATGGGGAACGAGGTTTCAAATCCTGTGTTTCAAAACATGATTATTGATTAATTATAAGAGATGATTAGAGAGCACCGCATATTGAGAACAGATTTAAAAAGACAGGAAAATACAGAGAAAATCTATCGATTGCATGGATATTTGATCAGTAAGTCTTGACACATACCGTGTGAGACAGAAACAGATGAAATATGTCATTGTCAAAACATCATTAGTAAGTGCCATTTTCAGTCACATGGTGACTCACGTCTGAGAGGGAGTGGCTGTGAATTATGTCAGCTGATGGTCCAGGGTCGTGACCTTTGATGTTGTCCCTCGGACTGTTGGAGGAGCTTAGGGACTTATCACCATCTGTGTCCACCTGAAGGAGGGGTGGCTCGCCTAGAATAAATAATATATACAGATATTATTTTTATAGGTCTCTCTTATACAGCAGCCAACCCTATTGCTACAACCCATAAGAATTTGAGATATAGTCCTGGCTTGGAGAAAGAAATGTAATTTGAGTCCATAACTCTTAGCCTCATGGGTGAAGGGGCAGGATAAAGAAATACGCTCAGCAATATCCAAGTCCATGCATAACGACAATGATCATTAATAACATGAGTTTATGCTGATGTAGCCTTTAGTGCCTTGAGGCCTGTGCTTTTGGGGGGGGGGGGGCAAGGAGGTTCAAGCCACTAGTGTTGTCCTGGCTACAGACACAAGCAGTTCTGCAGGATACATATGGAAACTCCCGCTGGGAAGCCAACCCAAAAAGCAGGAGATAATGTTTCCTCAGCCTCTGACATCAATGTGAGTTGCATTCACAGATCACATGTAATAGATCTAAACCCCATCTGAGACTCATCTCCTCAGAGGGAGGAAGAGTCTACTGGGTTCTCTGGTATCAGAGGAACAGGCTAGAAAGACAAATTACAGTGTTATAGTTACAATGGAGTGTGAGAAGTGCGCGTGTGTGTGTGTGTGTGTGTGTGTGTGTGTGTGTGTGTGTGAGTGAGCAGAACTGGGCCCCAGAGGAACCTGCAGCAGCAGTATTAGAGGCTAAACCATAACAGCAGCAGTATCAATAGCTCCACCACAATAGCAGCAGTATTAATAACTCCACCACAATAGCAGCAGTATTAATAACTCCACCACAACAGCAGCAGGACTAATAGCTCCACCACAACAGCAGCAGCATTAATAACTCCACCACAACAGCAGCAGGACTAATAGCTCCACCACAACAGCAGCAGAATTAATAACTCCACCACAATAGCAGCAGTATTAATAACTCCACCACAACAGCAGCAGTATTAATAGCTCCACCACAACAGCAGCAGAATTAATAACTCCACCACAATAGCAGCAGTATTAATAACTCCACCACAACAGCAGCAGTATTAATAGCTCCACCACAACAGCAGCAGTATTAATATCTCCACCACAACAGCAGCAGTATTAATAACTCCACCACAACAGCAGCAGGACTAATAGCTCCACCACAATAGCAGCAGTATTAATAACTCCACCACCACAACAGCAGAAGTATTAATAACTCCACCACAACAGCAGTAGTATTAATAGCTCCACCACAACAGCAGTAGTATTAATATCTCCACCACAACAGCAGCAGTATTAATATCTCCACCACAACAGCAGCAGTATTAATATCTCCACCACAACAGCAGCAGTATTAATAGCTCCACCACAACAGCAGTAGTATTAATAACTCCACCACAACAGCAGTAGTATTAATAACTCCACCACAACAGCAGTTGTGGTGGAGCAGTTTTCACTGTATTATTGACTATATGTTTGTTTTTACTCCATGTGTAACTATGTGTTGTTGTATGTGTCGAACTGCTTTGCTTTATCTTGGCCAGGTCGCAATTGTAAATGAGAACGTGTTCTCAATTTGCCTACCTGGTTAAATAAAGGTTAAATAAAAAAAAATAAAAAAAACAACAGCAGTAGTATTAATAGCTCCACCACAACAACAGTAGTATTAACAACTCCACCACAACAGCAGCAGTATTATTAGCTCCACCACAACAGCAGCAATCAGACCTGGGTTCAAAAAGTATTTTGAAATCCTACAGATATATGAGTGTTTGTTTGAGCCTGTCTGGAGTGCTAGATGGACCGGCTTCGGATCTTTGGGACTGTTTTGTGTGTGTGTGTGTGTGATCTCAGCACTCTGTTGGATGTGGATAAATAGGCTCATCAGGATTCGCTGACAGGGCGTTGCGAGAATAAATGGGCCAATAAGAAGCTGGGGAGATGAGCAGTGCTGAGGCCTATCTACTGGGCTGAAATGAACTTGGATGTTTTCAACACACACCTGTCTTGAGAATCTGACTCAGCAGAGGAAGCCATACCCCATTAAGAACACTCAATAAAACGTAGCGGGGAGGAAAGAAAGACGTGCTAGAACGTATTGTTTTATCTCCAACTCCGGAAAAAGGGGTTTTCAACTCCCTAGTCTCATTTTAAAATAGACAGGGTTTGAGCTCAAGGAGTTAGCTGTGTATCACCACCTCACCTTCACCTATTTGTCCCAGGATGTGTGTTTGGAGATGGTCACTAGAGGTGAACGCTTTGTAACAGCCAGGATGGTCACATCTGGGGAGAAAACAACACTAAGTCGAGTTATGTTTATTCATTTGTGCGTTCATTGAGTACGTTTACATGCACACTAATAACGCAATATTAAACCGATTATGGCAGAGTATTGTCACACCCTGATCTGTTTCACCTGTCTTTGTGCTTGTTTCCAGCCCCCTCCAGATGTCGCCCATCTGCCCCATTATCCTGTGTATTTATACTTGTGTTCTCTGTTTGTCTGTTGCCAGTTCGTCTTGTTTGTTCAAGTCAACCAGCGTTTTTGCTCTCAGCTCCTGCTTTTTCCAGTCTCTCTTTTCTCTCCCTCCTGGTTTTGACCCTTGCCTGTCCTGACTCCGAGCCCCTCTGCCTTACCCTGACCCCGACTGCCGTCCGGTACCGTTGCCCCACCTCTGGTTTTCTGACCCCTGCCTGCCTTGACCTGTCTATTGCCTGCCCCTGTTGGAATATTAAACTACTGTTTATTCGACGTGGTCTGCATCTGGGTCTTACCTTCATATCTGATAGAGTATGACATTAGTCATGTAAATACCTTACTCTGCTTATCTTAAATCGGTCATAATCAAAGTAAGCATATGCCGATTAAAACACCTGGTTTTCTGAGCAATCTTTAGAATTATTAGGAATGTAAACAGCTTAATCGATGTTCCAGTGCTTTATTTGATATGTGCGAGTGAAGTGAGTTCAGAAAAACTGAAAGTATGCATCTTAGAAATAGTTTTCACATACAAACTTGATATGTCCGAACTCAGAATCTAATAGTCTTCTCAAAAATAACATGGTCACTGTGGTAGAACATTTATTTTGATTGCCGTTTTTCAGCATTTATCAAAAGTCCCATCAGTAGCCTGATTTCAGAGGTGTCCATGTAGGGAAATCGTTTTTCTTGCAATGGATGTAACTTTTTAATCAAACTATCATATTAACCTGACTACCTAGAATAATCACATTATTGTGTGCATGTAACCATGCTCATTTATTCATTCATTTGTGCAAGCATTCATTTGTTCATGAATTAGTTAGTCCTTTCAACCCACAGCGTACTTCAGCTATTCATTGTGAGCTCACCTGAAGGGCCTCTCCTTGGAGTGTGTCCTGATGTGTTTCCTCAGGTCACTCAGAGTGGTGAAGTACTTGGTGCATCCGTCCGACTCGCAGTTAAACGTGTTCCCTGTGTGAAGTCTCTGGTGGGCTTTCAGCCTGCACATCAACACAAACACAACAGAGAGAAACAAACACGGCTGATGTTTGCAGATCAACACACCAACACTGTGAGTTGTGGCTTGACTTGGGGTCAGCATACCAAAGGCCACTAAGCTGTGTAAATTAACTTTGAGGTCAGGGGGTGAGGAGAGTGCCCAACTCATGACTGATGAAACATCATCACGTGACACGTCTTGACCCATGGCAGGAAGGCTATCCGCTACAATAATTTGGCTGCGATTCCTTCAGTTGACAATTTCAGTGCCAGTGGGCCTGTAAATAATATATGAACTAAATAGATGCTGCGGAGAAAAATGCTAGGTTGTGGTATCTGCCCCACCTAGTCAATGGTAAGGAAAACACTGGTCTAACCCTTACCTGTACAGTGTGTTGTAGGCCTTCTCACAGCCCTGTTGGTCACACTCGAAGGGCTTCTCCTTGGTGTGAACGCGGACGTGGATCTTCAGACTGTAGGAGGTAAGGAAGGCCTTGTCACAGCCCAACTGGTTGCAGACAAACGTGTATTCTCCTCTGTGTCTCTTCTGGTGGGTCCGAAGGTTCCCTGCTGTGCTGTAGGTACGAGTACAGTCCTCGTATAGACACTGGTAACGCTTCACCTGCAGAACAGACAGGCAGAGAGTTGTGGTCGTTATATAAACTATGTCAACAAGATGGAACACCACCATATGCATAAACATAAGTTTAACATGTAGGAAGTGTTTTTAGTACCGGTATGTAACACTTCACAAACATTACTATACATCAAGTCTGGAAATGAATCAGCTGTATTGGTTTGTATGAGAAGATTGAAGTGCACATTTATGAATGAGAACTAATTCACTTCACAGAAAGAGAACCAAGAGGCTGTAAAGCATGAGAAAATCATCTCATCTTTACATCTGCAGAGACCTTGAATATAATGACACTGTGGTTCTGGATGGGAGAGAGGATGATGAGGGAAAACAGAAGCTTCACAGCTAGCTCCCGGGCTGGCCCAATTTCACCACCCCAAACCAATCTCCTCTCCTGTCTCTTCCTCTCACTCACTGACTTCATCATAACAGTTGGCTTGTCGCCTTCACACAATATGGTTCTGCTGCTGCTAACCTAGCATGGTTTATTTTCTCTGTGATGATGATGTGAATGACCTCAGGGACATCTTACTCCCTTCCACATGTTATACACTCTTAGAACGGCGCTATATAGAAAGTAAAATGGTGCTTTGGCTGTTCCCATAGGAGAACCCTTTGAATAGCCCTTTTGGTTCCAGGTAGAACACTTTTGGGATCCATGAACGACCCTTTCCACAAAAGGGTTTACCTGGTATTCTCCTATGGGGACAGCCGAAGAACCCTTTTGGTACCCTTTTTTCTGTATATATGAAATGCTGAAATGGGTCTGTCTCAGTTATTCACAGACTGAGAATACACATCATATGATCATCATGTGTAAGCCTGACCAACCCCATGTCATGTTCACCCTAAGGGTTGAGGCCTACACTCTCGACTCAGTGTAATTTCAAAGAAGACTACAAAATGGCTCTCTGCCTATCTATAACCTTGTAACATCCTTCAGGACATCATGACCGGGATATTAGAAAATATACAGTACATTATGAAAGTATTCAGACCCTTCCCTTTTTCCACATTTTGTTACGTTACAGCCTTATTCTAAAATGGATTAAATAAATAAATAAATATAGTCATCAATCTATACAAAATATCCCATAATGACAAAGCAAAAACATGTTTTTAGAAAATGTTGCTAATTTATTTAAAAAAACAAAAAACAGAAATACCTTTTTGCATAAATATTCAGACCCTTTGCTATGAGAATCTAAATTGAGATCAGGTGCATTCTGTTTCCATTGATCATCCTTGAGATGTTACAACTTGATTTGAGTTCACCTGTAGTAAATTCAGTTAATTGGACATGATTTGGAAAGGCACACACCTGTCTATATAAGGTCCCACATTTGACAGTGCATGAGGTCGAAAGAATTGTCCGTAGAACTCCGAGGCAGGATTGTGTCAAGGCACAGATCTTGGGAGGGTACCAAAACACTTCTGCTGCATTGAAGGTCCCCAAGAACATGGTAGCCTCCATCATTCTTAAATGGAAGAAGTTTAGAACCACCAAGTATTTTCCTAGAGCTGGCCGCCAGGCTAAGTTGAGCAATCGGGGGAGAAGGGCCTTGGTCAGGGAGGTGACCAAGTGTCACGATTTTCTTCTGGAGTGGCGACCCACCCCGCCGACTGGGAACCCTTACAGTGGGCCCCGAATAAGAGGGAGACTCCGGCAACGCCGGACAGGCCGGCGGCTCTGGCGGCTCCAGACTGACGGGCGGCTCTGGCAGCTCCGGACTGACGGGCGGCTCCGGACTGGAGAGAGCACATGGAGGGAGGAGACGGAGAGACAGCAGGGTGCGTGGGGCTGCCACAGGACCCACCAGGCTGGGGAGACCTACAGGAGGCCTGGTGCGTGGAGGAGGCACCGGATGGACCGGGCTGTGGGGGCGCACTGGAGCTCTGGTGCGCAGCCTTGGCACCACTCCTCCAGGCTGGATGACTACTTTAGCCCGAACCCTCCAGAGTGCAGGCACAGGTTGAACCGGGCTGTGGGGGAGCACTGGAGATCTGTTGCATACCACTCGCACCTCTCCCTTAGGCTCAATGCCCACATTCGCCCGGCACGAGCGGAGCGCAGGCATAGGGCGCACTGCACCCTCCCAGCGCCCCGGAGTGACAGCACGCAGAGCCGGCGCAGGATACCCTGGGCCGAAATGGCGTACCGGAGACCAAACACACAGACCAAGTACTGCGCTTCTTCCGGTAAGCACGGGGAGTTGGCTCAGGTCTATCGCCTGACTCTCGTGCCTGTTGCGCTGCCTTACCTCATATCGCCGCCGCTCAGCTTTAGCTGCCTCCAGTTCTTCTTTGGGGCGGCGATATTCCCCAGCCTGTGCCCAGGGTCCCTTGCCGTCCAATATCTCCTCCCATGTCCATTTCTCCAGATCGCGCTGCTCCTTGTGGGGGGTAGTTCTGTCACGATTTTCTTCTTCTTCAGATGAGGAATATGAAGGATCGGACCAAAATGCAGCGTGGTAAGTGTCCATGTTACTTTAATATAACAGAACACGAAAAAAATACAAAAATAACAAAGTGAATGACAAAGAAAACCGAAACAGTCCTGAATGGTGAAAACAAACACAAAACAGGAAACAACTACCCACCAACACAGGTGGGAACAGGCTACCTAAATATGATTCTCAGAGACAACGATTGACAGCTGCCTCTGATTGGGAACCATACCAGGCCAAACACAGAAATACAACACATAGAACAAAACATAGAATATAGAACATAGAATGCCCACCCCAACTCACACCCTGACCAACCAAAATAAAGACATAAAAAAGGAACTAAGGTCTGAACGTGACACCAAGAACCCGAACGTCACTCTGACAGAGCTCCAGAGTTCCTCTGTGGAGATGGGAGAACCTTCCAGAAGGACAACCATCTCTGCAGCACTCTACCAATCAGGCCTTTGTGGTAGAGTGGACAGACGGAAGCCACGCCTCAGTAAAAGGCACATGACAGCCCGCTTGGAGTTTGCCAAAAGGTACCTAAAGGACTCTCAAACCATGAGAAACAAGATTCTCTGGTCTGATGAAACCAAGATTGAACTCTTTGGCCTGAATGCCAAGCGTCACGCTTGGAGGAAACCTGGCACCATCCCTACGGTGAACCATGGTAGTGGCAGCATCATGCTGTGGGGATGTTTTTAACCGGCAAGGACTAAGAGACTAGTCAGGAGTGAGGGAAAGATGAACGGAGCAAAGTACAGCGAGATAATTGATGAAAACCTTCTCTAGAGTGCTCAGGACCTCAGACTGCGGCGAAGGTTCACCTTCCAACAGGACAACGAACCTAAGCACACAGCTAAGACAAGGCAGCAGTGGCTTCGGGACAAGAATCTGAATGCCAGAGCCCGGAATTGATCACAATCGAACATCTCTGGAGAAACATGAAAATAGCTGTGCAGCAACGTTCTCCATCCAACCTGACAGAGCTTGAGAGGATCTGCAGAGAAGAATGGAAGAAACTCCCCAAATACAGGTGTGCCAAGCTTGTAGCATCATACGCAAGAACACTCAATACTGTAATCCCTGTCTTGGCTTCAACAAAGTACTGAGTAAAGGGTCGGAATACTTTTGTAAATGTCATTTCCGTTATTTATTTTTTATAAATTTGCTCAAATTTATAAAAAACAGTATTTGCTTTGTCATTATGGGATATTGTGTGTAGATTAAGGGTAGATTTTTAAAAGTAAATCAATTTTAGAATAATGCTGTAACGTAACATTCGGAAAAAGTCAAAGGGTCTGAATACTTTGCAAATGCCTTGTATGTAAATGAGTAATGATGCCTCTCCTCCTCACAACCAGAATACCAGTAGTGAGTTTTCCTGACAACATATCCAAATAAATACAGAACATGCTCAGATATCAAAACAGGCTTATGTGACCGACTGGGGTTGAACCAGGGATTAGCCCACTGGGTCAAAGCCCAGGCATTAGCTCAAGGAGCTAACACAAGTCTTCAGGTCTTTGGATATCAAGGCTTACCTCGCTGTGGTGGGTATCTGGGCACTCCGAGTGCAGTGTGATGGTGGCCCCCTGGATGTGCCGGGGCATGGGTGTGGAACCAGGGTTGATGGTGAACTGGATCTGGTCCTGGGAGATGGTGTGGTGGATGTACCCCTGTGACATGGCCTGCCAGTGGTCTTCCAGACCTCCACGACCCTCCGTCTCACATCCCTCATGTAGGTACATCATCAGGTCCTCTTCCTCCTCTATTGTCAGTTCTAGAACCCACTGGGTCTTGTTCAATCATCACAGTGGTTCTGTCATACACTGTGTCCAGACTGTGCACACCGGAGTCCAGTGTAGAGGGCAGCAGTAGCTTGTCCCATTGGTCCCAGTCGACAGTAACCATCTTCCTGGAGACATTGTCCTCTTCAACCTGCTGATTTGTCTTGTCCACCTCTTCTTCCTCCACAAAGAGCATAGTCTCATTCATCCTCATACATGGTAACAAAGGTGTCACACTCACTGGGTTGCCATTGAAAGGAGAAGTAGAGGGTTAGAAAATGTATCAAGTAACAGTAGGCTATCACAACAGCAGCTACAAATGCATTTAATTTTGTTGAGATTAATGAGATTAACGGACTATTGGTTAAACGGTTTGAAACTACAGTAGCCTAATACAAAGTCAACTACAATCTTGGCATTCCTCGGCGAGTTTAGGCCATCATCAAAACTATTTTACTTGTTGCTATGAGAAGCACTGATTCAGCAGACGCAGCACAGAAATGTTGGCACGTTTCAATAACAATCCCTAGTTACTCACAGTTTTGAAAGTTCACCACGTAAATGCAGTCAAAAATAACTACTAGAAGTCGTTTGTCTTTATAAAATGTCTTCCGTTTTGTTAATTAACTCTGTTTCAAACCCGATTCCTCCGTTGTTACAGTGTTGCTACATCGTAGTCACCCTAGCAGCCTATTTAACCAGCTTCCTCTTTCCGCCCAGAATCAACTCACTCATCCGTGAAGTAAACGACCGGTAACTGCCAAAATAAAGGAAACACCAACATGGGCCAACACGAGCCAGAGCAATTTCAATGCACGGTGGCATGAGGTTGAGATCTGATGACTGAGACGGTCATGGCGTATGGTTTACATCGTTTTCATGCTCATCAACCATTCAGTGACTACTCGTGCCCTGTGGATGTGGGCATTGTCATCCTATGGCCGGTGGCATAGCCATTGTAGCCAAAATAATGGCCTGCCCAGTAATTTATACATGACCCAAAGTAAGATGGGATGTTAATTGCTTAATTAACCCAGGAATCGCACCTGCTTTCAACATATTTTGTATCCCTTATTTACTCAACCGTTTCTATTGTTTTGGCAGAAACATGTATACGCTATAGCTCCTGGATATAACTGTGCTATAGCGCCATCTTGTGAAGAGTAATTATTGCTGAACACTAGTCTAATTGGCTTTAGAGGTTAAGTCAAAGCTACACTGCACACCATCTGAAATACCTATTTTTGTAAACCTGACAGTGATACAATCTTGATGAAATTCCTAGAAATATAATGATCAACATGGTTGAGGCATAACATAGTTGAGGTATGAGTCTAATTGTCTGAGTTAAAATCATTGTGAACGGTAATTGGTCCATAGCGGGTTCATTGTAGGCCTATGTATCCTCTGGCAGTAACGCCCACAGAAGAACAGCACACTCAAAGCCATGACTGGATCCACTAGACTGACTAGAGGTTGGGATGTGTTATTTAAGAACAACATAAAGCTGGAAAACTGTTTTATTTTCACGAGAGCTTGCATTCACAGATGAAGAAAACATGAAAGAACTAATGATGCCCAAGCAGTGGATATAACAAAACTGAAATATGCATTTAGTCGATCCATACTAAACCCTCTGTATTCTAAAGTGAGTCTAATGTCACAGGAAGGTTAGTAGATTAGCGAGTGTTGAGTAGATTGCCCAGTAGAGAGGTTACACTCAGAGCCAGGAGGGAGAGACTCCCCAGGCCACAGCAGGCAGAGTTGACAGGCATGTTGAGAGAACCATCCAGTCTGAGACAGGAGACAGACCCAGCCACACAACACTCATTGTGGCATTGGTACGAGCTGAAGGGACCACACTTAGTGCTCTGTCTGCAGTCTATGGCGCATCCAGCACTCCACACCGCCACGTATGTATTCCAGGTGACCTGGCTTGAGGCTTTCTTGAGCTGTGGGATGGTGTATAAGCTGTATTTATCATCATCAATATCATCATTGTGATCATCACCATCAGGAGTAGAAGAATCATCATAATTAACAAAACAACACTTCATCCTTGAACAATTAAGATTCAGATGAACTGACATGTTGATAACCAAGCCCATTGAGTTGACATTGCATCGTAAAGACATTTGTTAGAAAGCCACAACAGGAATGGGTCTCTTCTTACCTCACAGAAGTCCATACCCTCCTCACACAACTCCTCCATGGCCTTCATATGTTTGTAGCATGTTATGCCGATGCAGCTAAAGATTTTACAAGACCTCATCTGTGAAGGAGAGTAAATTATAATTTATAATGCATTTTGAAAAGTTGACATTTCTGCCAAAATTTCCAGCATTTTGCATTAATTTGCAAGAAACGTCTAGTACCTTCTTCCCAGTTAAAGCAGCATTTACAGTCATGCCTCCCATTGTGGACATGGTGGATCTTGCAGTAGCTGTAGTGGTAGGCTCTGTGGTGATATTATAGTTCTCAGTTTGGGTCATATCGGAGGCAATGGAGCCTTGGTCATCAACATCCTTGCCCTCATCTTGAGTATGGTTTCCATTGGTCTGAGATGCTGGTATGACATCATTATAGTTCACTATTTCATTCTTGAAAGGAGACGTGACGTTAATATCATCTTCTGTGTCGTTTCTTTCAGTCTTGAGTGTAGAGATGTTTGTAATGTAATCTTGAGCTCTGGTGTATTCTCCCCCAGTCTGGGATGTAGGGAAGACTTCTTTGTTGCGCTCTGTATTGTAGTAGTCTCTTCCTGGAGGGACAGTGGTGATGTGAATGGTTTGGCTGTTTTCAGTCTTTGACCTGGTTGTGCATATAGGATACAGTTTGCTGATGGTTGTGGTGGGTTGGGTGGTTTGAGCTTCAGTCATCTTGGGGTCATTTGTGGAAGTTGGGAGTTGGTCTCCCACAGTTTTCTTAACGGTTAGATTCAAAAGCACTAAATGATAATGAATTAATAATCAATGAGTTAATCAAAGCTTATTAAATCTATCAGCTATTAAAACAATCAGGGATAATCAGCTAATACAAATCAGAGATGTCGTAATCTTACCAAGAACAAATACAACATATCTCCTTTGAGCACCGGAAAGACCAAGGACTCCTGCATTGAAATGGTCAAATCAAAATGCTAATCAAGGTCAGCTCTGTCATTCTTTTGTATAAAACCAACTGATATTTACTGGACTACTGATATTGATTAGGTGATGAGGATACCTCTGCAGTCCTGTTTCAAAAACATTCTTAGCTTACTTCCCCCAGCAGCAGATGTGTGGAGAATTAACCTGCAAAAGTGTAGCCTGGGTCCCAGTACAAACATAGCCCATACAAACAGGTGTGTTAATTAGTGAACGTTTCAGATTCTCAGTCATGTGATGGCGTGGGCATTGTTATGTTGATGAGAGGAATATTCCATCAATTTAAACACGTTATAAATCCATCTAGTTAGTGTTGTCCCTGGGGTCCAGGAGTACTCGTAGAACACACCGTGGTAGCTTTATGATCCCCTCAGGATACACTTAGCCAAGACCACGAGCCAGAACTTCCATCTCAACGCATCACCTAAGGAAATGCGAATCTCCTCTCTCAATTACTTTTAATGGGTGCAGCCTGGAGACTGGTAATGTGGTCATGTGAATTAGTGGTAAACAATTAAACACCATCGTACCCATATCCCTGTTTATATATGACCAGTTCCGATGACTGTTGGATGGTGTATATTATGGATAAACAGACCAAATCCAACATTATTTTAGCAATATTCAGACATTTCTTCCCTCAACTGTACTCATATTGGCAAACTGATACTGTAAGTCAATTTGCATTGACTTGAGTATCTTTCATGCTACATGAAAGAACAATATTTAAATCATTAACAGCTCACTCAAATACAGCACAAGTGTCTTATTTGTTTAATGCCAAAAATACTGCTAAGCTGAGAAAGCCTCTTCAACGTTTTAAGAAATGTATGAATTAGTAAATAAAGGTGAATTTTCCTTACCAGGCAAACAGAGGAATCGGTGAGCAAGTGTGAAGATATCTGTAGACTCCCCTCTAGTACACTCCCTTTAAAGGGACTGTCCATCACCTGACAATGGGAGGGTTCTTGCATTACAAAAATGTGTAATCATCCATAAGGGAATGGACAGTGGTTCAGGTGACTCCTTAAACAACTTAAGACATTACAATTGCTTTCTAAAAAAACAACAACTTACAACTCAGAAATAAATGGTGGCAAATAGTACTCATTTATTATTAGAATCAATGGCTGTTTCATTTCAAAATGGTTGTCAAAGGAAGGAAAGAATAAAAACATCACAACTTGTAAATGAAAAGTATAAATGAAAAGGTCAAGGGTCAAAGGCCAGAAAAAGAAGAAAAGAGTTGGGCATCACGTTGCGCTTCAAGGTTTCCAAGTCTTTGTCGGTCTCCTCTCTACAGCAGACCCTGTCTCTTCAGGTCCTCGTAGGTCTTCTTGTTCACCACGTTTCCACTGGAGTCCTCGTACTCCTCCTCTGTATCTGGTTGCCACCGCTCTGATGCCTTCTGTGACTTCAGCTTTGACCATACTGGGTTAAAAATACACTATTATTATCCAGAACTTGGACTGAATGACCAGTCATTTTTCATTATTTATTTAACCAGGAAAGACCCTTGCGGTCAGAAACCTTTTTGCGAGGGCAATCTGGATGTCCAACTACACCGGAAAATATTTATTGGTCTGGTAACACTTCTCTCTAACATGACTATTCTATTCAACCCAAATAACAACACTCATTCTTTTCACTTGTCATCTGCCTCAGCCTCTAACAGGGCTGTAACAGAACAACTTACGAGAGACAGCGTCCTCGATCTGGGTGACGTTGGCAAAGTGAGCCGTGTTGGGGATTCCCAGGCAGCGCATGCCATGGGCGTGACGCCACTCCTAAGGGGAGGAGACAACAGGCGACAACATATTATCTAGCAGTAATATTAACTAACCATGGTCAACACGCTCTTATCAGCTGAGAACAGAATTAGTCCCGTTCTAAAATCGAATCCTCTGCAGTTTCACTTATGCACATATACAAACGAAAGGAGGGCATTGATATAACACTGTAATAACCTAATATGACATTGTAATAACAATACGCAAATAATTCAACGAATAATGTTGAAAAGAAATCTGAACGTACTGCAAAGTGCCTCTGGAAGGCCTTGGGTCCTCTGTACGTGTAGTTTCCACAGATCTCACAGTTATAGTTGATGTTCAGGCCATGGAGTTTGTACAGCCAGTATGGAATGGGCTAGAACAATTAAAAACGAGGTTAGCGTGGTGGCGTGCAACCGCTGTACAATGAAGTCTGAATAAATAACACTATTATTAATAAAACAATTTGTATTTCATTAGTATTGCAGAGCTTTAACACAGCTAGTACACAGGTCTGATGTCAGGGCCCAACTCCAAACCTTTCCATCCCAGCCGAGAGGCAGGTTCTTGGGGTTGTAGATTATCTCGTTGTCCTCATCTTCACTCTCACTCTCACTGAGCTGCTCCTCCTCTTCCTCCTCTCGCTCTTCTCCTGTCCGGGCCTGCTTCCTCTGCACGTTCTCATGGGTCAGCTGCCTCTGCTCCTACAGGGCCATAGACAATCAGATGGAACTGTTAACAGATGTTTGTGTGGTTATTGTGAGTAACACACACCTATTGTATGACCGGGACTCAGAACTAAAGACATTCATTAAATACGACTAAAAACATAGGTGCTGGGCTAATAAAGAACACTAGTATAGAACAAGAAGGCCTGCACACTGTTAAAGCTCCCAATTCACCACTTTATTGACAACGTTTCGATCAGAAACGGATTTTGTCAGGTGACCGGATGCAAGCGTTGTCAATAAAGCGGTGAATTGGGAGCTTTAACAGTGTGCAGGCCTTCTTGTTCTATAAAGGAGTCATCCTTGGCATCTTTTACTTACCCCCAAGATTTCCACATACTCATAAACCTGAGACTCCAGGAAGGCGACTTCTTTGTTACGCTCTGTGTCTCTGCAGAGAGATTGGAATGGTCAATAACACGGCTAGAACATGCTATCAGGTGCAGAAAAACATAAAACATGCAAATGTTCAACTGACAATCACATACTTCTTGGGTCCCTTGGACTTCGGGTTCTTGGCAAACAAGGAGGGATCCAGAGATTCCAGGGATTTTCCTTTGGTGCTAAACAGCCTCTGAGCTCTCTCTTCAAGGGTTCTGTGGGGTCACATACACATTAGCCATATACACCCATTTAGCAACCTTACATCAGTCACCCAGTCCAATATTAGTCATCAGTAGACCGTAGATCTATACTCCTAGTCTAATTACAACTGTTATTACAGTATTCCAAGTTTAATGTAAGTCCATAGACCTCCTCCCAGCCACAGAAAAGCATGCTTATTGCTTACCCTCCACATTTCAGGCCCAGGGCCATAAGGGCAGACTTCAACCTGTCCAGACCCAGGGAAGCCAACTCCTCCCAAGAGGAGAAAGCAGAAAGGTCTAGATGAGCTCCGGCGTGGGTCAGAGCACTGCTCGTCTCTTTCTATAACAGAGGAAGAGAATAAAAATGTGAAACTCCCATATAGACCATCACTATAGTAGTCCTCTTCCCCATCTTGGACACTCACTGGCCAGCCAGGGAAGGTCCCCATCTCCCACTTCTTCTCAAACTCTCCCAGGATCTTGCCGTAGAGATCATTCTGGTCCAGCAGAGGTTTGACTCTCTCTGTGTAGTCCTGAAGGTACTCCAGTAGCATCTCTAAGTACCTGTATAACATCGAACACAGGTGTGAAACAGCCTGATGGAAAAACATGCGGAGGAGAACTTCAAACAAATGAATATAAGGTACTACAATTCTATAGGAATACATTTAGTGCATTTACAGTGCAATCACAAAGAAAAGATCTGTACAATAAAGCAAATTGTTAAATATGCTTACTTTTTGTATTCAGCATTCTTTCTGTCCTTGGAGACATCAAACAGCTGGTCGAATGAGGAAAGGTAGCTGATGTACTCCAGTTTCTGAAACAAAGGCCAGAAGGTTAGGCTTTAGTATAGTTTTACATTAGACTAGGATGAAGAGTATTTAGAGTTCAAAGAGTGGACAGCTTACCTCTGCACCTTTCAGGTTGACGAACTTCCGATAGCAGTCATGAAGATCCAGGTAGCGTCCGTAAGCTTCCTCATCACTGAACTCCACCATGTCTGGGGAAAGACCACATAAATCATTACATTAACACCTACACAGTGTGAGACAATGATTTCACCACCATACTGTAGAAAGCTCACTCTGTGTTTCTTCAGTTGGGTTCTCTCTAGCCTTGACCAGCTCGTCAAACTCCACAGACATGGGCACACAGATCTGAAACAGCAACATACAGATTTAGCCAGAGCAGCAGACATGCTAAACCCTGATGAAGGTTGGTTGACCTAAACTTCGGTTCAAGAGTTGGTTTCAGACAATTATTGTGGAACATGCAATAAGACAAATTGCCCCCCCCCCTCCCCCCCGTAGACCTGGACTGTAGAATGACATATAGAATCCTGAGACATATTGAATTATATAATAGTTATTTAAAGGGGCAATGTGCAATTGGTGTATCTATTTGTGGACTTTCAAATGAATTACATAAACCCATTGATTGATTCTGGAAGAATAACTTATAAATGCCGCATGTGCTTAGTTCAACTGTCATACCCCAACTGAATTCAAAATATACGTTTGTTTTACTCTATTTTTTTATTTTATAAACAACATATTTGTTAACAAACACTAGTGTATAGCCTCAAAACATCTCAAACTATACTTTGATATCATGGATGGTCAGTCCTAGCTCTGTCTATGAATTTGAGTGGTTACATTTCTCCTGCTCCATCCCTCAGCATTTTACCAAAACAGTGGCGGGGTAAGTGTAATTGTTTTAACTTCAGGTTGCCCCTTTAAAAACATATCTGTGTCTGGAACTACTTTTTTTAATTTTTTTTATAGAAGATATACACCGAGTGTACAAAACATTAAAAACACCTACCCCCCTACAAAGTGTACAAAACATTAACCCCCCAAGGTGTCAAAAGCGTTCCACAGGGACGCCGACGCTTCCCACAGTTGTGTCAAGTTGGCTGGTGGACCATTCTTGATACAAACGGGAAACTGTTACGCGTGAAAAACCCAGTAGCGTTGCAGTTTTGACACAAACCAGTGCACCCTGCACCTACTGCCATACCCTGTTCAAAGGCACTTAAATCTTTTGTCTTGCCCATTCACCCTCTGAGTGGCACACATACACAAGCCATGTCTCAATGCTTAAAAATCCTTCTTTAACCTGCCTCCTCCCCTTCATCTACACAGACTGAAGGGGTTTTAAAAAGTGACATCAATGTATGTGTATGTCATGGAAAGAGCCGGTGTTCTTAATGTTTTGTACCCTCTGTGTACTTCTGGGATGATTTATTCAGTGTACAGCTAGGCCAGACAGGAAGGAGCTGATAAAAAAAAAGAGGACCTCATTAGGATGCTTCCTGTGGAACTCCTTGATCTGTTTTAGTCTGTTGTAGAACTCTGCAAACTCATTTGGTCCTGAGATGGCGTTCAGTTCATCCTTCCTCATTCTGTGGATAGAGAAAGCAACAATATTACACCTCTGATTTACTCTGCATAACAAAGCTGATCATGCATGAGCGCTTGAAACAAACACATTACATATACACACACTTACCCATCTTTGTCTTCATATGCTTCCCTGACAGTTGAGCTCACATCCATGTATCTCTGAAAGGATGACAAAGCTTGTTATCAAAAAAATACTGTCACATCATGCATGTCCTTGACAAGTAGGCTATTAGCCACAATACAAGTGAATATGAAAATACAGGTCCAACTTGTTATTTACTGTTGTGATGTTTCAATATCACATAGAATACTCACATCCAACATTGCTCTTGTTCGATGGTCTGAGTTTATTTGTTCGCGTAACTGTTTGAGAAGAAAAACCCATAAATAGGAACTAACGTTTGATGGCAAAGCCAGAAACTGGACCAGTTAACAAACGCTAGCTAACAAACTAGCCTTATATCTAATGCAGCTAACTGAATACAATAGCTGTCAGAAATTGTAGCTGGTAAGTTAGCCACAAATAAACAAAATCATAACACATAAGTTACTATTCCCAGAAATAACGTTAGCTTATCTGATTTTGTTTAATACTTGAATCAATGAACGTCTTCATTAGCATTAAATAGCATTAGCGTTGATGTAACTCATACCGTGGTTTTCTTATGCATCATTTCCTTAGTTTTGGCATCCAACAGCCTTTCCTTCTCCTCATGGTAGCGACGTTGTTGTTCTAAAATCGTCTCCATTGTTATTTCCTGACCAACAAATTACAGAAATAAGAAGGACTTGAACAATGAATGCCGTGAAACTTCGGCTACGTTTATTTTCAATGGCGCATGTTGGGACTGAGAGGAAGTAAGTAGTTCCACAGCAGGGTTGCCAGGTCAAGCTTAAATTTCTAGCCCAATACTTCTTCGATGAGGTTTAACAGCGGTTGGCAGCCAATAAATGTTACATTACCGCCACCTACTAGACTGGAGTACAACTCCATTATACTTTGCTTGAATAAATAACAAAATAAATTTAAAAAAATACCCTCCAATCTAACACTACACTAACAAAAAAATAACATCACCCTACTCCACTATTTAAATCTATTTAGTCCTACCTCAGGCCAACAACCTGAAAGGATGGGACACCACCACTTTTCACACCCTGTAACTCTTCTGATATCAAGTCTTACACATCCAAATACTAGAGGTTGACTGAATAATCGGAATGGGCGAATAATTAGGGCCGATTTCAAGTTTTCATAACAATCGGTAATCTGCATTTTTGGACCCTGATCATGGCCGATTACATTGCACTCCACGAGGAGACTGCGTGGCAGGCTGACTACCTGTTATGCGAGTGCAGCAAGGAGCCAAGGTAAGGTGCTAGCTAGCATTAAACGTATCTTATAAAAAACAATCAATCTTAACATAATCACTAGTTAACTACACATGGTTGATGATATTACTAGTTAATCTAGCTTGTCCTGCGTTGCATATAATCGATGCGATGCCTGTTAATTTATCATTGAATCACAGCCTACTTCGCCAAACGGGTGATGATTTAACAAGCGCATTCACGAAAAAAGCACTGTCGTTGCACCAATGTGTACCTAAACATAAACATCAACGCCTTTCTTAAAATCAATACACAAGTATATATTTTTAAACCTGCATATTTAGTTAATATTGCCTGCTAACATGAATTTCTTTTAACTAGGGAAATTGTGTCACTTCTCTTGCGTTCTGTGCAACAGAGTCAGGGTATATGCAGCAGTTTGGGCTGCCTTGCTCGTTGCGAACTGTGTGAAGACCATTTCTTCCTAACAAAGACAGCCAACTTCGTCAAACGGGGGATGATTTACAACAGCGTATTTGCGAAAAAAAGCACAATCGTTGCACGAATGTACCTAACCATAAACATCAATGCCTTTCTTAAAATCAATACACAGAAGTATATTTTTTTAAACCTGCATATTTAGTTAAAAGAAATTCATGTTAGCAGGCAATATTAAACTAGGGAAATTGTGTCACTTCTCTTGCGTTCATTGCACGCAGTCAGGGTATATGCAACAGTTTGGGCCGCCTGGTTCATTGCGAACTAATTTGCTAGAATTTTACGTAATTATGACATAACATTGAAGGTTGTGCAATATAACAGGAATATTTAGACTTATGGACGCCACCCGTTAGATAAAATACGTAACGGTTCCGTATTTCACTGAAAGAATTAAACCTTTTGTTTTCAAAATGATAGTTTCCGGATTTGACCATATTAATGACCTAAGGCTCGTATTTCTGTGTGTTTATTATATTATAATTAAGTCTATGATTTGATAGAGCAGTCTGACTGAGCGGTGGTAGGCAGCAGCAGGCTCGTAAGCATTCATTCAAACAGCACTTTACTGCGTTTGCCAGCAGCTCTTCGCATGCGCTGTTTATGACTTCAAGCCTATCAACTCCCGAGATTAGGCTGGCAATACTAAAGTACCTATTAGAACATCCAATAGTCAAAGGTATATGAAATACACATGGTATAGAGAAATAGTTCTATAATAACCTCAACCTAAAACTTCTTACCTGGGAATATTGAAGACTCATGTTAAAAGGAACCACCAGCTTTCATATGTTCTCATGTTCTGAGCAAGGAACTTAAACGTTAGCTTTTTTACATGGCACATATTGCACTTTTACTTTCTTCTCCAACACTTTGTTTTGCATTATGTTTAACCAAATTGAACATGTTTCATTATTTATTTTAAACTAAATTGATTTCATTGATGTATTATATTAAGTTAAAATAAAAGTGTTCATTGTTCATTCAGTATTGTTGTAATTGTCATTATTACAAATATATATATATATATATATACTGGGCCGTACGCACTACCCTCTGTAGTGCTTTGCGGTCGGAGGCCAAGCAGTTGCCGTACCAGGCAGTGATGCAACCCGTCAGGATGCTTTGAGGATCTGAGGACCCATGCCAAATATTTTCAGTCTCCTGCGGGGGAATAGGTTTTGTCGTGCACTCATCACGACTGCCTTTGTGTGCTTGGATCATGTTGGGCCAAACAAATAAACCCTTTGCGCATGTGCATAACTATAGATAAATCCGACAGCAGAGTTTGAGTGATGAAAGGTTGACAGAGGATCTCGCAATCTCTGAGCAAGAAACACTTGGATGAACGTAAAACACTATTTTTAATTGTGTTGTTGTTATGTGCCAGATGTTAAGACTACAAACGGTTATAAATGGCCCATTTGCGAGATTGACTTGTCATTTCAATAGACATAGGCTACAGTCTAAAATCTGGGTTTATGATTCTAATAAAATGTTTCCATAGTTTGCTTAGATAAAGGCAGGTAGCCTATAGCCCCTGATAGACCTACATCTCATTTCAGATAGTCTACAGTAGCCTAGATTAGATGTAAACTGAACGATTTAGCAGCTTGCTTAGCTCAAATGAACAGACTAATTTATTCAACATGAAAAGCGAGGCGATTTCGCAATACGAAGTGCTTGTTTCGCCAATAGCTTACTGGAATAGGCTACTGAAGATGGGGTCATAATTTAAATCACTGAATGAAATATTAATAATATATTTATGAAATGAATATGCTTGTCAACAGCCAGTGTTTCTTTTTTTGAATTCGTTTTATCTGTAGCCTAATCTGACTACTGTTACCGTCAATCTAACGCGTTCATAATAACACAAGGCTACACCAAGTAATAGGCTATTTATTACATTGGTTTGCCAGCTCCAGGTAGGCTACACAAGTGACACAAATTGACTTGCAATGACTCCATTAATATCGTAATTTCAACATATTTATTGTATCAAGTGGGAGCCTACAATGACATATACATTAATAGGCTACTTGAGGGCTAACAGAGGCAAATGTATAATTATTCACTTTTAGCCTAATGTCAGTTTCATTGAGGACTTTTCCCCATAAAAAGAACAACGCGAGGGAGTTCCACAACTTCCATTTCCAATGTCCACTCTGGCAGCCCCCGAGACTCAAGAACTGAGCATAAAGCACCGCTTGATACAGTTTCTTTAATTAAGCAGTCAACATTAGAATGCAATTTAAACCATCTCCAAGGGATTCATGTAATGCGCTCTAGTGCGCCCAAAGTCGTTTTCCAGTGCTTTGTCTCTATTATTTCTTGATGTGCATCACTTCTACAGTATTAATATGTTTAATGGAAAAAATATGAGGAAATAGGTGTTTCTATAATCTAAATAGCCTACCTACAACTGGTAAAAAAGTTGTCACACGTGCGCTCGTGCGGCTCTCTCTCCTCTCTCACTTGACTCAGCCAATAACTGTAGTGCTGTGCTTTGCTCTATCAACACACACACACACACACACACACACACACACACACACACACACACACACACACACACACACACACACACACACACACACACACACACACACACACACACACACACACACACACACACACACCTCCTCCTCCTCTCCGACCCTTACCACTACTGAGGAGCTGGTCACAGTGAAATATATATTTTTAAGAGAAATGCCTTGGCGGCCGTGGTGCAACTTAGAAATAGCCAAAAAATCCGCAACCAATACATTTCACCCGCGACATAGTTTTCAAAGTAGCCCAAATTCAGGAAAATCGCGAACATGGCAACACCGTTCCACAGTTTATTCACCGCGTGAGGAGACATTGTTCCCATTATTTAGGTTCCGCAATCATCAGTGAGTTTTTGAGTGTGGAAGAGAGATAATCCAATTTTTCCCCAGTTTTTTGTTGAGTGATATCATCATTCTACACTGAACCAAAATATAAACACCACATGCAACAATTTCAAAGATTTTTACTGAGTTATAGTTCATATAAGAAAATCAGTCAATATAAATAAATAAATAATCTTTGGATTTCACATGACTAGGTAGGGGCGCAGCCATGGGTGGGCCCAGCCAACCATAATTAGTTTTCCCCACAAAAGGGCTTTATTACAGACATAAATACTCCTCAGCACACCCTTCTCCAACCCCTCAGATGATCACACAGGTGAAGAAGCCGGATGTGGAGGTCCTGGGCTGACTTCGTTACACGTGGTCTGTGGTTGTGAGGCCGGTTGGACGTACTGCCAAATTCTCTAAAATGCCATTGGAGGCAATTTATGGTAGAGAAATTAACATTCAATTCTCTGGCAACAGCTCTGGTGGACATTCCTGCAGTCAGCATGCCAACTGCGCGCTCACTCAAAACGTGAGACATCTGTGGCATTGTGTTGTGTGATCAAACTGCACATTTTAGAGTGGCCTTTTATTGTCCCCAGGAGAAGATGCAATGATCATACTGTTTAATGCTTCTTGATTTTCCACACCTGTCAGGCGGTTGGATTATCTTGGCAAGGGAGAAATGCTCACGATTATGGATGTAAACATATTTTTGCAAAAAAATGGAGAGAAATAAGCTTTATGTGCATATGAAACATTTCTGGGATCTTTTATTTCAGCTCATGAAACATGGGATCAACACTTTACATATTGCATTTATATTTTTGTTCAGAATACATTGGTCACCTAGTGTCACGCCCTGACCATAGTTTGCTTTGTATGTTTTATGTTTTGTTTGGTCAGGGTGTGATCTGAGTGGGCATTCTATGTTGTATGTCTGGTTTGTCTATTTCTATGTGTTTTGCCTGCTATGGTTCTCAATCGGTGACAGGTGTTTTGCGTTGTCTCTGATTGGGAACCATATTTAGGTAGCCTGTTTTGTATTGTGGGTTGTGGGTGATTGTCTATGTGTAGTGTTAGCACTATTTGTTATTTAGCATCACGGTCGTCGTTTATTGTTTTTGTATTAGTTTCGTTTAGTGTTCTCTGTCTATTAAAACTCAAGATGAACACTAACTACGCTGCGCTTTGGTCCTCTCCTTCTACCACCACAGACGATCGTGACACCTAGCCAAGTTTGAAACCACCAAGACTCTTCCTTGAGCTGGCCGCCCGGCCAAACTGAGCAATCGGGGGAGAAGGGCCTCGGTCAAAGAGGTGACCAAGAACCTGATGGTGACAGAGCTCCAGAGTTCCTCTGAGGAGATAGGAGAACCTTCCAGAAGGACAACCATCTCTGCAACAATGCACCAGTCAGACTTTTATGGTTGAGTGGCCAGACGGAAGCCACTCCTCAGTAAAAGGCACGTAAGCGCCCGCTTAGAGTTTTCCCAAATGAACTCTCAGACCATGAGAAACAAGATTATCTGGTCAGGTGAAACCAAGATTGAAGCTTGGCACATCTATATTTGGGGAGTTTCTCCCATTATTCTCTGCAGATCCTCTCAAGCTCTGTCAGGTTGGATGGGGAGCGTCGCTGCATAGCTATTTTCTCTCAAGAGATGTTCGATCGGGTTGAAATCAGGTCTCTGGCTGGGCCACTGAAGGACATTCAAAGACTTTTCCCGAATCCAGGGACTAGTCTCCCAGTCCCTGCCACTGAAAATCGTCTCCACAGAATGATGCTGCCACCACCATGCTTCACCGTAGGGATGGTGACAGGTTTCCTCCAGATGTGACGCTTGGCATTCAGGCCAATCTTGGTTTCATCAGACCAGAGAATCTTGTTTCTCATGGTCTGAGAGTCCTTTAGGCCCCTTTTGGCAAACTCCAAGCTGGCTGTCATGTGCCTTTTACAGAGGAGTGGCTTCCGTCTGGCCACTCTACCATAAAGGCCTGATTTTGTGGAATGCTGCAGAGATGGTTGTCCTTCTGGAAGGTTCTCCCATCTCCACAGAGGAACTCTGGAGCTCTGTCAGAGTGACCATCTTGTTTTTGGTCACCTCCCTGACCAGGGCCCTTCTCCCCCGATTGCTCAGTTTGGCCCGGGTGGCCAGCTCTAGGAAGAGTCTTGGTGGCTCCAAACTTCTTCCATTTAAGAATGATGGCGGTCACTGTGTTCTTGGACTTTCAATGTTACAGAAATGTTTTGGTACCCTTCCCCAGATCTGTGCCTCGACACAATCCTGTCTCGGAGCTCTACGGACAATTCATTCGACCTCATGGTTTGGTTTTTGCTCTGATATGCATTGTCAACTGTGGGACCTAATATAGGTGGTTGCCTTTCCAAATCATGTCCAATCAATTGAATTTACCACAGGTGGACTCCAATCAATTTGTAGAAACTGATCAATGGAAACAGAATGCACCTGAGCTCAATTTCAAGTCTCATAGAAAAGGGTCTGAATACTTATGTAAATAAGGTATTTCTGTTTTTGATTTTTTCAGACATTTGCAAAATGTATCTAAAAACATGTTTTCGCTTTGTCATTATGAGCTATTGTGTGTAGATTGATGACGAAAATGTTTTATTTTATTAATTTTAAAATAAGGCTGTAAAGGAACAAAATGTGGAAAATGGGAAGGGGTCTGAATACTTTCCGAATGCACTGTACATCTATCGACAATATTTCTATGAATTAATTTGAAAGAAAAACAATTCTGTATTGAAACCACATCCACTATCTTCCCTGATGGCCCGGGAGAAGAACGACCTCCTCATGACATCCTCATGTTCCCTAGCTCGTCTGATAGAGTTTTCTGTGAACTTTTCTTGAACTTTGCAAATAAAGGAAAAATACCCTAACATATCAAAAGGACATTAGCCTATTCATTATATATTGTTAGGTTGGTAAACCGTTAACCCTCTACTGCCAATGCTTGTTACCAGATTTGAAAAGCCCAATACACACACTTGGTTGCGCGCACTCGTGTACTGACTGTGTAAAAAAGAGAGCGCGCGCTCAGAGGCGGTCCGGTTGTCTCATTCTCTCGCAGCCAGTCTGAGCGGATAACGAAAGCAAACGGAGAAACAGATCGAATAGAACGGCCGAGCAACACACGGGATATAGCCTACTTCAACACACGGGATATAGCCTACTTCAGGGGTTGATAGAAGATTGTTTGCATCGACCGTCCGTGTGTCAACTATTTGGAAGGTAATCTCTTTCTGAAACATTGTAACAACTGCACATTGAAAGTAACGTTTAAAGAGTCGATGGCCCGGGAGAAGAACGACATCCTCATGGGGAGGGAGGGGGAGGTTGTGGGGTGTTCGGTGTCTTTTGTGCGGAGACGGCTCTTTTTGATGTGGGAAAGCTTCACAGCTAATATTTCACTCAAGCTGCTTCGAACGTTTTGTGTTGTGTTTATCTTGAGGCTATGAGGGCACATGAGGGCTCTCCGATTACGGTTATGGTGTTATGTTTTTAGGCCTTCTCAATTATGTGGAGTGCACGCGATATGACGGCTGCTCCCCCAGCAGTAGACCTAGTGGATCAGTTATTCTGACAGCCCTACGTGACAACAGGGATTATTTACACACAAAAGAAATGTGTTCATCCGTATTTGCTGGTGTATGAATGACCGTGAGGCCAATGCAACACAGGATTTGTTACTTTTTTTTAGCAGATTTTATCATCACCGGCTCGGTATAAAAGGAGAACACTGAAAGTGTTTAAAGAGCCGATGGCCTGAGAGAAGAACGATATCATCACTGGGGGGGTGTGTGTGGGGGGGGGGGGGGTGTTCCGTTGGTTGTGTTACATTGATGTTAAATTATTGTTACAAAGTGTGCCCATGTCTTTGATAGCTAAATCTCACAGTATTTTCAATTGATCATGAGTCTTTAACTTGTCAAAGAGATATGACTCATAGAACCAATAAACTAGAATGGAAACAATGTTTTCTAGAAGATCATGCTTTGTGTTTTGTATGCTTAGCCTATTAACAACCCTCCTAAATTGCCTCAGTAGAAATCACCAATCTCTGTATCAGGAGATTTAAAATCAAAATCAAATTACTGTCTTTGCAGAATGTTGCGTGTGGTATAACTGCACTTTGCAATGATTTGAAGATCTGTTGTCTGTCATTATGCTCTTTCTGGAATGTGATGCTCATTTCAGCAACCATCTGCTCCTTTACAGTAGCCCCCCCCCCCCCCCCCCCCCCCCAAACACATACTGCACACAACCCTCATTTACCCAAACAACTACTTCTCATTCTGTGAATGTTCAAAATGCACTGCTTCACCTTGAGGGCTCATATGGTATGTTGGGAAATTACATTTCCTCAATGCGACCTTGTAGAAGGAGCTTTGATTATAGAGGCTGTAGTGTGAGCTGGTCCGTGAGGACATGGAACCAGCCTGCCTTACTGTAATGACCTTTAAAAGACCTGAGAGCTGGAAGAAGAACAGTATTTCATTCTGTTGACTCTAGCTGGCTGGCTGGCTCTGGTGGTTTGGTTTTTAATACCGTACTTATATCAGAATAGCTAATGACTGAAGGACAACCACAGAACCAATAGTATTCTCACCTTCGACTGCTGTACCTTTAGGCAGGTGTATAGGAAAAGTCAAGGGTTTGGGGTTATCTGTGTGTCTGTGTGTGTCCCCCAGAGCCAGGATGTCCAGTGAGGTGCAGCCCAGCTCAAGGCAGGACGACAGTCCCAACACCAGTGGGGGCAGCTGGGACGTGGAGCAGAGAGAGGTGGCCCCTCCGGTTCAGGAGCAGGCTCAGGAGAGGGATCAGACAACGCCCAAGAAGAAAGAGGCCAAGATATCCAGCAAGACTGCTGCCAAGCTCTCCACCAGCGCCAAGAGGTAGATCTGCAATTCTCTCTATTCTATTCTGTTCAGGTAGATTGTGTAATGAAGTGTCCTTGACGGTCTTGGTCATATACAATATGCATGTAGTGCATTTATGGTTTTTGTGGAATTTCTTTGGAATACAGCTCAAGCTCAACAATGGACTATCCAATATACTGAATGTACAACACATTAAGAACACCTGCTCTTTCCATGACAGACTGACCAGGTGAAAGCTATGATCCCTTATTGATGTCACTTGTTAAATCCACGTCTATCAGTGTAGATGAAGGGGAGGAGACAGGTTAAAGAAGGATTTGAGACATGGATTGTGTATGTGTGCCATTCAGAGGGTGAATGGGCAAGACAAACTATTTAAGTGCCTTTTGAATGGAGTATGGTATTAGGTGCCAGGCGCACCGGTTTGTGTCAAGAACTGCAACACTGCTGGGTTTTTCACGCTCAACAGTTTACCATGTGTATCAAGAATGGTCCACCACCCAAAGGACATCCAGCTAACTTGACACAACTGTGGGAAGCATTGGAGTCAACACGGGCCAGCATCCATGTAGAATATTTTCAACACCTTGTAGAGTCCATGCCCTGAAGAATTGAGGCTGTGCTGAGGGAAAAACTGACTCTAGGAAGTTGTTCCATTCCGAGCCACGAATGTCATATGCAGTATAATACGGAGATTATATTGACTCAGATGCACCTTGAAGCAGTGGGTTTATTATAACCATCAATGGGTTATGAAATGCAATGGTCTGAGGGACATTAGAGAAAAACAAACAAAGTGATTGTGTCAGAGAGAGAGCCCATGGATGAGTGACCGTGAGAGAGGGAGGCCTGCATGTTCTGTAATTGGTCCATTTCCCCCTGGATTCCCTCGTTCATTCCCTCGTTTATTCTTCCCTCCATCTGCTCTTAACAACCTGCCGCCTTACCACGTAAAATGTGCCACCTCATGAGAAAATACTGTAGATAAAATTAGAGCGTCTTGTGCATTCAAGCCTGGGAACGACTTACTCCCTAACCAGTGATTGTATTACAGTTATACAGCCCCTTGCAGAAAGAAGTATTTTCCCACTGCCTGTAAGGAATAGTAGGACACAATGATTTACCCACAGTCTCCTCTCATCATGAACCAGAGAGTTTATAATCAATACAAGCGCACACAGAGGAGAGGAAGGGATCTGCTGTCGTTTGTTATACTCTTCCTTCCCTCGCTCGCTCCGTGAGGTGTGGTGTGGTGCCTTCCTGTCAGCACTCCTCTGTGTGTGTGTGTGCGCGCGTGAATGTGTGCACTCCTCTGTGGCGTGGCATTTGGAGAGGACCGAGGGAATGAGCCGACAGGGATGACAGGTGAAATGAACAAAAGGACCACCTGAGGTTCTCTCCCGCTCTGAGCGGTGGTGCTGGTGAGCGGTGGGGTGTCATTTCTACTGATGTTGTGACACTTCCCTGTCTCCTGATGTTGGAAGGCTGCTTGTCGTTGTCCTCCGCCATGGCTACAGCTGACTGTTTGTATTGCTCATCTAACAGATAGTGTCAACAGTTGTTGTGAACATTGTGAATAGATGATTTAGGGCCAGGGGCTGTATGTATGAAGTGTCTCAGACTAGGATTTAGATCAACACTCCTACTCTGAGACACTTAATACATTCGGAACCAGGATTATATCTCAATCTGTAGGGTTATGATTATTCATTTGGTTCCGTTCCACTGTTCTGACCAGCAAAATTAAGTTCTGAACCGGTTCAAACCCCAAAAAAGTAACGGTTTATATCGTTCCTTTCTGTTCCTTTTTAAACCTCTGAAATCTATTTTCTTTAACATTTAGCTCAACATTAAATTACTTCACCAATCAGTGCAGATAGAGCTGCTTGCTATGGAGCGGGCAAGCTATAACTAGTTACATGCATTGGACAGACAAGTGTAGGGCCCGAGATGCAACTTAAATGTTGTGGGTGGTGAGAGAGCGAGAGAGGGTGGAGGAGGAGGCTTGAAGTGCTGGGCATCTTGTTATGACATGCATCATCTTTATTAGGCCCACAGAATTATACCGAGGAGGAGCGGCTTCTATGAAGGAACTTTGAAATGTCTTTGAACCTCAGAGGTGGCTTAACGTTGCACCAGAACGAGCTAGCTAACAAGCTTGTGTGTGTGAAGTGTTACCAGAATTTAAATAAAAACGTACCTTTTTATAGTTAGTAAATCCAATGTGAAACGTTATAACTATAGTATCCTTAACTAACATTGAACAAGTTAATTCATTCTTCTCTAATGAAAAAAATCTCTCCCTAATTATTGAATTTCTACATCAGTAAACTACAGTAGCCTATGCTTTGGAGGTGGAGGGCCATGTAACCTACACACGCTTTGTTGTTTTTTTTTGGGGGGGGGGGGCAGGAAATAAGACCCCTGAAAGTAAAATAACATTATTAACCTTTTCCCATGCCTTTTAAAATAACCGTTCTGTTTCGGGAACAGTATAGATCACTTTCGTTCCTGGTTCTGGTTCTGTCCCTATAAAAATGTTGTTAGTTTTTAGGTTATGTTCCCTGAACCAGTTCCAACCACTTGGAGAGTAGCTCGTTGTCAATATTGGCTCCGTGTGAGTGGAATATTGCAGCCTTAATGGAAGGTGAAGTAACTGATTGTAAAAAAAAAAAAACTGCACCTGCCTGTTGGGATTCTCAGAGCAAATCATTGGCATAGTTATGTAATGAGCAGTGCTGTGTACGGCAGTGAAACATGACCCCTGTCCTGATCCCGTCGACTCACTATACTAAACCACTGTTTATTTATGTATTCTTCCATAAATACTTCCAACAGGGAGGGAGAGACTAAATCAAAACGTTTAGTTCACCCCGAGTCATTAAAATCCTTATCTCAATCGGTCTCATGTATTTGTCCAGAAAGCAGATATGACTCTTTTACACAGCAAGGCCTGTCTGACCTCAATGTCAATTTACACAGGCCCATGAAACTAGGTGAGGAATTCAACAGTGCGTCCCTATGTTGATATAGCCTGACGAGACGTATTCCTGTATTCAATCACAATTCTAGGAGCTCATTAGGACATCAATGACTTATTCAGTGTGTACACTTACAGATTGATTTTACTGGCAGACTTTATATAACACACTAGCTAGTCTGGTGTGTGTGTGTGTCTGCGTGTGTATAGCATTACACAGCCTCAATTCGTTGGTGCATGGACTCTACAGGGTGTCACAAGCACTCCACAGGGATACTGGCCCATGTTGACTCCAATGCTTCCTACGGTTTGTGTCAAGAACTGCCACAAACCGGCACCCTACTACCATACTCCATTCAAAAGGCACTTAAATCTTTTGTCTTTCCCATTCACCCTCTGAATGGCACACATACAGCATCCATCCATGTCTCTATTGTCTCAAGGCTTAAAACTCCTTCTTTAACCTGTCTCCTCCCCTCCCTCTACATTGAAGTGGATTTAACAGGGGATATCAATATGGGATCATAGCTTTCACCTGGATTCACCTGATCAGTCTGTCATGAAAGAGCAGTTGTTCTTAATGTTTTGTACACTCAGTATATGATCTGTGTTCCACCACATGTATGTTCTATCTCTTTCCCCAGGATTCAGAAGGAGCTCGCTGAGATAACCTTGGACCCGCCACCTAACTGCAGGTAGGAGCTTGTTGATGGTCTGTTTTATGACGCGCTGTGCGTGTGTGTGAGCCTGTTCCGCCTGTTTTATGGCGGTCTGTGCATGTGTGTGAGCATGTTCCGCCTGTTTTATGTGTCTGAGACACCTAAAGCACTCTGTCAGTCTGTGCTGTGCATGGCATAGAAGGAAAGGGGATTGTGAAGGGCCTGTGCCGTGTTGGCTGAGTCACTCGGATGAATGGTATACAGATAGAAACCTTATTGTAGTACTGCCTGCATTTACAATGTGGTTTTTCTGTCTGTTAGAATGCTTTTCCTTCAATCTGCAGTTCAACTCATCCCAAACCATCTCAATTGGGTTGAGGTGAGGTGATTGTGGAGGCAAGGTCATCTGACGCAGCACTTCATCACTCTCTTTCTTGGTAAAATAGACCGTACACAGCCTGGAGGTGTGTTGGGTCATTATCCTGTTGAAAAACAAATGATAGTCCTACTAAGCGCAAACCAGATGGGACGGCGTATTGCTGCAGAATGCTGTGGTAGCCATGCTGGTTAAGTGTGCCTTGAATTCTAAATAAATCAGACAGTGTCACCAGCAAAGCACCCCCACACCTCCTCCTCCATTTTTCACGGTGGGAACCACACATGCTGAGATCATCCGTTCACCTACGCTGCGTCTCACAAAGACATAGCGGTTGGAACCAAAAATCTCAAATTTGGACTCTTCAGACCAAAGGACAGATTTCCACCGGTAAATGTCCATTGCTCGTGTTTCTTGTCCCAAGCAAGTCTCTTCTTCTTATTGGTGTCCTTTAGTAGTGGTTTCTTTGCAGCAATTCGATCATGAAGGCCTGATTCACGAGGTCACCTCTGAACAGTTGATGTTGAGATGTGTCTGTTACTTGAACTCTGTGAAGCATTTATTTGGGCTGCAATTTCTGAGGCTGATAACTCTAATGAACTTATCCTCTGCAGCAGAGGTAACTCTGGGTCTTCCTTTCCTGTGGCAGTCCTCATGAGAGCCAGTTTCATCATAGCGCTTGATGGTTTTTGCAACTGCACTTGAAGAAACTTTAAAAGCTCTTGAAATTTTCCGCATTGACCTTAATGTCTTAAAGTAATGATGGACTGTCGTTACTCTTTGCTTATTTGAGCTGTGCTTGCCATAATATGGACTTGGTCTTTTACCAAATAGGGCTATCTCTGTATACTCCCCCTACTTTGTCACAACACAATTGATTGGCACAAACGCATTAAGAAGGAAAGAAATTCCACTATTTAACTGTTAACAAGACACACCTGTTGATTGAAATGCATTCCAGGTGACTACCTGATGAAGCTGGTTGAGAGAATGCCAAGAGTGTGCAAAGCTGTCAAGGCAAAGGGTGGCTACTTTGAAGAATCTAAAATCCAAAATATATTTTGATTTGTTTAACACTTTTTTTGGTTACTACATGATTCCATGTGTTATTTCATACTTTTGATGTCTTCACTATTATTCTACAATGTAGAAAATAGTCAAAATAAAGAAAAACCCTTGAATGAGTAGGTGTGTCCAAACTTTTGACTGGTGCTGTGTATAGTGTACCTACCAGAGCTGTCTGAGTTGTGAGTCACAGCAAGAGTAGAAAGAGAAGTGATTGGCCAGTGTGTTCACTACTAGGATCAATCTAGTAATGTTGCTTGCTCGCTGCTGTATTTGCTCTGACTCCCGCGGCTGGGAAAGGCACTCTTTCACCATTTTCAATGCACACACACACTGGCTAAGCAATTATAGTTTATTTTACACTAAGTCATAGTGGTAGGGGGGCACGATGCTAAAACTCACGCCAGTCAATCAAGGGTTTCTGTGTGTTTTCATTGTGTGGGTCTTTGGCGAGTCAGCGTTTGTTGTCGGAGAGACTGATGCCTAGGAGAAGTAGTGGGTGTGTGTGTGTGTGTGTGTGTGTAAGAGAGGGAGAGAAGTGTTTGTATGAGCTGAGAAAGGTAAAGGTATGGGTGATTGAGAGAAAATAAACTTTATGACTTAAAACACTCCCGTCACGGTTTTAAAACTATTCCCCCCTCGTTAGAGTGTGTTTGTTGTACCTCTCTTAGCGTGAGGTGTAGCCCTCAGCCTCAGCTATGGATAATCTCAATGAAGCATGCTATTATATTCACTGACAAAGGGAGAAGGGGGAAATAGATTTCATGGGGAGACGTTTGTATTGAAAATGACATTTGTATGAAAATAGGTTATTTGAAGGATGTCCATTCTGAAAGCAGTTTCATGACGAATGGATTCACTTCGGCATCAGGCAGCGGCAATTTCGTCACCTCAGAGAGGTGTGTGAGAGAGATAGGAGTGAAGAATTGGCCACAGACTGCTGGAGTATCTTTCAGTACAGTGCACTGTGAGGAAGAGCTCTCACACAATTGAATTGTAGATTTCTGTATTGAATCCCTTTCGGGTGTTTTGTTCATTCTTACAGAAACAGGCCCAAGCTCCCCTCCAAGTCTTCTATAAACCCATGTGGGGTTCTCTAGTGTTTGGTTTGTAAAACTCAACACAACAATATAACATTTCAACATGTACTTTGTGAGATTAAAGCAATGTGTGATTTAATATTTTTCATACTTTTGGCCATGTAGTGTATGTGGACACCTGCTCGTAGAACTTCTCATTCCAAAATCATGGGGATTAATAAGGAGTTGGTCCCCTTTTTGCTGCTATAACAGCCTCCACTCTTCTGGGAATGCTTTCCATTAGATGTTGGAACATTGCTGCGGGGACTTGCTTCCATTCAGCCACAAGAGCATTAGTGAGGCCGGGCACAGTCGGTGTTCCAATTCATCTGAGGTGTTTGATGGGGTTGAGGTCAGGGCTCTGTACAGGCCCAGTCAAGTTCTTTCACATTGATCTTGACAAACCATTTCTGTATGGACCTCGCATTGTGCACGGAAGCATTGTCATGCTGAAACAGGAAAAGGCCTTCCCCAAACTGTTGCCACAAAGTTGGAAGCACAGAATTGTCTAGAATGTCATTGTAAGCTGTAGCATTAAGATTTCCCTTCACTGGAGCTAAGGGGTCCGACCCAAGAAAAACAGCCCCAGACCATTATTCCTCCTCCACCAAACTTTACAGTTGGAACTATGCATTGGGGCAGGTAGCGTTCTCCTGGCATCCGCCAAACCCAGATTCGTCCGTCGGACTGCCAGATGGTGAAGTGTGATTCAACACTCCAGAGAACGCATTTCCACTGCTCCAGAGTCCAATGGCGGCGAACTTTACACCACTCCAGCCGACGCTTGGCATTGCGCATGGTGATCTCAGGCTTGTGTGCGGCTGCTCGGCCATGGAAACCCATTTCGTGAAGCTTCTATCGAACAGTTCTTGTGCTGACGTTGCTTCCAGAGGCAGTTTGAAACTCGGTAGTTAGTGTTGCAACAGAGGATGGATCATTTTTACGCGCTTCAGCACTCGACGGTTCCGTTCTGTGAGCTTGTGTGGCTTACCAGTTCACGGCGGCGCCGTTGTTGCTCACATTTCCACTTCACTTTAACAGCACTTATAGTTGAGCAGGCAGCTCTAGCAGGGAAGAAATTTGACCAACTGGCTTGTTGGAACGGTGGCATCTTATGACGGTGCCATGTTTAAAGTCACTGAGCTCTTCAGTACGGGCCATTCTTTTTCTATGGAGACTGCATAGCTGTGTGCTTGATTTTATACACCTGTCAGCAACTGGTGTGGCTGAAATAGCCGAATCCACTCATTTTAAGAGGTGTCCACATACTTTTTTAGAGTACATGGATGCAATACACCATAAGGATCATTTATGGTAGCCTACACAACACATTAGAAGTAATGGAGGCCCCTCGGAGGAGGACAATGTCCCTAAGTGAATTTCATAAAAATAGAAATGGTGAAACATTAAAGAAGTTATTGTTATCAGATAAAACTACACTAAATATATTCACGTCACCAAACAATTGATTAAAACACACTGTTTTGAAATGAAGGTCCAGAGTAGCCTTAACAGCACTCTGTAGGGTAGAACCATGGTGTAGCTGGAGGACAGCTAGCTTCCGTCCTCCTCTGGGTACATTAACTTCAATACAAAACCTTGGAGGCTCATTGTTCTCACCCTCTTCCATAGACTTACACAGTAATTATGACAGGTTGGAGGACATCCTGCGGAAGTTATCAGAGCTCTTGCAGCATGAACTGACATGTTGTCCACCCAATCAGGGTCAGAGAATGAATATAGTACTGGCATAAGGCATAAGTTACAGCTTGCCAGCGCTGCAGTGCATAAAATGTGGTGAGTAGTTGACTCAAGGAGAGAGAAAGACAATAGTTGAAGAGTTTTGAATAAATTTAATTATTTTAAAGCGGAAGCGAGAGACTATATTTTATTCCCTTTCACTTAGCTAGTGAATACATCTAGCTAGTTAAGCCTATTCAAACACCGGGCTAAAACAGAGAGGGATGCTATGTTAGCTAGCTGGCTATGGCTATCCAACACTGGAACTCTTCCAAGTCAAGGTAAGCTTTTGATTTTATTAATTTATTGCCACCGGGGCCCGGCAAGGTGTAACTACTTGCTGACTGTACACTGTACTGCATGATTGTAGAGGGTTTACTAACGCGTTAGTTCTAGTAGCTATGTTGACTATGCCGTTAGCTAATATGGTGACAATGATGTAGGCTGTGTTTAGCGGGTATGATATTAAGGTTTGGTTTGGAAAGGTTTTTTCGTCTGGCCACAGACAGCTGATATGTTGTGCACTGAAGTCCACAAGCGAAGGGTAAAGGTGAGAGGAGGAGAGTGCATAGATTCGAGAAGGGAATTATACAAACAACATGATCATTTTTGCTCGTTGTATGTGGCTGCTATGATAGTGAACTGTGTTTGCGTGTGATCAGGGTTGTATTCATTCCACCGATTCTGTTGAAATGTTTATTAAACGGAATGAAACGGGGATAAACATACCTGAATTTATCCAATAGAACCTCTTGTTTCCAACTGCTGGACTAATAATTACATTGTAGATCAGCTAGATTTAGGCAAGAGTGTGCAAGGCGGTATTGAATGTGTCACTGTCACCTTGATTACTCAATTTTCTCGACTTGTGCACCTAGTTACATTGTAAACTTTCATTCATAGGTTAGGTTGTAGCAACCTCATCATGGGTATAGGGACAATTAGAGTATCGTGTAGTAGCCTAAACCTATTGATGTTACATTTGAGCTGGATGAATGGGAATGACAGTCATCCAATATTCTGTAATAGAAATAAGGCCATGCTCCTAAAAAAAAAGAATTGTCCTCATCCCAAATGTCACGAACCGCCACTGATTCAAAGATACGAGGCTAATTCCTTTTATAGTGCAACAGCTAGAAGCATCCACCATCTGGCTGTGTGTTCTGCCTGTCCTCACCTATGTTACTACTAATTGACGTGACAACAGTATTAATACTCACTGTAAAGGAGGACAGGAAGTGTGAGAGGCATCATGTGAGGAGTGGACACTGATGCTCGTTAGCTTCTCTTTATTTTTTTCTCCATCCTTCTCCTTCTGCAGCGAACCACTTCTGTTCCTCCTCATTTCAATAATACACAACTTTATCTCTCTTCCTCGCTCTCTCTTCCTCCCCCTCTCGGTCTGTTTGTCATCCCTATTTTAAAGAGAGGAGAGGGAGTCGTGATATTTCCCCCTTGAGAAAACAAAACATTCTAACTTTCAACGAAACTTGTCTCATTTTAAAGAACGTATTTGGCAATTAGCCTTGTTCAATACAGGACTACGATTGAATCGTACTACACCGGCACCGATGCTCGCCGGATGTGTCAGGGCTTGGAAACTATTAGACTACAAAGGGAAGCACAGCCGCGAGCTGCCCAGTGACACGAGCCTACCAGACAAGCTAAATTACTTCTATGCTCACTTCGAGGCAAGTAACAGTGAAGCATGCATGAGGGCATCAGCTGTTCTGGATGACTGTGTGATCACGCTCTCCGTAGCCAACGTGAGTAAGACCTTTTAAACAGGTCAACATTCACAAGGCTGCAGGGCCAGACGGATTACCAGGAAGTGTACTCCAAGTATGCACTGACCAACTTGCAAGTGTCTTCACTGACATTTTCAACCTGTCCCTGACGGAGTCTGTAAACACCAGCATGTTTCAAGCAGACCACCATAGTCTCTGTGCGCAAGAACACTAAGGTAACCTTCCTAAATGACTTCCGACCTGTAGCACTCATGTCTGTAGCCATGAAGTGCTTTGAAAGGCTGGTCATGGCTCACATCAACACCATTATCCCAGAAACCCGAGAACCACTCCAATTTGCGTATTGCCCCAACAGATCTACAGATGATGCAATCTCTATTGCACTCCAAACTGCCACCAGGACAAAAGCAACACCTACGTGAGAATGCTATTCATTGACTACAGCTCAGCGTTCAACACCATAGTGCCCTCAAAGCTCATCACTAAGTTAAGGACCCTGGGACTAAACACCTCCCTCTGCAACTGGATCCTGGACTTCCTGACGGGCCGCCCCCAGGTAGTAAGGGTAGGTAACAACACACCCGCCACGCTGATTTAACACGGAGGACCTCAGGGGTGCGTGCTCAGTCCCCTCCTGTACTCCGTTCACTCATGACTGCATTGCCAGGTACGACTCCAACACCATCATTGTTTGCCAATGACACAACGGTGGTAGGCCTGATCAACAACAACAACAACAATGAGACAGCCTATAGCGAGGAGGTCGAAGACCTGGCCGTGTGATGCCAGAACAACAACCTCTCCCTCAACGTGATCAAGACAAAGGAGATGATTGTGGACTACAGGAAATGGAGGACCGAGCTCGCCCCTATTCTCATCGACGGGGCTGTATTGGAGCAGGTTGAGCGCTTCAAGTTCCTTGGTGTCCACATCACCAACAAACTATCATAGTCCAAACACACTAAGACAGTCGTGAGGAGGGCACGACAAAGCCTATTCCTCCTCATGAGACTGAAAAGATTTGGCAGGGGTCCTCATCCTCAAAAGGTTCTACAGCTGCACCATCGAGAGAATCCTGACTGGTTGCCTCACTGCCTGGTATGGCAATTGCTCAGCCTTCGACCGCAAGGCACTACAAAGGGTAGTGCGTACGGCCCAGTAAATCACTGGGGCCAAGCTTCCTGCCATCCAGGACTTCTATACCAGGCGGTGTCAGAGGAAGGCCCTAAAATGTGTCAAAGACTCCAGCCACCCTAGTCATAGACTGTTCTCTCTGCTACCGCACGGCAAGTGGTACCGGAGCGCCAAGTCTACGTCCAAATGGCTTCTTAACAGCTTCTACCACCAAGCCATAAGACTCCTGAACAGCTAATCAAAGGGCTACCCAGACCCCTCTTTTACGCTGCTAATACTCTCTGTTTATAATCTATGCATAGACACTTTAACTCTACCTACATGTACATATGACCTCAACTAACCGGTGCCCCCGCAGATTGACTCTGTACCAGTACCCCCTGTATATAGCCTCGTTATTGCTATTTTACTGCTTCTGTTAATTATTTGTTACTTTTATTTTCTATTTTTTACTTAACTTCTTAAAGCATTGTTGGTTAAGGGCTTGTAATTCACTGTAAGATCTACACCTGTTGTATTTGGCGCATGTGACAAATAAAATGAGATTTGATATGTTAAAGGAAGCAAGCCAAGCAAGCCAAGCAGGCAGGACATGCATGATATTATGGGATGTTATGGGGATATTTTCTCTTGTTTAATCAAGTTTGTCACCCGAGCAGAGAGTAATTAATTGAATGTGACAAGCGCTCTGCAAGTCTATGTAAATACCCCCTGTGTGTGTGTGTGTGTGTGTGTGTGTTAATTACCATTTCCTTTCATGGTGGTCCTGGCAGTGTTTTGATAAGAATCCCCCTTTGGTAGAAGGAAACAATGTGGATCCCCTGGAGGATTGCTCTCTCTCTCTCTCTCTCTCTCCCTCCATCCATAATCCCAGGAACATTGTGTGTTGTTCCAGAGTAATCATTTCTAAATGAACACTAGTGGTAAGTGATGAAGTGGAATAGAAAGTATTGAGGCATACCGTAACCGAGAACTACAGAAGGAGAAAATATCTCATTCCACACTGATTTTCAGGGCGGTGGTAGTGTGTGATTGACTAATACATGCCTCAAATTCCTTTGCAGTGTAATTGACTTATAGCAGTCTCCCGGTTTCAGACATCCGATATGAGCATTCAGATGGGAATGTTATCATCTTGTAGATGATATTATACACTGAAGGTACAAAACATAAGGAACACCTTCCTAATATTGTGTTGCACCCCCTTTTGCCCTCAGAACAGCCCTAAATTGACTAGGCATTCCACAGGGATGTTGGCCCATGTTGACTCCATTGCTTCCCACAGTTGTGTCAAGTTGGCTGGATGTCCTTTGGGTGGTGGACCATTCTTGATACACACGGGAAACTTGAGCGTGAACAACCCAGGAGCGTTGCAGTTCTTGACACAATCAAACCGTTGCGCCTGGCACATACTATCATACCCCGTTCAAACGCACATCTTTTGTCTCGCCCATTCACCTTCTGAATGGCGCACACACACAACCCATGTCTCAAGACTTCAAAATCATTATTTAACCTGTTTCCTCCCCTTCATTTACACTCATTGAAGTGGATTTACATTAATAAGAGATCATAGCTGAACCTACCAGGTACAAGGAACCTACCAGGTCCAACCCCAAATCCGTAAACACAGGCACCCTCATAGATATCATCCTAACCAACCTGCCCTCCAAATACACCTCTGCTGTTTTCAACCAAGATCTCAGCGATTACTGCCTCATTGCCTGCATCCGTAATGGGTATGCGGTCAAACGACCGCCCACCATCACTGTCAAATGCTCCCTAAAACACTTCAGCGAGCAGGCCTTTCTAATCGACCTGGCCGTGGTATCCTGGAATAATATTGACCTCATCCCGTCAGTAGAGGATGCCTGGTTATTCTTTTAAAAGTGCCTTCCTCACCATCTTAAAAAAAGCATGCTCCATTCAAAAAATGTTGAACCAGGAACAGATATAGCCCTTGTATACAGAAAAGAGTTGGCCCGAGAATTGCACCCTGTGGCACACCCATAGAGACTGCCATAGGTCCAGACAACAGGCCCTCCGATTTGACACACTGAACTCTATCAGAGAAGTAGTTGGTGAGCCAGGCGAGGCAGTCATTTGAGAAACCAAGGCTGTTGAGTCTGCCGATAAGAATGTGGTGATTGACAGTCAAAAGCCTTAGCCAGGTTGATGAATACAGCTGCACAGTAATGTCTCTTATTGATGGTGGTTATGATATCATTTAGGACCTTGAGCATGGCTGAGGTGCACCCATGACCAGCTCTGAAACCAGATTGCATAGCGGAGAAGGTACGGTGGGATTCAAAATGGTTAGTGATCTGTTTGTTAACTTGGCTTTCGAAGACCTTAAAAGGCAGGGTAGGATAGATATAGGTCTGTAGCAGTTTGGGTCTAGAGTGTCTCCCCTTTGAAGAGGGGGATGACCTCGGCAGCTTTACAATCTTTGGGGATCTCAGACGAAAGATGTTGAACAGGCTAGTCATAGGGGTTGCAACAATTTCGGCTGATAATTTTAGAAAGAGAGGGTCCAGATTGTCTAGCCCGGCTGATTTGTAGGGGTCCAGATTTTGCAGCGATTTCAGAACATCAGCTATCTGGATTTGGGTGAAGGAGAAATGGGGAAGGCTTGGGCGAGTTGCTGTGGGGGGGTGCACGGCTGTTGACCAGCGTAGGGATGGCCAGGTGAAAAGCATGGCTAACCGTAGAAAAATGCTTATTGAAATTCTCAATTATAGTGGATTTATCGGTGGTGACAGAGTTTCCTATCCTCAGTGCAGTGAGCAGCTGGGAGGAGGTGCTCTTATTCTCCATGGACTTTACAGTGTCCCAGAACGTTTTGGAGTTTGTGCTGCAGGATGTAAATTTCTGTTTGAAAAAGCTAGCCTTTGCTTTCCTAAATGTCTTTGTATATTGGTTCCTAACTTCCCTAAAATGTTGCATATCGCGGGGGCTATTCGATTCTAATGCAGTACGCCACAGGATGTTTTTGTGCTGGTCAGGAGCAGTCAGGTCTGGAGTGAACCACGGGCTATATCTGTTTCTGGTTCTACATTTTTTGAATGGGGCATGCTTATTTAAGATTGTGAGGAAAGCACTTTTAAAGAATAACCAGGCATCTTATACTGACGGAATGAGGTCAATATCCTTCCAGGATACCTGGGCCAGGTCGATTAGAAAGGCCTGCTCGCTGAAGTGTTTTAGGGAGCGTTTGACAGTATTGAGGGGTGGTCATTTGACCACAGACCCATTACTGGCACAAACAATGAGGCAGTGATCGCTGAGATCCTCATTGAAGACAGCAGATGTGTATTTGGAGGGCAGGTTAGTTAGGATGATATCTATGAGGGTGCCTGTGTTTACGATTTGGGGTTGTACCTGGTAGGTTCATTGATAATTTGTGTGAGATTAAGGGCATCAAGCTTAGATTGTAGGATGGCCGGGGTGTTACCTTCTTACGGATCATTGGGACGCCAGCGTCTCACCTCGACAACATCCGGTGAAATTGCAGAGTGGGAAATTCAAATGACAGAAATCGTTATATTAAACATTCATGAAAATACAAGTGTCATACATCATTTAAAAGCTTACCTTCTTGTTAATCCAGCCGTGGTGTCGAAAGCACATCATGCGATTATCTGAGGACAGCGCCCCGCACACAAAAGCATTACATACATTTTCTAACCAAGCAGAGGTGTCGCGAAAGTCAAAAATAGCGAAAAAAATTATATTTTACCTTTGAAGATCTTAATCTGGTTGCAATCACAAGGGTCCCAGCTACATAACAAATGGTCCTTTTGTTCGATAAAGTCCTTATTTATATCCCCAAAAGGTCTGTTTCATTGGTGCACTAGACTCAGTAATCCACCGGTTTCCCTCGTTCAAAATGTATACAAATGAATCCTGTAAGTTACCAATAAACTTCTTCCAAACATATCAAACAACGTTCCTAATCAAACCTCAGGTACCCTAATATGTAAATAAACAATTACATTTAACGAAGTACGCGCACTCACCCGAATGCGCAACACCACTACAGCCAAAATGGGAGCCACTTACTAAAACTACAAATTCTAGCTCATTTTTCAAAAAGCAAGCCTGAAACTCTTTCTAAAGACTGTTGACATCTAGTGGAAGCCCTAGGAACTGCAATCTGGGAGGTATTCCTTTTATATTCCCATTGACAGCCATAGTAATCAAGGGTGAGCTGAAAAAATTTAATTCTGGATGGATTGTCCTCGGGTTTTCGCCTGCCATATCAGTTCTGTTACGCTCACAGACATTATTTTAAGTTTTGGAAACTAGGGTGTTTTCTATCCAATATTACCAATTATATGCATATCCTAGCATCTGGGCCTGAGTAACAGGCAGTTAACTTTGGGCACCTCATTCATTCACACTTCCGAATACTGCCCCCTAGCCCGAAGAAGTTAAGCATGTCCCAGTTTAGGTCACCTAACAGCACAAGCTCTGACGATAGATGGGGGGCAATCTATTCACATATAGTGTCCAGGGCACAGCTGAGGGTAGAAGGTGGTCTATAGCAAGCGGCAACTTGTTTCTGGAAAGGTAGATTTTTAAAAGTAGAAGCTCAAATTGTTTGGGCACAGACCTGGATAGTAAGACAGAACTCTGCAGGCTAACTCTGCAGTAGATTGCAACTCCGCCCCCTTTGGCAGTTCTATCTTGTCGGAAAATGTTATAGTTAGGGTTGGAAATTTCAGAGTTTTTGGTGGCTTTAAGCCAGGATTCTGACAGGACTAGGACATCCGGGTTGGCAGAGTGTGCTAAGGCAGTGAATAAAACAAACTTAGGGAGGAGGCTTCTAATGTTAACATGCATGAAACCAAGGCTTTTACAGCTACAGAAGTCAACAAATGAGAGCGCCTGGGGAAGGGGAGTGGAGCTAGGCACTGCAGGGCCTGGATTCACCTCTACTTCACCAGAAGAGCAGAGGAGGAGTGGGATAAGGGTATGGCTAAAGGCTATAAGAACTGGTCGTCTAGTGCGTTCGGAGCAGAGAGTAAAAGGAGCAGGTTTCTGGGCGCAGTAGAATAGATTCAATGCATAATATACAGACAAATGTATGATAGGATGTGAGTACAGTGGAGGTTAACCTAGGCATTGAGTGATGATGAGAGCGATATTGTCTCTAGAGACATCAATTAAACCAGGTGAGGTCACCACATGTGTGGGAGGTGGGACAAGAGGGTTAGCTGAGGCATATTGAGCAGGGCTGGAGGCTCTACAGTGAAATAAGACAATCACTAACCAAAACAGCAATGGGCAAGGCATATTGACATTAGGGAGAGGCATGCGTAGCCGAGTGATCATTGGGTCCAGTGAGTAGCTGGGTGGGCTGGAGACACGGTGATTCAGACAGCTAGCGGGCCGGGGATAGCACGTTAGCAGAAGTGCCTTAGAGGGACGTCGCAACGGAGGAAGTCTGTTGTAGCCCCTTCGTACGGTTAAATAGGTATTGTATTCCAAGGAGTGGCTGATTGACCTCTTCAGCTAGCCGGGAGATGTGCCTAGCACAGGCTAGCTCCAGGCTAATTGGTGCTTGTTTCGGGACAGAGACGTTAGCCAGGAGAAGCCAATCGGATAGCAGCTAGCTAGCTGCGATGATCCAGGTGAAGAGGTACAGAGCTTGCGGTAGGAATCCGGGTCTTTTGGAGAAAAAGAAGTCCCATAAGCTCTGGGTTGAATCGCGTTGTGCAGACTGGCAGGAGTTGTCCGGGCTAAAGGTTAGCTGATGACCACTAGCAGTGGCTAGCTGACTACTAGTTAGCTGGCTAGCCTCTGTTGGGGGTTCCGGTTCTAAAGTAAAGAAAATAGCGGATCCATACCACATTGGGTGAGGCGGGTTGCAGGACAGTATGTTGAAGTTGGGGTTAAGAAAAATATTTAAAAAATATATGTGAAGAAAAAGATATAGACGGGACCAGATGAAGACAAAGGACGCCTGACTGCTACGCCTTCTTGGAAGACTATCTAAGTTGACTGTGCCTTTAAACAGCTTGGGAAATTCCAGAGAATTATGTCATGGCTTTAGAAGCTTCTGATAGGCTATTTTAAAAAATTGGAGTCAATTGGAGGTGTAACTGTGGATGTATTTCAAGGCCTACCTTCAAACTCAGTGCCTCTTTGCTTGACATCATGGGAAAATCATAAGAAATCAGCCAAGACCTCCACAAGTATGGTTCATCCTTGGGAGCAATTTCCAATCGCCTGAACGTACCACGTTCATCTGTGCAAATTATAGTACGCAAGTATAAACACCATGGGACCACGCAGCCGTCATACCGCTCAGGAAAGAGACGCGTTCTGTCTCCTAGAGATGAACATGCTTTGGTACAAAAAGTGCAAATCCATCCCAAAACAACAGCAAAGGACCTTGTGAAGATGCTGGAGGAAACAGGTACAAAATAATCTATATCCACAGTAAAACGAGTCCTATATCGACATAACCTGAAAGGCCGCTCAGCACGGAAGAAGCCACTGCTCCAAAACCAAAAGATCGTATTTTTGGAGAAATGTCCTCTGGTCTGATGAAACAAAAATATAACTGTTTGGCCATAATGACCATCGTTATGTTTGGAGGAAAAAGGGGGAAGCTTGCAAGCCGAAGAACACCATCCCAACCGTGAAGCACGGTAGTGGCAGCATCATGTTGTGGAGAAGTTTTGCTGCAGGAGGGACTGGTGCACTTCACAAAATAGATGGCATCATGTGGGAGGAAAATTATGTGGATATATTGAAGCAACATCTCAAGACATCAGTCAGGAAGTTCAAGCTTGGTCGCAAATGGGTCTTCCAAATGGACAATGACCCCAAGCATACATCCAAAGTTGTGGCAAAATGGCTTAAGGACAACAAATTCAAGGTATTGGAGTGGCCATCACAAAGCCCTGACCTCAATCCTATAGAAAATGTGTAGGTAGAACTGAAAAAGCATGTGTGAGCAAGGAGGCCTACAAACCTGACTCAGTTACACCAGCTCTGTCAGGAGGAATTCACCCAACTTATTGTGGGAAGCTTGTGGAAGGCTACCCAAAACGTTTGACCCAAGTTAAACAATTAAAGGCAATGCTACCAAATACTAATTGAGAGTATGTAAACTTCTGACCCACTGGGAATGTGATGAAAGAAATAAAAGCTGAAATAAATCATTCTCTACTGTTATTCTGACATTTCACATTCTTAAAATGAAGTGGGGATCCTAACTGACCTAAGATAGGGAATTTTTACTAGGATTAAATGTCAGGAATTGTGAAACTGAGTTTAAATGTATTTGGCTAAGGTGTATGTAAACTTCCAGCTTAAACTCTGGAATTTATTCACATCACTTTAATAAAATATTTCAGTTGTGTGTGTATATAACATTGTTTTATTTGATGACTTTATTATTTAATTACAAGTTTTCATCTCATCTCTATAGAGCTGCTGTCTGACAAAATCACAATTTTAGTAGTTCTTCAAATTAAATAAGGCATACTTTTATGATTGCTGAATACCAATTATCAATGTATTTTTAGGTACAGATACCTCCCGGAGCAAATTCTTTCTATCCCACTCTAGATAGAGAATTCTTCTGTCTGTGCTCTCTTTTGGTTTGAACAACACTAACCAAGCATAGTTAGCATTAAAGATACGCACCGACGTGCAATGGATTATGGTCGTTGTAGTTAACTATCACGTTTTCTGCGCTAAACTATGTAGAATTCTGCCCTGTTGGAAACTACCACTCCCTACAACATCGCACAGTTCGGGCTTGATCTGGTGTATCTCTAGAGAAACTACACAATGAGCGCATTGAGCTCACTGAAAAAAGCGCTGAAGGAAATGTAATTCAAATAATTGAACCAATGTTGGTCAATTAGTTGTTTTAAAAAAAATACAAAATAAACTTAATCATACATACCAAACAGTATTTCAAATTCTCTCAGGTAGACAGTGGTCTAAATGTGTAAATAGAACACCCTCACATACTGTATCAACATGATCAAGTGTCTGCTGCTTACAGTGACTTTTTTTATTAAAAACTGTCAGTATTAGAATTGAAAATGAAGAGTGTGTCCTTTGCAGATAGTGAATGAGTGGAGTCTGTTATTGACTACCCAGGACCGCTGACGGTCAGCTTTTTCATATTTTTTGAGTTTTTACTGCTAAATCAACAAACCAGCAGCAAGCCAAACAGGCAATCCCAGAGACCACAGGAGACTAAAAGTTCAAGCTCTTAGGAGTTTTTAACAAGACAAGAACGTCATTGTAGAAATGACTCCATCAGCCACCCAGAGAGGGAGAGAGAAAGGGAGATTAATTAAACAGTCAATTTGGAAGTATTGGAGTGCAACTACTCTTGTTATGGTATGCTGAGCATTCCACGTTCCACATCATTAGGCTCTCTCAGCCAGGAGGGTAGGATGTTATTGCTAGAGAATTCTAACAGAATTCCATCGAAGGGAGCAATATGTCACCCCAAATCAGCAACATGTTTTAAATGTTTTTTTATGACTCTTCATGGAAAGTCTCATCAGTGCTTTATGTCTAGAGTTCAAGGGGATGTTTTGCGTCTAGCCTCTACTTTTGGAGGGGGGGGGGTGACGGCGTACCATTCCATCCCCCATATGGCCCGCTAGATAGAATTACGACAGCGTAACCAACAAAAACGGGTCACAACCCCTACAGCTCTGTCGCATGCTGGGTATGCACATAGTCAATGGTAGGCGCCGAGGGGACTCTGACGGTAGGTACACCTAAAGCTCATCTCCCGAGTGGCGCAGTGGTCTAAGACACTGCATCTCAGTGCAAGAGGTGTCACTTCAGTACCTGGTTCAAATCCAGGCTGCATCACATGCAGCCGTGATTGGGCGTCCCATAGGGCAGCGCACAATTGCCCTAGCGTCGTCCAGATTTGTCAGGGCTATGCCGTCATTGTAAAAAATAAGAATTTCTTCTTAAGTGACTTGCCTTTTTATATTAAGATTACATTTTAAAAAATATAAATAAATCTCTTGGCAGTAGTACTTTCACTGACCTCAACCCAGAGTCTCTCAGAGCGTTCACTGTCAGCCCACTGACGCCCCAACAGATCACCGTAAAAGCACAGTCTACCTGAACAGAGCAATACTCATCATGAGTAATATTAAAAAATGCTATAAATGGAAGGAAAGTAGTATGGAAACCTACTAAAAAACAATTGGGCAACAACAAATTCAATCCCCTTTAGACAACTTCCTGGACAAAACGTTTCCCTGTAATAGTGAAGGTGTAAACTTGGTAGTAGAACACCTAAACAGTATATTTGACCTCTCAGATTCCCTTTCGAATCTAAAAATTCCAAGCAGATAACCTAAGAAAATTAACAACAATGACAAATGGTTTGATAAAGAATGCAAAAACCTAAAGAAATTGAGAAACCTATCCAACCAAAAACACAGAGACCCATAAAACACTGAGCCTTCGCTATGGCGAAAACACTAAAACAATGCAGAAATACGCTATGGAAAAAGGAGATGTATGGATAAACCACTTCTCCAATCTTTTTGGCTCTAACATGAACAAACAGCAAAAACATTATACAGTATGAGTCAAAAGTTTGGACACACCTTCTCATTCCAGGGTTTTTCTTTATTTTTACCATATTCTACATTGTAGAAAAATAGTGAGGACTTAAACTATGAAATAACACATATGAAATCATGTGGTAACCAAAAAAGTGTTAAACAAATCAAGATATATTTTATATTTCAGATTCTTCAAAGCAGCCACCCTTTGCCTTGATGACAGCTTTGCACGCTCTTGGCATTCTCTGAACATGCTTTATGAGGTAGTTACCTGAATTATTTATTTTTCACCATTATTTAACCAGGTAGGCCAGTTGAGAACAAGTTCTCATTTACAACTGCGACCTGGCCAAGATAAAGCAAAGCAGAGCGACAAAAACAACAGTTACACACATGGGTTGAACAAACACAGACGCAGGCAATGAGGCAGTGATTGCTGAGATCCTGGTTGAAAACAGCAGAGGTGTATTTATGCTATTTGGCCCTGAACAGGGAGAACCTGACTACTGTGACTAACCCAAAATTAAGGAAACCTTTGACTATGTACAGACTCGGTGAGCATAGCCTTGCTATCGAGAGAGGCTGCCGTAGGCAGACCTGGCTCTCAAGAGAAGACCGGCTATGTGCACACTGCCCACAAAATGAGTTGGAAACTGAGCTACACTTCCTGCCAAATGACCATATTAGAGACGCCATACAGCCCATTCGGAAAGTATTCAGACCCCTTCCCTTTTTCCACATTTTGTTACGTTACAGCCTTATTCTAAAATGTATTACATTTATTTTGTTCCTCTTCAATCTAAACACAATACCTCATAATGACAAAGCATATACATTTTTTTAATTTTTTCTTAACTTTTAAAAAATGTTTATTTGAAATATCACATTTACTTAAGTATTCAGACCCTTTCCTCAGTACTTTGAAGCTCCTTTGGCAGCGATTACAGCCTTGAGTCTTCTTGGGTATGATGCTACAAGCTTGGCACACCTGTATTTGGGGAGTTTCTCCCATTCTTCTTTGAAGATCCTCTCAAGCTCTGTCAGATTGGATGGGGAGCGTCGCTGCACAGCTATTTCCAGGTCTCTCTAGAGATGTTCTTTTTTTTCTTCTTTTTTTTTTATCCCATTTTCTCCCCAATTTTCGTGGTATCCAATCGCTAGTAATTACTACCTTGTCTCATCGCTACAACTCCCGTACGGGCTCGGGAGAGACGAAGGTCGAAAGCCATGCGTCCTCCGAAGCACAAACCAACCAGCCGTACTGCTTCTTAACACAGAGCGCCTCCAACCCGGAAGCCAGCCGCACCAATGTGTCGGAGGAAACACCGTGTACCTGGCCCCCTTGGTTGGCGCGCACTGCGCCCGGCCCGCCACAGGAGTCGCTGGAGCGCGATGAGACAAGGATATCCCTACCGGCCAAACCCTCCCTACCCCGGACGACACTATGCCAATTGTGCGTCGCCCCACGGACCTCCCGGTCGCGGCCGGCTGCGTCAGAGCCTGGGCGCGAACCCAGAGACTCTGGTGGCGCAGTTAGCACTGCGATGCAGTGCCCTAGACCACTGCCCCACCCGGGAGGCCCTCTCTAGAGATGTTCGATCGGGTTCAAGTCCGGGCTCTGGCTGGGCCACTCAAGGACATTCAGAGACTTGTCCCAAAGCCACTCCTGCATTGTCTTGGCTGTGTGCTTAGGGTCATTGTCCTGTTGGAAGGTGAACCTTCACCCCAGTCTGAGGTCCTGAGCACTCTGGAGCATCAAGGATCTCTCTGTACTTAGCTCTGTTCATCTTTGCCTTGATCCTGACTAGTCTCCCAGGCCCTGCTGCTGAAAAACATCCCTACAGCATGATGCTGCCACCACCATGTTTCACCGTAGGGATAGTGCCAGGTTTCCTCCAGACGTGATGCTTGGCATTCAGGCCAAAGCCTTAGAATAAAGCTGTAACGTAACAAAATGTGGAAAAAGGGAAGGGGTCTGAATACTTTCCAAATACACTGTATATATTTATGCTGCATTTCCTCCTTTCACTGTATGTTTATTTATTTTCCCTTTTCTACATTGTTACAACACTGTATGTAGCCATAATGTCATTTGAAATGTCTCTATTCCTTTGGAACTGTTGTGAGGGTAATGTTTACTGTAAAAAATGTTAGTTTATTTAACATTTTGTTTTATTTAACATTTGTTTATCTATTTCACTTGCTTTGGCAATGTAAACATATGTTTCCCATGCCAATAAAGCCCTTTGAATGGGAGGGAGGGAGAGATTAATGAATTCATTAATTACACTCCCATCTGGTCCACAGAAGCTGAGAGGCCTAGGATTGAGCTCACACTGTGGATCTAATTATCCTCAATCTCAAAACTGAGAGTCACAACAACCTCAGCTGGGTGGAGGGCCTTTCTCTTCTTTGCTCTTCTCTTTTCACAGAGACTCTACATGTCTTTATCTTATCTCTCGCGCCCTCTTCATTCCCCTCTGTGCCTCTTCCCCCACACTCACACACTGCAGAGCCTCATTTCACCATTATTATTTCCAATTCACCAATCTCCTTGCTTGCCTTTTTGTCTTTGTCTCTTCTGACATTAGACACAGCTGATTAAGCCTGGCTCTGATGAGGGGGAGTTATGTGACTGAGGTCACCAGTGTTGTTATGCGAGATGCTCATGTCTCTGTGTTGGGTGAGTAATTAGCTCCTCATTAACAGGCTGCCTGCAGTATCCTTTGGTAGTCCTTGGACACACACATCATCATTTTATTACCGACAGAGTCATGTTTGGCTTATACTGTCTTCTTGTATAAGTGTGTATTGAGGAAACAAGAACAGATAGGGGTAGAGAAGTTAACATGGCACACTTAATATAACAGTAGTCTAAAATTATAGAGCCATTTTTGTTGTGTCAACTATTTGGCTTCTTCACTGGCTTTAACAGCCAATATCTCCTCTGTCATCACAGCGATAAACACACAGCCAGATGACTAAAGCTGTCCTGGCTAGCCATCTCTTTCGATATCTGCCTCCTGTTGTTGTTACAGCTGTACTCAACTAACCAGTTGTGAGAGGAGGTGGACAGACGCTTTGCTGCCTCCCGGCCGAGCAATGCCCCTGTACTGTGTACATACCTGAGAATGTTATAGACATAATATATGGCTCGTGGGCCAGAGAGCAAGCTGGAGGGAATGCACAGTACAGACAGATTTTTATTTATTTAACCCTTATTTTACCTGTTACGTTGACTGAGAACATATTCTCATTTACAGCAACGACTTGGGGAATAGTTACAGGGGGGGGGGGGGGGGTGATGAGGTGACCGTGATGGTATGAGGGACAGCTTGGGAATTTAGCCAGGACACCAGGGTTAACACCCCTACTCTTATGATAAGTGTCATGGGATCTTTAGTGACCACAGAGCGTCAGGACACCCGTTTTTAACTTCCCTTCAGAAAGACGGCACCCTACACAGGGCAATGTCCCCAAATCACTGCCCTGGGGCCATTGGGATGTTTTTTTTTTAGACCAGAGAAAAGGGTGCCTCCTACTGGTCCTCCAACACCACTTCCAGCAGCATCTGGTCTCCCATCCAGGACCAACCCTGCTTAGCTTCAGAAGGAAGCCAGCAGTGGGATGCAGGGTGGTATGCTGCGGATCAAATCAAATAGAATTCTAATTGTCACATGCTTCGTAAAAAAACAGGCGTAGACTAACAGTAAAATGCTTACTTACTGGGGTCCTATCAAACAATGCTAAAGATAAAATAGAAATAGTGACACAAGGAATAAGAAAAAAGAATGAGTAAAAATAACATGGCTACGGCTTCCTGAGTTGTGCAGCGGTCTAAGACTCAGCAGTGCTAGAGGCGTCACTACAGATCCGAGTTTGATCCCGGGCTGTGTCGCAGCCGGCCGCGACCGGGAGACCCATGAGGTGGTTAGGGGAGGGTTTGGCCGGCTGGGATGTCCTTTTCCCATCGCGCTCTAGCGACTCGTGGCGGTTGGGCGCGTGCACGCTTACTTTGGTCGCCAGCTGTACGGTGTTTCCTCCGACACATTGGTGCGCCTGGCTTCCGGGTTAGGCGAGCATTGTGTCAAGAAGCAGTGTGGGTTGACAGGGTTGTGTTTCAGACGACACATGGCTCTCGACCTTCGCCTCTCCCGAATCCCATTGCTGCAACTGCCGTACGGACAAGACTAACTACCAATTGGATATCATGAAATCAGGGAGGGAAAAGGGGGTATAAAGTACCCCAAATATGATTTTAATAACATAACTATATACAAAGGAGTACCAGGTCTGTTTGCTTAGTGAACCGAGTTCTTAAACTGATGTGTGGTTTTAGCAATAGTGCTCAGGGGGCCTGAATACACCCAGCGTACTTGTACTGTAGAAATGATAAACCTCACAGCGTTACTCAGTCGTACTGTAGAAATAGACTTCACAGCATTCTCCAGATCACCTTGTAATGTGCTCCAGTCAGCCGACTGGGAATGATGATGTACTTCTTATTGTTCAGAGCCTGTGTTCCAACCTACAGTATCCAATCTCTTCCTCCCAGATACCACTGGCAGCTTCAGCCTCTTACGCTGCTTTGCTTTCTAACATGAATAAAACCACTCATATCAATGGGGAGCAATGTTTCAAGGTTTTGCCCCGTGTTTGTCAAAGTGCTGTAGTTTTGCTGTAGAGTGTCTGGGCAGAGGTCACTTTTCTACCAGCTGCAGCTGTATTGACCCTATAGGATACATTCCTACCAGGACACACACAGTGGAAACTGCCAGGATTCTCTCTAGTCTCTGGTCAATAGCTCATTCTCATGAGACCGTCCTCCTCCACAATGTAAATGGCTGATTCATTGTCTCCATGCCTGCCTAGGTTTAGCTTTCCAGCTGACGTGGCTGTGATAGGATTAAATGATTCAATAACCGGGCTGTTGAATTCTTAATGTGCCCTTTATGCTGCTACACTTCCCCTTTAGGCCCATTCAGGGTTACGTGGGTTTATCTCTCCTTTTATCTCTGGGCCGTTTCCGGAGGAGGATGCTGTTTTAAGAGCAGCTAATGGATGGGTGAAAATCAGTGGTGGGCTACTCTTCAAAGCACTCATCCTCTCCTTCACCTCCTCTCTGTCTCTTCTCCGTCTCCTTCTATCCTCCTCTGTCTCCGTCTCCTTCTATCCTCCTCTCTGTCTCCGTCTCCTTCTATCCTCCTCTCTCTCTCCTCCTCCTTCTATCCTCCTCTCTGTCTCCTCCTCCTTCTATCCTCCTCTCTGTCTCCTCCTCCTTCTATCCTCCTCTCTGTCTCCTCCTCCTTCTATCCTCCTCTCCGAGGCATTGTTAATAAAAGTAGTAATACTTTACTTAAAGCTGACAGGTGTAATTCGTTTTGAAGCATTATGCATTATAAGCATGTGTAAGTCATGTGTGTGGCCCGGGCCTTCCAGGCACTGAGAGTCTCAGACTAGCTCTGCTGCTCATGAGTGTGTAAACTGTACACAGTGAACTGTTGGCACCCGGACAAATAGCTTCCAATGCAAACACTGGCCAGGGTAGGATTCCATTACAATTCTGGCACGGAGTCAGTGCAGACACACGCCTGTGGCCTTGCTCCCCTCACAAAGACAGGATATCAGCTTCCTGCTAGGGCTTTGATTTCATTTCAGGTGTCTGTCCTCCTCTCCTGCTCTTTCACAGCTGGCACTGAGAGGGAGAACAGGAGAACAGAGGAAAGGTGGAGAATACCTGTGATCAGGGTCTTCCAACCCTGTCACTTCAGGGACCAACAGCCATTTCACATTGGCTTTGTTGGTAGAGCATGGCTCTTTGAACGCCAGGGTAGTGGGTTCGATTCCCGGGACCATCCATATGTAAAATGTATGCACGCATGACTAAGTCGCATTGGTTAAAAGCGTCTGCTAAATGGCATATATTATTATGTATTTGTTTATTTATTTGGCTAGAATTTGTATTTTTTATTGAACCTTTATTTAACAGGGCCGGTAATCAGAAGTTAAGTCCTTGTAGACTAATTAGTGAGAGGTAACAAGCTCCTCTGGAAATTCTCACAACCGCTGAGTCTGCAGGTCTGGCTGCCTGGTCTTGTGCCGCCAGCTCTCCCCCTTCCACACACAGCACATGGACTAACAGACACACACACACACACACAGCACATGGACTAACAGACACACACACACACACACACACACATTGCTGTGTGTGCACAGTGTGGAGATGAGAAACGCCACCCTCTCTCCCTATCCTTCTCCTTGGGATCTGTGAACAACCAGAGGGGCCAGTTCTTGCATATTCTTAATTTGCTTCATGCACTCATTTCTTTTGACTTGCCTGGCTGTATCACTACTTGAGGGCTGCATCATTACTTGAGGGTTGCAGTTAAAACCCCTAGAGTCGATTGACATAATACAAAAATCCACTAATATCTATTTTAAGATAGAGATCTGTTTGTTTGTATCGGCTCAATCCACCGCATCCGCCTCCAGCGCTGTTTGTTAGACCAGGAGACAACCCGAAAATCGATCAAAAATGTTTTGTAGTGTCCGAACGGGCGTCTGAACGTCTGACTCGCCGATGCGCCAACATCTGCCTGTAGTGTCCGAACCATTTGGGATACAAACTAACATGATCCCACTATGGAACGGGGAGACTCTCACGAACATGATGGCGTTTTCCGTTTTGCTCTATGTCACCCACAAGTGTTGCGGGACTCCTCTGAAGGTAACCCGATACCGGTTACATTTTTCTATGGAAGTGTGATATGATAAAGGACAGACACTTCAAAACCAAAAAATAAATCATAAGGAATGTCTGTTTTGCCATTTATGAATGTGTTATTCAATGCATTTCTATGGGCTACAGTAGTAAAGGCCCAATTCAATATTTTATCAAACAATGTTTTAAAATTCAAAATTAAATAGCAGGAATCATGGCTCTGGCTTTGCTCTCACTGGATGTTACGCTACATAGGAAGGAGCACTTCTATATAGCTTTTACAATGCCTACACTGGTTTTTGAAGTGTGTATGAGATTTGAAAGAGTGTGAGAGCTTGGAGACCGTTTGTGTGCGTGTTGCTGGATAGGGATTGCTATGGAGTCTCCTTACAGAACAATGGTAGTTGTGGAGCCAATAAAGAGAGTGTATAATACTCTACATTCAAGCTGTTTGATTTGATGTCTTCCTCAGATCACTGTGTCTGTCTCCACACGTCCGCTCAGCTCTAAACCCTAGGGGCCCTGGTTCACCCGGTCTGCCTCCAACTCATCTTCACTCTCTATGGTTAAGTAGGCGGTCAGACAGCTGTGCTCCAGTTGATCTCTCTTCCTGTGTGTGTTGACATCTCCTGTTCTCCAATCTTTCTCTCGGTCTTCCTCTGACTCCCACTCTCCTCTCTCTGCAGTCTGTTTTATTGCTCACTGTTAGTGTTTTAACACCTACACGTTAATGAATTACCTGTTCTGTGCAGTAATGGCAACATGAGAGGTTATCATCACTCAAGTGATCACTGGGGAAGCTTGGGGTGCAGGTAATAACCTGGACTGGGAGCTTCTTGTCTATTTATTTACAGAGCAGCAAAATATTCAGAGGAATAATGGGCTGCTGTAGCTAGGGAGTTTTTAAACATAACCCAGACGACAGAGACCGAAAAGGAGAGACAGACAGACTCTCTTTTGATGTCGTTCAGGGGAGGAGCAGGAGGAGAATAAGAGAAGGTTGATGGTTATGAAGCTTGTGACTGCACTAAGAGAGTTACCCGAAAGTGGGCCAGATTCAATCCGATTGCCTTTAAAACGTGCATAGCGGGGGAAAACGCAACGTTTCCAAAGACCACATTCATAGTAAACCCTGCATATGTCGGCTCAATGGGAAATTCCCTTTTTAAATGTCCAGATCTTGTCATACCAAATAATTCACAAAGCAAAATAGTTGATTTTATTCCCTTCTGATGATTGAAGTTGATAATTCTCTTTATATGGGGGTAAGTTGAGTAAGTGTGGGTGGGTGGCATGTAGGCCTAATGCATTTCATGCTGTCTTTTTTTAAATTAATTTTTTTCACCTTTATTTAACCAGGTAGGCTAGTTGAGAACAAGTTCTCATTTACAATTGCGACCTGGCCAAGATAAAGCAAAGCAGTTCGACACACACAACAACACAGAGTTACACATGGAGTAAAACAAACATACAGTCAATAATACAGTAGAAAAATAAGTCTATATACAATGTGAGCAAATTAGGTGAGATAAGGGAGGTAAAAGGCAAAAAAAGGCCATGGTGGCGAAGTAAATACAATATAGCAAGTAAAACACTGGAATGGTAGATTTGCAGTGGAAGAATGTGCAAAGTAGAAACAAAAATAATGGGGTGCAAAGGAGGTAAATAAATAAATACAGTAGGGGAAGAGGTAGTTGTTTGGGCTAAATTATAGATGGGCTATGTACAGGTGCTGTGAGCTGCTCTGACAGCTGGTGCTTAAAGCTAGTGAGGGAGATAAGTGTTTCCAGTTTCAGAGATTTTTGAAGTTCGTTCCAGTCATTGGCAGCAGAGAACTGGAAGGAGAGGCGGCCAAAGGAGGAATTGGCTTTGGGGGTGACCGGTGAAATATACCTGCTTGAGCATGTGCTACAGGTGGGTGCTGCTATGGTGACCAGCGAGCTGAGATAGGGGGGGACTTTACCTAGCAGGTAACCTGAAGATGACCTGGAGCCAGTGGGTTTGGCGACGAGTATGAAGTAAGGGCCAGCCAACGAGAGCATACAGGTCACAGTGGTGGATAGTATATGGGGCTTTGGTGACAAAACGGATGGCACTGTGATAGACTGCATCCAATTTATTGAGTAGGGTATTGGAGGCTATTTTGTAAATGACATTGCCGAAGTCGAGGATCGGTAGGATGGTCAGTTTTACGAGGGTATGTTTGGCAGCATGAGTGAAGGATGCGTTGTTGCGAAATAGGAAGCCAATTCTAGATTTAACTTTGGATTGGAGATGTTTGATATGAGTCTGGAAGGAGAGTTTACAGTCTAACCAGACACCTAGGTATTTGTAGTTGTCCACATATTCTAAGTCAGAACCGTCTGGAGTAGTGATGCTGGACGGGCGGGCAGGTGTCGGCAGCGATTGGTTGAAGAGCAATCATTTAGTGTTACTTGTATTTAAGAGCAGTTGGAGGCCACGGAAGGAGAGTTGTATGGCATTGAAGCTCATCTGGAGGTTAGTTAACACCGTGTCCAAAGAAGGGCCAGAAGTATACAGAATGGTGTTGTCTGCATAAAGCTGGATCAGAGAATCACCAGCAGCAAGAGCGACATCATTGATGTATACAGAGAAGAGAGTCGGCCTGAGAATTGAACCCTGTGGCACTCCCATAGAGACTGCCAGAGGCCCGGACAACAGGCCCTCCTATGTGACACATTGAACTCTATCATAGAAGTAGTTGGTGAACCAGGCGAGGCAATCATTTAAGAAACCAAGGCTATCGAGTCTGCCGATGAGGATGTGGTGATTGACAGAGTCGAAGGCCTTGGCCAGGTCAATGAATACGGCTGCACAGTATTGTTTATCGATGGCGGTTAAAATATCGTTTAGGACCTTGAGCGTGGCTGAGGTGCACCCATGACCAGCTCTGATACCAGATTGCATAGCAGAGAAGGTACGGTGGGATTCGAAATGGTCGGTAATCTGTTTGTTAACTTGGCTTTTGAAGACCTTAGAAAGGCAGGGTAGGATAGATATAGGTCTGTAGCAGTTTGGGTCTAGAGTGTCTCCCCTTGAAGAGGGGGATGACCTCGGCAGCTTTACAATCTTTGGGGATCTCAGATGATACGAAAGATGTTGAACAGGCTAGTAATAGGGGTTGCAACAAGTGTTTGCATTCGGCAGATAATTTTAGAAAGAGAGGGTCCAGATTATCTAGCCCGGTTGATTTGTAGGGGTCCAGATTTTGCAGCTCTTTCAGAACATCAGCTGACTGGATTTGGGTGAAGGATAAATGGGGAAGGCTTGGGCGAGTTGCTGTGGGGGGTGCAGTGCTGTTGACCGGGGTAGGGGTAGCCAGGTGGAAAGCATGGCCAGCCGTAGAAAAATGCTTATTGAAATTCTCAATTATAGTGGATTTATCGGTGGTGACAGAGTTTCCTATCCTCAGTGCAGTGGGCAACTGGGAGGAGGTGTTCTTATTCTCCATGGACTTTACACTGTCCCAGAACTTTTTTGAGTTTGTGTTGCAGGATGCAAATTTCTGCTTGAAAAAGCTATCCTTGGCTTTTCTAACTGCCTGTGTATATTGGTTTCTAACTTCCTTGAAAAGTTGCATATCACGGGGGCTGTTCGATGCTAATGCAGCACACCATAGGATGTTTTTGTGTTGGTTAAGGGCAGTCAGGTCTGGAGAGAACCAAGGGCTATATCTGTTCCTGGTTCTAAATTTCTTGAATGGGGCATGCTTATTTAAGATGGTGAGGAAGGCATTTTTTAAAAATAACCAGGCGTCCTCTGATGGGATGAGGTTAATATCCTTCCAGGATACCCGGGCCAGGTCGATTAGAAAGGCCTGCTCGCTGAAGTGTTTCAGGGAGCGTTTTGACAGTGATGAGTGGAGGTCGTTTGACCGCTGACCCATTACGGATGCAGGCAATGAGGCAGTGATCTTGGTTGAAAACAGCAGCGGTGTATTTAGAGGGCAGGTTGGTTAGGATGATATCTATGAGGGTGCCCGTGTTTATGGCTTTGGGGTGGTACCTGGTAGGTTCATTGATAATTTGTGTGAGATTGAGGGCATCAAGCGTAGATTGTAGGATGGCTGGGGTGTTAAGCATGTCCCAGTTTAGGTCACCTAGCAGCACGAGCTCTGAAGATAGATGGGGGGCAATCAATTCACATATGGTGTCTGGCTGATACTGTCAGCAATATGTAACTAATAAAGTTGTCATTTGATTTCCACATGATCTGTTTACAATAATTAAATTGGTGGATGTCATACAAGTGGAAGTTATGAACCAAATTACAAACCATTGATGCATGACTGTTAGCAATTCAGTATTTATTCCAATCACGGAACGCGTGCACACACACACACATTCTCCAGGGATGGGTTGGTAGGCAATGGGGCCCAAGACAATGGGGACACAATTGGTTTACCGCTCATTGAAAGGTCAGAGGGCATCAGATCTCTTTCTTTCTCCCTTGTCTCGCTCTCTCTCTCTCCCCACTCCTATCCCCTTTTCTCCCTCTTCCCAGCCTGCATTTTGCTCCTGAGGATCTGTGCATTGTGAGCAATTAGCTGGCCAAATGAGGAAACATAAAGACCAGTAACAAGCAGACACAGGCCTTTTAGCTGGAAGGAACAAAAGACTGAAAATAGCTTTTCTGTCAGAGGGATTTGGGTATTTTATTATCTTCTGAGTCTTTAACAGTGACCTCAAGCTGATGCTTTATTATGAAGGAGACTCAATGACAGTGTTGCTGATTTTTCACTATAATGATCCTCTTTGTGTGTGTGTGTATGCGTTGATGATTGGTTACTTATGGTCCTCAGGCTAGACCTGCTCTAACTGAAGCATCATCAAGGCGTTTATGACACCAATAAAAGACAATGTAACCAATTCACGTTGACCAGTCAATAATAACCACCTTGTTGGTTCCCTCTTTTGATGATGATTAACATCACAGAGATCGATGTAGAATCTGAGTAATGGCATTCCAATCTGAATGGACATTTTAATAGGTTAAACCAGGTCAAAGGTCATAGCGATCACAGGGATGATTGAACCACAATCACAAATCAAATCAAATGTATTTATATAGCCCTTCGTACATCAGCTGATATCTCAAAGTGCTGTACAGAAACCCAGCCTAAAACCCCAAACAGCAAGCAATGCAGATGTAGAAGCACGGTGGCTAGGAAAAACTCCCTAGAAAGGCCAAAACCTAGGAAGAAAACTTGAGAGGAACCAGGCTATGAGGGGTGGCCAGTCCTCTTCTGGCTGTGCCGGGTGGAGATTATAACAGAACATGGCCAAGATGTTAAAATGTTCATAAATGACCAGCATGGTCAAATAATAATAATCACAGTAGTTGTCGAGGGTGCAGCAAGTCAGCACCTCAGGAGTAAATGTCAGTTGGCTTTTCATAGCCGATCATTGAGAGTATCTCTACCGCTCCTGCTGTCTCTAGAGAGTTGAAAACAGCAGGTCTGGGACATGTAGCACGTCCGGTGAACAGGTCAGGGTTCCATAGCCGCAGGCAGAACAGTTGAAACTGGAGCAGCAGCACGGCCAGATGGACTGGGGACAGCAAGGAGTCATCATGCCAGGTAGTCCTGAGGCATGGTCCTAGGGCTCAGGTCCTCCGAGAGAGAGAAAGAAAGAGAGAAACAGAGAATTAGAGAGAGCATACTTAAATTCACACAGGACACCGGATAAGACAGGAGAAGTACTCCAGATATAATAAACTGACCCTAGCCCCCCGACACATAAACTACTGCAGCATAAATACTGGAGGCTTCATCCGATGATTCCCCCCAGACAGGGCCAAACAGGAAGGATATAACCCCACCCACTTTGCCAAAGCACAGCCCCCCACACCACTAGAGGGATATCTTCAACCACCAACTTACCATCCTGAGACAAGGCCGAGTATAGCCCACAAAGATCTCCACCACGGCACAACCCAAGGGGGGGCTCCAACCCAGACAGGAAGATCACGTCAGTGACTCCAGCCACTCAAGTGACGCACCTCTCCTAGGGACGGCATGAAACTGGTAAGGTCACGGTTAATATTAAGGTTAATCAATGTGTTAGTGAAACAAGGTGAGAGCAAGGGAGAGGAGAGTAGGTGGAGAGGAGAGTGATAACTGACAGGTGTAGGGATTGGGTTTGCAATGTGTCTCTGTGCTGAGGTAGCTAGCTGGTACAATATCATATATCCGTAGGCAGGTATAATCCAGTTAGCCCATAATCTGGAATAGGAGGGATTAGCTTTCCATGTAGTATAAGTACATGGTAATACTGCTGCACTCCCACGGTCTGTGTGTGTGTGTGTGTGTGTGTGTCTGCTGGTGTGTCATCCTCTCTCATGGAGTTATGCAGGGTAAGCATTCAGGATATGCTCCTTAGTGATTTGTTGTTCCCTTGTGATTTGTTGCCATCCATGCAGTACCCTTGAGCCTAAAAACACACAACACTTCACTTATATAATAAGTCACTCCATGAATAGCAGTGGCGAACCGTGACTATAGGACCTAGGCGTTCAGAGGGATGAAAAAAGTAAGGAATCAAGAAAATAACAATGTAGCATCACGTAATGTGTCCGACATCACATCTTCTGTAGTTGGGCCATTCTATTTCTAGTGAAGGAAGAGCAATGCTTTTTGATGACATGATAAATGATTCAAACAGGCCTGGCTGTGCTTCGGGCTGCCACGCACACACACACACACACAGAACCAGCATGGACACACCGTATAAAATAATGTGACCAGCTAAACAAAACACACTGTTTACACAAACCAAGATTGGCTAACACCACTATCACACTGTCACCAATAGCGACAAGAACCGTGTCACATCAAAGGTGACGGGCTCATGGTGCTGAAAGGACTGCGACCGTAATATCTGTGTTCTCCATGGCACTGAAGGAGAGACAGTTTTGTTAAAACACATAGACACAGCTGATTTTTATCACGTTCATCCCACTAACCAGTGATCTAAAGTTTAAATGTAAGTGTTTCAGTCATTATTTTTAGAGAGCTAGCTAACAGCAAGGGAGCTGTAACAACAACAGTGTTTCAGTCATTATTTTTAGAGAGCTCGCTAACAACAACAGTGTCACTCACCAGATGATGATCATGTGATTGAGAAGGCCTAGACAATACACCTCTTCCCTTTCCCTCCTTTTTTAAAAAACAGTCCTACCCGTTGCAAGTCAAAATGTAATTGGTTCATTCTACTGTCACTCAAATTCTGCTTTAATACAGTTGAATGGCAGAGCCCTTCTATCCAGCTTCTGAAGGCCTATTCAATGGCTGGCTGAGTTAGCTAGATTTTTATACCCAGAGACCATAAAATAAAATCCTGATTAGATATTTGTTTCTCTTTAGTATTAACCCTTCTCTTGTTAACACAAACTAAAAAGTTAAATCAGAAGATCATTCAAATGATTGTAAAGATGAAATGAAATAGAAATGAAAATCGAAATGTATGTACATTTTTATGAATCCTTAGACCTGGATAGTACGAAGTGTGCTAGTGTAAGATATAGCTGAAGCTACTTTTAGATATGGGCATGTATCCAATGAGCACACGTCTCTTCTAAGTGCTAGGTTAGTGAGAACTGGAGTACAGCTGGCATACAGCTCACCATGCCTTCTTCTGCCTCACACTCACTCTCTCGCTCGCTGACACTCTTCTCTTTCTACATTCTCCTCCCTCTCCCTCTTATGCTTTCTCTCTCTCTGTGTGTGTGTGCGCAACAAGAGAGGTAGTGGTGTCAGGGTATCTATCCTCTTGTCATACAATACTTCCCTCTGACTGTCTGGGACATCTCGTCTATCCACATTGCTACCAGCGTCTGTCCAATCCCTGCAGCCGTCTGTGATAGTTCCTGTTGTTTTGCGTGTGATGCCCAGCTGCCGCCTGAGTAAAAAAAATAATCAGGAACTGCCGTCGGAGATGAGGGAGGATGGGTGGGGGGAGAGGGGCTGTGTGATGTTATGGGGGGGAGAGGGGTTGTGTGATGTTATGGGGGGGAGAGGGGCTGTGTGATGGGGGAGCGAGGGGCTGTGTGATGGGGGAGAGAGGGGCTGTGATGGGGGAGAGAGGGGCAGGGGGAGAAGGTAGGGAGGAGTGAGGGATGAGGAAGCCCTGGCAGAAAAAAAAGACTGTCTTTGTGATAGTAATATATTACATCATCAGGCCTGTTTCTACACCATTTATACTTTTATGGTGTGTTATGCTTTTACTTCCCACTATGGTGCTAGAGTGAGGACAGGTCATAAACATTGATAGAGCACAGTACTTCTTTGTTACTGGATAGGGAACCAGTGGTTCCACAAGCCTGGGTTATACATGGGTGTCGCTGGTGGTGCTCTTAACATATCCAGATGCGGTCTGTAGCTTAGATACTTACTGTGGGAAGAGAGGGGAGAAAATCACTATTTTAGCCAACCAAAAGAGGACTAGGAGAGAGTGCCATGTGGAACGTCTGTCTCAACCACCTATAGCAATGGGTTGATTTGACCCACAAACATGGATCTCTCCTAACCACTAAGTCATGTTGTGCAACAACAGCCTAGAGCGTGACCACGACTAGAACTATTTACTACTGCCAAGCTGTCTGTCTCCTGGAGGCACACCTTCTCTCTCCAGCTCATTCGTCTCTCTCTCTCTTTCAGCTTGTTTACCATAATTCCTCACCGTGTCCAAAATGAGCAAGACAGAAAATACACAGGCCTACCTCTTTACTACGGACTACATTTTAAAATGAATGGCTTTAGTGATACACTCACTCGCATTGCATTAATGCCTCCCCTCTCACTCTCTTTCTACTGCTTTGCCCCCCTCTCTCCCCATCGCTCTCTTTCTAAAATAGGATTTGATTATTTGTCCTCTCCACTATGTGTCGGAGGAGGCAACGTAACAATGAGACTCGGCAGCAGCCAGCTGCTCTCTAGTCTACACTGTAGTTCTCATGTACTACAGGGAGGGCAATCTGCCGTGTCTGTGTGTGTGTGTGTGTGTGTGTGTGTGTGTGTGTGTGTGTGTGTGTGTGACTAGATAACTGCATAGAGATGCCACGGGCATGTATCTGGTAATAAGGAGTTATACAGAATAGTTTGGTTGATAATAAGAGAGAGATCATTCAAGCTTCTTCTCTCTTTATCTTTCACAACACACACTGCAGAATCAGGAATTGAGTTACAGAATTAAAATGTAATGTCCTGATTTCTAAATACGTTCTGTATATTGAATTTCTTTCTTCTGTGCCCATGCAGTGCGGGTCCAAAAGGAGACAACATCTATGAGTGGAGATCCACCATCCTGGGACCACCAGGCTCTGTGTACGAGGGAGGGGTCTTCTTCCTAGATATCGCCTTTACACCAGACTACCCCTTCAAACCACCCAAGGTAAACACATATGCATGCACACACACACACACACACACACACACACACACACACACACACACACACACACACACACACACAGGTATGTATGCTAGACTAGTGCTTGCTCAGGAGCCCATGTTGACTAATTCTGTTTTATTTTTGATTTGGGCCTTGGGTTAGGCTTTGAGGGCGTGAAATACTAAACATCTGCACGACACCGGCTACTTTAGAGACAAACATTAACAGTGCATCAATTGCTCCTCTGAAACACAAATAGATAAGTACAGTTGAAGTCGGAAGTTTACATACACCATAGCCAAATACATTTAAACTCAGTTTTTCACAATTCCTGACATTTAATCAGAGTAAAAATTCCCTGTCTTAGGTCAGTTAGGATCACTACTTTATTTTAAGAATGTAAAATGTCAGAATAATAGTAGAGAGAATGATTTATTTCAGCGTTTCTTTCTTTCATCACATTCCCAGTGGGTCAGAAGTTTACATACACTCAATTAGTATTTGGTAGCATTGTCTTTAAATTGTTTAACTTGGGTCAAACGTTTTGGGTAGCCTTCCACAAGCTTCCCACAATAAGTTGGGTGAATTCCTCCTGACAGAGCTGGTGCAACTGAGTCAGGTTTGTAGGCCTCCTTGCTTGCACATGCTTTTTCAGTTCTGCCTACACATTTTCTATATGATTGAGGTCAAGGCTTTGTGATGGCCACTCAAATACTTTGACTTTGTTGTCCTTAAGCCATTTTGCCACAACTTTGGAAGTATGCTTGGGGTCATTGTCCATTTGGAAAACCCATTTGTGACCAAGCTTGAACTTCCTGACTGATGTCTTGAGATGTTGCTTCAATATATCCACATAATTTTCCGTCCTCATGATGCCATCTGTTTTGTGAAGTGCACAAGTCCCTCCTGCAGCAAAGCACCCCCACAACATGATGCTGCCACCCCCGTGCTTCACGGTTGTGATGGTGTTTTTCGGCTTGCAAGCCTCTGCCTTTTTCCTCCAAACATAATGATGGTCATTATCGCCAAACAGTTCTATTTTTGTTTCATCAGACCAGAGGACATTTCTCCAAAAAGTACGATCTTTGTCCCCATGTGCAGTTGCAAACCGTAGTCTGGCTTTTTTATGGTGGTTTTGGAGCAGTGGCTTCTTCCTTGCTGAGCAGCCTTTCAGGTTATGTTGCTATAGGACTCTTTTTACTGTGGATATAGATACTTTTGCACCTGTTTCCTCCATCTTCACAAGGTCCTTTGCTGCTGTTCTGGGATTGATTTGCACTTTTCGCACCAAAGTACGTTCATCTCTAGGAGACAGAACACGTCTCCTTCCTGAGAGGTATGATGGCTGTGTTGTCCCATGCTGTTTATACTTGCGTACTATTGTTTGTACAGATGAATGTGGTACCTTCAGGCATTTGGAAATTGCTCCCAATGATGAACCAGACTTGTGGAGGTCTGCAAATTTTTTTCTGAGGTCTTGGCTGATTTCTTTTGATTTTCCCATGATGTCAAGCAAAGCGGCACTGAGTTTGAAGGTCGGCCTTGAAATACATCCACAGGTACACCTCCAATTGACTCAAGTTATGTCAATTAGCCTATCAGAAGCTTCTAAAGCCATGACATAATTTTCTGGAATTTTCCAAGCTGTTTGTAGTGGTCCTATGTGTAGCTGGTTTAGGGAGTCAGGCGCAGGACAGCAGATATGAGTAATAAAAGTACTTTACTCAAAAAATACAAATAAACAAGGCAACAATGATAGCCCACAAACACGGAACACCGAATTACAATAAACAATCATTCACGAACACATGGGGAACAGAGGGTTAAATAATAAACAAGTGAGTGAAGCCAGGTGTCATAAGACAGAACTAATGGAAAATGAAAAGTGGATCGGCGTTGGCTAGAAGGCAGGGGACGTCGACTGCCGAACACCGCCCAAACAAGGAGAGGGACCGACTTCGGCGGAAGTCGTGACAGTACCCCCCCTTGACACGCGGCTCCAGCAGCTCGCCGACACCGACCTCGGAGACGACCCGGAGGACAAGGCGCAGGGCGATCCGGATGGAGATGGTGGAAATCCCGCAGCAACGAAGGGTCCAGGATGTCCTCCACCGGCAAACAGCATCTCTCCTCCGGACCGTACCCCTCCCACTCCACGAGGTACTGAAGGCCCCTTGCCCAACGCCTCGAGTCCAGGATGGCTCGAACAGCATATGCCGGGGCCCCATTGATGTCCAGAGGGGGCGGAGGAACCTCCCGCACCTCAGCTTCCTGGAGGGGACCAGCCACCACCAGCCTGAGGAGAGACACATGGAACGAGGGATTAATACAATAATCTGGAGGAAGCTGTAACCTGTAGCATACCTCGTTCAGTCTCCTCAGGACTTTAACCTGTCTGGGATAGGGGGCAGCATTGGGAAGTTTGGATGAAAAGCGTGCCCAGAGTAAACTGCCTGTTACTCAGGCCCAGAAGCTAGGATATGCATATAATTAGTAGATTTGGATAGAAAACACTCTAGTTAACAAAACTGTTAAAATAATGTCTGTGAGTATAACAGAACTCATATGGCAGGCGAAAACCTGAGAGAAATCCAACCAGGAAGTGGGAATTCTGAGGTTTGTAGTTTAAGTGAATGCCTATCCAATATCCAGTGTCTATGGAGTCAGATTGCACTTCCTAAGGCTTCCAGTAGAAGTCAACAGTCTTTAGAAGTTGTTTCAGGCTTCTATTGTGAAAGGGAAGAGAATAAGACCACTCAGAGTAAGTGGCTCAGCTGAAAGCCATGTGTTGTTTATCGCGCGTGGCCATGAGCGCGTCGTTGGTTCTTTCTTTTCTATTGTCAACGCTGTTGTCCGGTTGAAATAATATTTATGATAAAAAGATCCTAAGGATTGATTATAGACATCGTTTGACATGTTTCTATGAACTTTAACTTCTACTTGGTACTCATCCCGGATCCGGGAGCATCCTCATCAGTAAAAAGCTGACTAGCACAGCCTAGCATAGCGCCACAAGTAAATACTAGCATATAAATATCATGAAATCACAAGTCCAAGACACCAAATGAAAGATACACATCTTGTGAATCCAGCCATCATTTCCGATTTTTTTTAAAATGTTTTACAGCGAGAACACTATGTATTTCTATTAGCTAACCAATAATAATTACAGAGAGCAACGTGAAATACCTAAATACTCATCATAAAACATTTATGAAAAATACATGGTGTACAGCAAATGAAGGATAAATATCTTGTGAATCCAGCCAATATTTCAGATTTTTTAAGTGTTTTACAGCAAAAACACAATATAGCATTATATTAGCTTACCACAATAGCCAAACACACAACCGCATTCATTCACCGCAAAGGTAGCGATCGCAAAAGAAAACACCAAAAGATATAAAATTATTCACTAACCTTGACCAACTTCATCAGATGACAGTCCTATAACATCAGGTTAAACAATACACTTATGTTTTGTTCGAAAATGTGCATAGTTTGAGCTGAAAACCGTGGTTATACATTGTGAAAATGTAGCAACTTTTTCCCAGAATCTCCGGATATATTTCTGACACTCACCTAATCTGACCAAATAACTCATAAACTTTACTAAAAAATACATGTTGGACAGCAAATGAAAGATACACTAGTTCTTAATGCAATCGCCGTGTTAGATTTTAAAAAATAACTTTACCATAACAAACAGCCAACAGCTCCCGGTCCCCCACATCATAGTTTCGCTCCGCCGGGCTGAGCTTCTTCAAAAAGAAAGCACAGGGGCAGAGCTTTGGTGGCGTGCCCGAGCGCTGAGAGAGCACGGTTCCTATCCCAGCCTCGGACGTGTACAACTCCACTATGAATGCCAAAGAGGGATCCGGATGGCAACCGAGGTAAACAGAGCCTTCAGGTGACCAAAATCCCTGTCCGCCTCAGCCGACCACTGCAGCCACACCCTTCAGCAGTGAGGTAATGGGAGCTGCTACCTGACCAAAACCCCGGATAAACCTCTGGTAGTAGTTGGCAAACCCCAGAAACCGCTGCACTTCCTTTACCGTGGTGGGAGTCAGCCAATTGCGCACGGCTGAAATGCGGTCACTCCATCTCCACCCATGACGTGGAAATGCGGTACCATAGGAAGGAGACAGACTGTTGGAAGAACAGACATTTCTCAGCCTTGACGTACAGGTCATGCTCCAACAGTCGACCAAGCACCCTGCGCACCAGTGACACATGCTCGGCGCATGTAGCGGAGTATATCAAAATGCTGTCGATATACAACACTACACCCTGCCCGTGCAGGTCCAGTAAAATCTCATCAACACAGGCCTGGAAGACTGATGGAGCATTCATCAACCTGTACGGCATGGAGGTACTCATAGTGCCCTGAGGTGGTACTAAATGCCGTCTTCCACTCGTCCCCCTCCCGGATACGCACCAGGTTGTAAGCGCTCCTGAGATCCAATTTTGTGAAGAAGTGCGCCCCTTGCATTGACTCGATCGTACTGCCGATGAGAGGCAGCGGGTAGCTGTACCTCACAGTGATCTGATTGATCCCTCGATAGTCAATGCACGGGCGCAGACCCCCATCCTTCTTCTTCACAAAAAATAAACTCGGAGGCAGGTGAAGTGGAGGGCCGAATGTATCCCTGCCCCAGGGATTCGGAGACATATGTTTCCATAGCCACCATCTCCTCCTGTGACAGAGGATACACGTGACTCCTGGGAAGTGCTGTGTCTACCAGGAGATTTATCGCACAATCCCCCCGTCGATGAGGTGGTAATTTAGTCGCCCTCTTCTTACAGAAGGCGAGAGTCAAATCGGCAAAATTCTGAGGGGATGCACACGGTGGAGAACTGGTCTGGACTTTCCACTGTAGTCGCACCGATGGAAACCCCCACACACCTCCCTGAGCACTCTCGTGACCACCCCTTGAGAGCCCTCTGTTGCCACGAAATCGTGGGGTCATGACAGGCCAACCAGGGTAAGCCCAGCACCACGGGAAACGCAGGAGAATCAATAAGGAAGAGACTGATTCTCTCCTTATGACCTTCCTGCGTAACCATGTCAAGTGGAGCGGTGGCCTCCCTAATCAGCCCTGACCCTAATGGTCGACTATCTAGGGCGTGCACAGGGAAGGGCATATCCACAGGAACAAGGGGAATCCTTAAACTTTGGGCAAATGAACGGTCAATAAAACAATCACTCACGAACACAACATGGGGAACAGAGGGTTCAATAATAAACAAGTAATTGGTGAGTGAAGCCAGGTGTGTAAGACAAAGACAGAACAAATGGAAAATGAAAAGTGGATCGGCGGTGGCTAGAAGGCCGGTGACGCCGAACGCCGCCCGAACAAGGAGAGGGACCGACTTCGGCGGAAGTCGTGACACTGTTTGAAGGCACAGTCAACTTAGTGCATGTAAACTTCTGACCCACTGGAATTGTGATACAGTGAATTATAAGTGAAATAATTTATCTGTAAACAATTGTTGGAAAAATGACTTGTGTCATGCACAAAGTAGATGTCCTAACCGACTTGACAAAATTATAGTTTGTTAATGAGAAATTTGTGGAGTGGTTGAAAAACGTGTTTTAATGACTCCAACCTAAGTGTATGTACAGTTGAAGTCGGAAGTTTACATCTTTATTTTTAGTGCATATTTTTTTTCATTTTATCCCCTTTTCTCCCCAATTTTCGTGGTATCCAATCGCTAGTAATTACTATCTTGTCTCATCGCTACAACTCCCGTACGGGCTCGGGAGAGACGAAGGTCGAAAGCCATGCGTCCTCCGAAGCACAACCCAACCAAGCCGCACTGCTTCTTTTACACAGCGCGCCTCCAACCCGGAAGCCAGCCGCACCAATGTGTCGGAGGAAACACCGTGCACCTGGCCCCCTTGGTTAGCGCGCACTGCGCCCGGCCCGCCACAGGAGTCGCTGGAGCGAGATGAGACAAGGATATCCCTACCGGCCAAACCCTCCCTAACCCAGACGACGCTAGCCAAATTGTGCGTCGCCCCACGGACCTCCCGGTCGCGGCCGGCTGCGACAGAGCCTGGACGCGAACCCAGAGACTCTGGTGGCGCAGTTAGCACTGCGATGCAGTGCCCTAGACCACTGCGCCACCCGGGAGGCTTTAGTGCATATTTAAGGGTGTTTCCCATGTGTTCGTTTTTTTTTTTGTACCCTGATGAAGACAGCTTGCCTGTCGAAACGTTGGTAATTAAATATTTTTGCATCTGAGCTCCTAGAGTGTGCGGCTCTCCTTTATTTTCAAGTTTTCTACTCCGCTAGCCAGCACCTCGCCTACATAGGTGTGCGTTTCTTTTTCTTCTAGACGGTTTTATTTTTTTAACACAGGGATATTCTGAAAATATCTGGCTTGCCTTGAGAGAAGATATTTTGAGAGCTGGAAGGTTTTTAAATAACTTTGGACTAGGAGCATGTTGAGCAACAAAACAATGATTTGAATAGAAGAAAATAACAACCGACAGAGAGAAGCTGGTGAATAAACTTTCTTGGCTCTGTTCACTGGTGTACCGGACACCCCCGCAAGGTGGGGTGGCCCACGAGCTCTGGGGTCCCATGCGCCTGTCATCGATGTCTATTTTTTAAATGAAATAAATCATTTTGATAGTAACCCTCCAAAAAGTAATTTATAATCCTTTTGAATTTAAACAAGTACTACTCTTGGGCTTCAGGAATGTGACTGAATTTTTTTTTTTTTTTTTTTTTTTAACCTTTATTTAACTAGGCAAGTCAGTTAAGAACAAATTCTTATTTTCAATGACGGCCTAGGAACAGTGGGTTAACTAACTGCCTGTTCAGGGGCAGAACAATCGATTTTTACCTTGTCAGCTCGGGGATTCATTCTTGCAACCTTTCGGTTACTAGTCCAACACTCTAACCACTAGGCTACCTGCCGCCCCATGAGGGGATATCAGTGAACAAATGCCGTGGTCAAGGCTATGATGGCACCAGTGCAATGAGTGGAGCTTCCTCAGGTGTTCAAAAGCACATATCAGACTGAGAGCCTAATGCTTCTTAGGTAGTTCTTTATGAGTTTTAGTTGAGAAAATGATCTCTCCACAGAAATGACAGTTACAGGGATGGTAAAACCAGCCGTAGCAACATCAGGGAAACTGGGCAGAAGGGAGTTGCGCTTTAAATACAGCAGTTCTGTAACGTCTTTAATGGAGCCTCTCGTTCTCCTTAATTGCCGACCTCAACACGCTACGGAAAGAGATGAACTGTATAGGAAGCTCTGGGGACAGGTAGTCTGGATACTGGACAGATGATAAATTGGCAGATTGTCATTTTTAGCAGACAAGCCGTTTGCGATTTCTTTCATACTGGTGAACCGGCTTTTGAGTTGTGTAGTTGCAATATCAACAGTCCTTTCTCTCTGGTATATCTTGGCATGAATCACTCAAGACTAAGTTTAAATTGTGTGCAGCACAATGAACATACATTATATTGCACAATGTCTCAGGAAAGACTGTCTGGTTTGACAATACTCTGTATAGAAACTGCGTTATGTCAGTATGTTATGTGTTCAGTGTTTATTGAGAAAATAATCTGTGCAGATGTGAATATCGTCTCTGAGCTCTGTTCAGTGTTTATTGAGAAAATACCAAATGCAGGTGTGTTGATTGGAGGTCGGCCCTGAGACAGTTTAGTTTAGTGATTGCCTCAGGATGTGGGGCTTCTGTCTGTCATCATCTCTAACCTTTCTTCTTCTCTCTCTCACTTTCTCTCACTTTCTCTCCCTCAGTCACTCTCTCTATCTCTACCTTTCTTCTTCTCTCTCTCTGCCCTGTGCTGACTGAGGATTAAAGGAAACATATCTGCTGATCTGAGAGACAGGCCTCCCGCTCGGTTGCTTTTACTGCCTGGCTGTGCACAGGGCTGCAGACAGGTAGGCAGGCAGGCAGGCAGGCAGGCAGGCAGGCAGGCAGGCAGGCAGGCAGACAGACAGACACTTCTATGGCTGCTTTCTATCTGAGAACAAGGTACACAAATACCACAGACTAGACTAGCAGGTCCCCTCCACACCTTGGGATAGCCTGGGAGATTATGCAGCTTTTATGGAGCACAGTTTCCACAAGCAGGCCAACATAGTTAGTCACTCATGTGTGATTGAGAGAGAGTGAGTCAGCTAGGGAGTGAGTGAGTGAGTCAGCTAGGGAGTGAGTAAGTGAGTGAGTCAGTGAAAGGGTGCATCTCCTATGTCAATCCCGCTCTTATCCCACCCCCCCAGAGGTCGGAGGTGGATCCTTAAGGATGTGTGGTCTCTTCTCTTCCTGTTATTTTTGGCTCTGCTTCTTCTGTGTTACTGGCACAAAGAGATGCTCAGCTCCCCAAGTACTGGAAAGAGCACATAAACCCCAGAGTGTATTGATATATATGTACTTTGTTGTTTTCAAGGTGACATTCCGTACCAGGATCTACCACTGTAACATCAACAGTCAGGGTGTGATCTGTCTGGACATCCTGAAGGACAACTGGAGCCCCGCCCTCACCATCTCCAAGGTGCTGCTGTCCATCTGCTCCCTGCTCACTGACTGCAACCCTGGTGAGTGACACCCCAGTCAACCAATCAGACAGAGAGACTCGAAGTGTCTCTCACTTTTGTTTATTATCTATTTCACTTGCTTTGGCAATGTAAACATAAGTTTCCCATGCCAATAAAGCCCTTGAATTGAAATTGAGAAAGAGCGCGTGCGAGAGACGACACATGAGAGAGACGACACACGAGAGGGAATGTACTATCTCATCATGGAATTTACAAGGTCTGAGGTAATCTGCCTTTAACCTAAAGAGCAGGAACCAAGACTTCATCAAAGAAATTGGAAATACAGACACTGGTTGCCCTCTAGGTTACAGAGAGCTGGTAGTCCCATCCACCAAACTACCAGGTGTGAAACAGGGAAGAGACTCAGTGGGTATGCTAATATGGTATAGAGCAGACCTAACCCATTCTAATAAATTCGTCAAAACAGGAACATTTTATCTGGCGGGAAATATATAAGGAAATTATCTCATCAGAGAAAAATGGCTTCATGTGTGCTACCTATATCCCCCCCAATAGAATCCCCATACCTTAACGATGACAGCTTCTCCATCCTAGAGGGGGAGATCAACAATTTCCATGCCCAGGGACATGTACTAGACTGTGGTGACCTAAATGCCAGAACCTGACACTCTCAGCACACAGGGGGACAAACACCTACCTGGAGGGGACAGTATGCCCTCCCAAATATGCCCCCCTAGACACAACGATGACAAAACAACCAACAAAAATGGGTCACAACTCCTGCAGCTTTGTCGCATGCTGGGTCTGTACATAGCCAATGGCAGGCTGCAAGAGGACTCCTATGGTAGATACATTTTACATTTTAGTCATTTAGCAGACGCTCTTATCCAGAGCGACTTACAGTAGAGTGCATACATTTTATTTACATTTTATTACATTTACATACTGAGACAAGGATATCCCTACCGGCCAAACCCTCCCTAACCCGGACGACGCTATGCCAATTGTGCGTCGCCCCACGGACCTCCCGGTTGCGGCCGGCTGCGACAGAGCCTGGGCGTGAACCCAGAGAGACTGGTGGCGCAGCTAGCACTGCGATGCAGTGCCCTAGACCACTGCGCCACTAGATACACCTACAGCTCATCCCTTGTAGTACTGTAGACTACTTTATCACTGACCTCAACCCAGAGTCTCTCAGAGCATTCGGTCAGCCCACTGACACCATATCAGATCACCGTAAAATCACAGTCTACCTGAACAGAGCAATACTCAATCATGAGGCATCAAAGCCAAAGGAACTGCACAATATTAAGAAATGCTATAGATGGAAGGAAAGTAGTGTGGAAACCTACCTAAAAACAATTAGGCAACAACAAATTCAATCCCTTTTAGACAAATTCCTGGACAAAACATTTCACTGTAATAGTGAAGGTGTAAACTTGGCAGTAGAAAGCCTAAACAGTATACTTGACCTTTCAGATTCCCTATCAAATAAAAAATTTCCAAGCAGACAACCTAAGAAAATGAAGAACAATGACAAATGGTTTGATGAAGAATACAAAAACCTAAGAAAGAAATTGAGAAACCTATCCAACCAAAAACATAGAGACCCAGAAAAGCGAGTCTATGAGTCTATCCCTAAAACAATACAGCAATACACTACGGAAAAAGAAGGAACAGCACGTCAGAAATCATCTCAATGTAATTGAAGAATCCATATAATCTAACCACTTCTGGAACACAAACTAACAACCACACGAAGAGTTCCCAAAACGGAGATGTGTGAATAAACCACTTCTCAAATCTTTTTGGCTCTATAACAAAGAATAAACATATACATGATCAATTAGAAATCTTAGAATAAGCTATTAAAAACTACCAGAACCCACTGGATTCTCCAATTACATTGAATGAACTACAGGACAAAATACAAACCCTCCAACCCAAAAATACATGTGGTGTTGATGATATCCGACATGAAATTATAAAATAAACAGACAACAAATTCCAATTGGCTATACTTAAACTCTTTTAACATCATCCTTAGCTCTGGCATCTTCCCCAATATTTGGAACCAAGGACTGATAACACCAATCCACAAAAGTGGAGACAAATTTGACCCCAATAACTAATGTGGGAAATGCGTCAACAGCAACCTTGGGAAAATCCATTATCATTAACAGCAGACTTGTACATTTCCTCAGTGAAAACGATGTACTGAGCAAATGTTAAATTGACTTTTTTCTAAGTTACCGTACGACAGACCAAGTATTCACACTGCACACCCTAATTGACAAACCAAAACAAAGGCAAAGTCTTCTCATGCTTTGTTGACTTCAAAAAAGTGTTACACTCAATTTGGCTTGAGGATCTGCTATACAAATTGATGGAAAGAGATGTTGGGGGAAAAACATACGACATTATAAAATGCATGTACACAAACAAGTGTGCAGGTAAAATGGCCAAAAAACAAACATTTCTTCCCACAAGGCCGTGGGGTGAGACAGGGATGCAGCTTAAGCCCCACCCTCTTCAACATATATATCAATGAATTGGCAAGGGCACTAGAACAGTATGCAGCACCCGGCCTCACCCTACTAGAATCTGAAGTCAAATGTCTACTGTTTGCTGATGATCTGGTGCTTCTGTCTCCAACCAAGCAGGGCATACAGCAGCACATAGATATTCTGCACAGATACTGTCAAACCTGGGCCCTGACAGTAAATCTCAGTAAGACAAAAAATAATGGTGTTCCAAAAAAGGTGAACAATCTGAGAGACAAGGCAAAAAAGGGCCTTCTATGCCATCAAAGGGAACATAAACTTTGACATACCATTAGGATCTGGCAAAAAAATACTTAAATCAGTTATAGAACCCATTGCCCTTTATGGTTGTGAAGTCTGGGGTCCAAATTGGGGGGAAATCACCAAATTGAGACTAATAAAAAGTTGCACAATAAAATAACGAGGCTATACACAGGGGGTTCTCATAATCAGTCTGGTCATTACCCCCCCCCCCCCCCCCCCGGGGGGCCCTCTCCCACATTGCATAGTGGGTTTGGAGCTGTCGCTGTGGGCCCCAAGTCCACCCACTCCCCCACAACTCCTCCTCCCCTCCCCTGTCCTTATTCATGCAGTAGTAGGGGTATAGAGTATCGATGGAATATTATGGGATATAGCTAATTAAAGAAGGAGAGGGCAGAATGACAGTTAATGAACCCTCGCAGGCACAGTAATTGTATAATTCCTGGCTGTCTAGGTTGGGGTGCCACAAGGAGACGCTGTACGGTGCTCTGTAGCTCTAGTATTTTCACCCCCGACCTCAGCCTAGCTGCGCTGGAGCCCTAGCCCCACTGCTGCTCACCCAACCAGCACCTGGAGCTCGGCAGGGGGGCTGCCATTTGAATGATTTTGAATTTTGCACCCATAGAAGTAAAATTAATGGAAAGGGCATCTCCATTCAAGTCAATGATGGTATAATGGGTGGACTGGCAGCCATTCGGAGTGTACCCATAACAGGAAGTAAAAGCAGGAAGTGTACCCTTCAATCTGTGCTGTGATTTGTTGAGTCAACTCAACTGACTTTACAAAAAATATATTCCATTGCATGAGCCACATCAGTTAGAATCAGTTGATAGAACATTCCATAATACCATGGAAACGATTGCATCACAATACCAGGCAGGCATTGCGAGTGTACCTGTGAGTTTACCAGTCAGATTGCCAGGGTTAGAGCTTCCACGCCCATTATATTCATTCTATTTCTATGGTTGCACATCCCTGAATACACCCCTGGTCAGAGTGTGTCACTGTGATGTGCTGTAAAGGGAATATGTCTCTGTCATTTTGCTTCACCCTCCTTTCCTGTAGTACTAGTCAAGCCTGCTGTGAACACTTGATTCACATGATGTCTGTAAAAGTGTCTGCTACTTTGTATGTCATATAGTTATAGAGTGTCCTACTTGAGATGAACAGGGCTTCACGACATGGAAAATTATTCATGGGTTTTTCCATTTAGGATGTTAAAGGTATCAAGGTAGTCTTTAAAAATCACAGTTAATGGAAGCAAATCGTTTATCTGAATAGTTGGGGTGACAGTTTCTGACTGTAGACAAACAACCAATGGATGTGATGGGATGTCATTTAATGGTGGTTAAAATAATGTCATCCATGTTGTTCTCCCTTCTCACAGCTGACCCTCTGGTAGGAAGCATCGCCACCCAGTACACAACCAACAGACCAGAGCACGACAGGATAGCCAAACAGTGGACCAAGAGATACGCCACATAGTCTGACAGCAAGGACCTCCACTGTCCCCCTCCCAGACCCACCACCACCACCCAAAATCTGTGGAGGACACCGACCCCTCACCCCTCCGCCCCTAGCCTGGCCCCAGATCTGGTTGTGTTGTATAGCCAACTCCTATAGTCATCACATGTCAAACAATGAATTATTGGTATGTTTGGTATGACAATGATGAATTACATTGACATTTAAGTCATTTAGCAGACGCTCTTATCCAGAGCGACTTACAAGTTAGACCAATAGTATTTGGCTATACAGCACAAACAGATTTGGGACCAAGCTACTTTGCCCCCCACTCTCAGCCCCAAATCTGTGGAAGCACGCTTACCTGACCTGATCCCCCCCCACCCCCACCTTCCTCATCACAGATGGCACCTTCATTGGGGAGTACGGGCTCATAGTAATGGCTGGAACTGAGTGAATGGTATCGAACACATGGCACACCTAACCCTCCTCTGACAACATGAACTGTTATTTGTCCCATGCAGACACTTGATCACTTCTTTTTTTTATACAAAGAGTATATTGGGAATTTCTTTCCAATACACCGAATGTTGATATGGTCATGAAAAGCTTTAATACTGTTATTCTTGTTGTTGTTGGTATTATTACATTGTTTATTGTTTTTTTTATATGCATTATCATTCGTTTTTTTAATACTAGACCCTTTATGTGATTGATGAAAAATGTATTCTATTCTAGAGCATTCTAGTCCATGCATTCTAGAGCTCATGCATTCTATTAAGTGTTGTTGTTTAAAAGGCCATTTTCAATTTAAGCCTGTCTGCAGAATTAGTGTCTACAAATGCAGAATAGACTTTATTCTATGATTAATCATTTGATGTTATTTTTCTGCCCCAAGAAGTTATTGACATGTCAGTAAGGCTGTCTGGATCTGTGTGTAGCTGGTCTTGCTGCTCACCTCCTGTGGTGCTAGCCAGCTGGCAGTTGTTTGCTGTACATTTGCCTTGTGAGAATACATACTTATTGAATACTCAATTAAACACTGGTTGTAATGTTAATTCTAGCTTGGCTAATCTGTTGCTAATGTGCTCACTGGGGGTCCTCTTCACTGGGTAAACCGTGTTGGATTTCAATGCACAATCGATAATATTTACTGCTGTTCAATGGTCATTCAAATATGAATATTATTAAATGCACTAAAGAGGAAGAATGGGTACATATTGAAGATGCGCATGCTCCTCCCCATAATATTTGTACATCTTTATTTTCAAAGGATAAAGCTAAGGACATTAACAACTTTCTAGTTAAGAACATTATAACAATATGGAAGAAAATGAAACGTATTCTACAAGAACCAATATCACAACGCATTTTTAAATTGATCCACATGGAAAACTAAAGGCATAGAAAGCGTAAATTAATTGGTAATCAGAAAATACATTTACAGTATTTCCCATTACAGAATTTAAAAGCAATTTTGGACTGACCAATGTAAATATGTTCAAACGTGCACCTTAAGTTCAATATCAGGAAATTTCTATTTGAAATCTTTTGTATTTCACAGCAATCTTGAGGGAATCCTATTTGAGCCAGAAAAGGATGATCATATGATTGGTAAGATATTCAAAACCTTGCAGAAAGCCTATCCAACTGACACTTGGAAAAATGTTTCAATGATTTTAACCAAGACTTGCGTAAAAAATTCTATACAAGGGACAAAATTCACAAATTTAAATGTAAAACTAACAATGACTCAATAATCCATGCCTTCTGGGAACGCTATAAAGTCCAAAAGTTATGGACACAGAAGGTTGGCTGTTAGAAGTATTACAATGTAAATATACTTTTAATCTGTCTGTCTGCATATTTCAAGATATGGCATATGGGGGGCAGTGAGACGGTTCTGCCAAGTTGTTCTGCATGGTTGTTCTGCCAAGTTGTTCTGCATGGTTGTTCTGCCAAGTTGTTCTGCATGGTTGTTCTGCCAAGTTGTTCTGCATGGTTGTTCGAGGAAGGAAAGAGGAAGACTCCACACCACTCTCTCACTTCAGTATCATACCTAGTTATATTCTGATGATCTCTGTGTGTGTTTTCTATACCTGTTCGATCCTCTCCCTGTAGGCTTTACAGGCGCCCCTCACCCCTTGGCTGCAAACCTTTTAATTTAGTGGACCCTGCGCGCACAACCCATGTGGAATTCTGGGTCTCTGGCAACGTTTGGAACTGCCGATCTGCAGTGTAGAACGCAGAGTTCATCTCAGTCTATGCTGCCCTTCAGTCCCTTGACTTTTTGGCCCTGTGGATCACCACAGAGAACACTGCTACTCCGGCTGCTCTTTCTTCATCTGACTATGTTTTCTCTCTGGTCGTCACGGTGGTGGCACAGGTCTACTCATTTCTCCTAACTGGAGATTCTCTTTTCTCCCTCTATCACCTGTCCATCTCCTCATTTGAATTCCATGCTGTCACTGTCACTAGTCCACTCAAGCTTAACATTGTTGTCCTCTATTGCCCACCAGGTGCCCTTGGAGAGTTCCTCAATAAGCTTGACACCTTGATAAGTTAATTTCCTGTCGATGGCTCAACGCTCTTCGTAATTTATTTCCAACTTTGATTAATTTATTTACAACTCTCGCTTTCCCCTCCTTTCCTCGTTTGACCTCATCCTTTCCCAGTCCCCTCCAACTCACAAGGCAGGCAGTATGCTTGACCTCATCTTTACTAGAGGCTGCTCGCCTGCTAATCTCTTCCAGGTCTCTGATCACTGTCTCCCTTTCCTCCAACTCTAACCACCACTTTGTCAATCACTTTGAAAAGAAGGTTGACGACATCCGCTCCTCATTCACTATTGAGTCCTCTGTTCCCACTCACACAGAACTACCCTACGCCTTGATCTCTTTCCCCCCTCTCTCTCCAGATGAAATACTGCGACTAGTGAGGTCTGGCCAGCCGACAACCTGCCCGCTTGACCCCATCCCCTACTCCAGACTCTGGAGACCTTCTCATATTCCTCACTTCCCTCATCAACTCATCCCTGACCACTGGCTACGTCCCATCTAAAATGTATATGGCCGAGTCGCTCACCTCCTCAAGAAACCAACACTCGACTCATCTGACATCAAAAACTATAGACCTGTATCCCTTCTTTGTTTTATTTTCAAAACACTTTAGCGTGCCTTCTCTGATCAAATCTCTCTCAGAACAATCTTCTTGACTCTAACCAGTCAGGCTTCAAGACGGGTCACTCTACCGAGACTGCTTTCCTTTGTGTCATGGAGGCTCTTCACACTGACAAAGATGACACTCTCTCCTCTGTTCTCATCGTCCTAGATCTATCCACTGCCTTCAACACTGTAAACTATCAGATCCTCCTCTCCATCTTCTCAGGGCCGGGTGTCTCAGGCTTTGCATTCTCTTGGATTGCATCCTACCTGGCAGGTCGCTCCTACCAGGTGACGTGGAGAAGATCTGTGTTTGCACCATGTACACCATTCACTACTGGTGTCCCCCAGGGCTCGGTTCTTGGCCCTCTTCTCTCTATACACCCAGCCACTCGGCTCCGTCATATCCTCACATGGTCTCTCCTATCAACTACCTTTCTCCTTCCCCCAATCTGACACCCAGGTGGCGACACGCATCTCTGCGTGCCTGGCAGATATCTCAGCTTGGATGTCGGCCCACCACCTCAAGCTCGACAAGACAGCTGCTCATCCTCCCAGGAACGGCCTGCCCACTCAAAGACCTCTCCATCACGGTTGACAACTCCACAGTGTCGCCCTCCCAGAGTGCAAAGAACCTTGGTGTGACCCTGAAAAATTCTGGATAAGTAGCAAGGGTTTGATGGCACAGGCTGGGAGCCCAGACAACAGCGAATTGTAGTCATCCAGACAAGAGATGACAAGTGCCTGGATTAGGACCTGCGCATCTTCCTGTGTGAGGTAGATTTGTACTCTATGGATGTTGTAGAGCATAAACCTGCAGGAGCGAGTCACTGCTTTGATGTTTGCAGAGAACGACAGGGTGTTGTCCAGGGTCACACCAAGGTTCTTTGCACTCTGGGAGGGCGACACTACAGCAAGCCTGGTTTTCAACCTTGGCACCACAATGGTGGAACCAGCTCCCCTTGAAGCTAGGACAGCAGAGTCCCAGCCCATCTTCTGAAAGCACTTGAAATCCTATCTCTCCAAAGAGTATCTTTAAATAAACCCACTCAACAACAAAAAAAACCTGAACCAACACTTGACCTCCCCGTTCCTTCTAGCTCTGACTCTGCTGATAGCTACTTTGAGGAAAAGTGTACTTATTATGCCTGTGATGTGTTGTTGTCCCACCTAGCTATCTTAAGATGAACACTCTGGATAAGAGCGTCTGCTAAATGACTAAAATGTAAATGTATACCCGATAGGTTGGACGATACTTTTCTCGTCAATCATTTAGAAAAAATGTACGTGTAAAAACTGTAAATCAACCAATCCTCCATCGTTAACACAATGGAAAGGTCAAATGCTTTATCTAAATGTTGAAAGTGCGTGGGGGATGGAGAGAAAAAAAATTGTGCAGTTTGAGGCCATGTGGGGGAGAGTGATGCGGGCGCTGGAGATAGGGGTGCGAGCAGGTGAGTCTGGGCAGGGGTGATGGTGTGACTGTTTGTGTACGTTGTCATTTTGTATGTGTATGTTTTGTAAAACATTTCATAAAATATAATATTATACACCCATTTTAGACGGTTTATTATTTTCTCATGTCACATTTTAAAGCTCCACTTTCAAGAACTTTTCCTTTTTATGATCAGTGATGAAAGTTAAAGCTACTGTATGTTCACGTAAAGAACTCTCTCATCTTGTCCGCTGTATATTCACAGGGACAGTTCTGAGATTCCATTCTGTAATTCTACAGTTCTGCGTTCCGACCATTAGAACTACCAGTTTAGTTCCTAATATTCCAGTCCAAAAATGTAGGACACCCCCTGCAATGGAACAGAACATCGAGGGGGGGGGGGCTCCATCTCTCCATCTCTACTTCACAGTGAGAAGAAAAAAGATGATTGTTTCTGGTGCATCAGAGCCTCATAACCTCCCTTGTTCTATTCCTCAACCTTCTCCACCCCCAGCTTGTCCTAAGAGACCAGGGCAGGGGGGAACTGTAGGTAAAGACTTAACGAGTCTCTAGTCTACAAAATGACTAAACTATTGAAAATGAAGAGGTCAATTAAGCAATAAGGCCTGAGGAGGTGTGGTATATGGCCAATATACCACGGCTAAGGGCTATTCTTATGCATGACGCAACACGAGTATAGCCGTGGTATATATATATATCACAAACCCCCGAGGTGCCTTATTGCTACTATAAACAGTTTTTTTTCACCTTTATTTAACCAGGTAGGCTAGTTGAGAACAAGTTCTCATTTACAACTGCGACCTGGCCAAGATAAAGCAAAGCAGTGCGACACAAACAATAACACAGAGTTACACATGGAATAAACAAACAGAGTCAATGATACAATAGAAAAAAGTCTATATACAGTGTGTGCAAATGAGGTAGGTTAAGGGAGGTAAGGCAGTAAATAGGCCATAGTGGTGAAATAATTACAATATAGCAATTAAACACTGAAGTGATAGATGTGCAGAAGATGAGTGTGCAAGTGGAGATACTGGGGTGCAAAGGAGCAAAATAAATCAAATAACAGTATGAGGATGAAGTAGTTGGATGGGCTATGTACAGGCGCAGTGATCTGTGAGCTGCTCTGACAGCTGGTGCTTAAAGCTAGTGAGGGAGATAGAAGTCTCCAGCTTCAGTGATTTTTGCAGTTCATTCCAGTCATTGGCAGCAGAGAACTGGAAGGAAAGGCGGTGACCAGTGAAATATACCTGCGGGAGCGCGTGCTACAGGTGGATGCTGCTATGGTGACCAGTGAGCTGAGATAAGGCGGGGCTTTACCTAGCAAAGACTTATAGATGACCTAGAGCCAGTAGGTTTGGCGACGAATATGAAGCGAGGGCCAGCCAACGAGAGCACACAGGTCGCAGTGGTGGGTAGTATATGGGGCTTTGGTAACAAAACGGATGGCACTGTGATAGACTGCATCCAATTGGCTGAGTAGAGTGTTGGAGGCTATTTTGTAAATGACATCACCGAAGTCAAGGATCGGTAGGATAGTCAGTTTTACGAGGGTATGTTTGGCAGCATGAGTGAAGGACGCTTTGTTACGAAATAGGAAGCCGATTCTAGATTTAATTTTGGATTGGAGATGCTTAATTTGAGTCTGGAAGGAGAGTTTACAGTCTAACCAGACACCTAGGCATTTGTAGTTGTCCACATATTCTAAGTCAGAACCGTCCAGAGTAGTGATGCTGGACGGGCAGGCAGGTGTCGGCAGCGATCGGTTGAAGAGCATGCATTTAGCTTTACTTGCATTTAAGAGCAGTTGGAGGCCACGGAAGGAGAGTTGTATGGCATTGAAGCTCGTCTGGAGGTTAGATAGCACAGTGTCCAGGGAAGGGCCGGAAGTATACAGAATGGTGTCGTCTGCGTAGAGGTGGATCAGAGAGTCACCAGCAGCAAGAACGACATCATTGATTTATACAGAGAAAAGAGTCGGGCCCGAGGATTGAACCCTGGGGCACCCCCATAGAGACTGCCAGAGGTCCGGACAACAGGCCCTCTGATTTGACACACTGAACTCTGTCTGAGAAGTAGTTGGTGAACCAGGCGAGGCAGTCATTTGAGAAACCAAGGCTGTGGAGTCTGCCGATAAGAATGTGGTGATTGACAGTCAAAAGCCTTAGCCAGGTCGATGAATACAGCTGCACAGTAATGTCTCTTATTGATGGTGGTTATGATATCGTTTAGGACCTTGAGCATGGCTGAGGTGCACCCATGACCAGCTCGGAAACCAGATTGCATAGCGGAGAAGGTACGGTGGGATTCGAAATGGTTAGTGATCTGTTTGTTAACTTGGCTTTCGAAGACCTTAGAAAGGCAGGGTAGGATAGATATAGGTCTGTAGCAGTTTGGGTCTAGAGTGTCTCCCCCTTTGAAGAGGGGGATGACCGCGGCAGCTTTCCAGTCTTTGGGGATCTCAGACAATAGGAAAGAGGTTGAACAGGCTAGTAATAGGGGTTGCAACAATTTCGGCGGATCATTTTAGAAAGAGAGGGTCCAGATTATCTAGCCCGGCTGATTTGTAGGGGTCCAGATTTTGCAGCTCTTTCAGAACATCAGCTATCTGGATTTGGGTGAAGGAGAAATGGGGGATGCTTGGGCAAGTTGCTGTGGGGGTTGCAGGGCTGTGTACCGGGGTAGGGGTAGCCAGGTGGAAAGCATGGCCAGCCGTAGAAAAATGCTTATTGAAATTCTCAATTATCGCGGATTTATCGGTGGTGACAGTGTTTCCTAGCCTCAGTGCAGTGGGCAGCTGGGAGGAGGTGCTCTTATTCTCCATAGACTTTACAGTGTCCCAGAACTTTTTTGGAGTTTGTGCTACAGGATGCAAATTTCTGTTTGGAAAGTAAAGGCTAGCTTTTTCAAACTGCCTGCGTGTATTGGTTCTTAACTTCCTTTAAAAGTTGCATATCGCGATGGCTATTCGATGCTAATGCAGTATGCCACAGGATGTTTTTGTGCTGGTCAAGAGCAGTCAGGTCTGGAGTGAACCAAGGGCTATATCTGTTCCTGGTTCTACATTTTTTGAATGGGGCATGGTTATTTAAGATGGTGAGGAAAGCACTTTTAAAGAATAACCAGGCCTCCTCTACTGACGGAATGAGATCAATATCGTTCCAGGACACCCGCGCCAGATCGATTAGAAAGGCCTGCTCGCTGAAGTGTTTAAGGGAGCGTTTGACAGTGATGAGGGGTGATCGCTGAGATCCTGATTGAAGACAGCAGATGTGTATTTGGAGGGCAGGTTGGTTAGGATGATATTTATGAGGGTACCCGCGTTTACGGATTTGGGGTTGTACCTGGTAGGTTCATTGATAATTTGTGTGAGATTAAGGGCATCAATCTTAGATTGTAGGATGGCCGGGGTGTTAAGCATGTCCCAGTTTAGGTCACCTAACAGCACGAGCTCTGAAGATAGATGGGGGGCAATCAATTCACATATGGTGTCCAGGGCACAGCTGGGGGCAGAATGTGTTCTATAGCAAGCGGTAACGGTGAGAGACTTGTTTCTGGAAAGGTGGATTTTTAAAAGTAGAAGCTCAAATTGTTTGGGCACAGAAATGGATAGTAAGACAGAACTCTGCAGGCTATCTCTGCAGTAGATAGCAACTCCGCCCCCTTTGGCAGTTCTATCTTGTCAGAAAATGTTATAGTTAGGGATGGACATTTCAGGGTTTTTGGTGGTCTTCCTAAGCCAGGATTCAGACATGGCTAGAACATCCGGGTTGGCAGAGTGTGCTAAGGCAGTGAATAAAACAAACTTAGGGAGGAGTCTTCTAATGTTAACATGCATGAAACCAAGGCTTTTATGGTTACAGAAGTCAACAAATGAGAGTGCCTGGTTACCAATGTAATTAGAGCCCATGATATACGGTCTGATATACCATGGCTGTCAGCCAATCAGCATTCAGGGCTCGAACCACCCAATTTATAATATAATCCATATCTAATATCTCAACCTTTTCCGAGGGACTGGCTGCCGGTATGGTGTGTTGTTCCTCCTTTGAGGACAGTAAATCCCACAGGTTGGTGGTGCTGGTCAATGGTTTAAAGGTTAGGCTCAATCAGACCATCTGACTGGAGAGGTTGACTGTTTGCCCTGTAGCCTACTGCACTCAAATGAACCCTTTAAGACCAATATTGGTAATGTGTATACATTCAAAATGTAGATAAGTGGACTTTGTATGGACCATCAATCAATCAAATGTATTTATAAAGCCCTTCTTACATCAGCTGATGTCAAAGTGCTGTACAGAAACCCAGCCTAAAACCCCAAACAGCAAGCAATGCAGGTGTAGAAGCACAGGGGCTAGGAAAAACTCCCTAGAAAGGACAACCTCCTGTGGTCTGCCATCATCACATTGAAGAAGCCATCCCATGTGGTGAAGCCACTACACCAGGTGAGTTCTGACTGTACAAAACAGTAGCCTACATGTACCTGCAAGTTAGCGTCTTCGCTCAGTTATCCATTAGCCCACATGGCCATTGCTACCTGCAATAAGAGGATGGGAGACAATTTGGAAGGAATGCTTTGGCATGTAGGAAACTTAATGTAACCTAATATGACCATCATAAAGAAGAGATAAGAACATATCATCTCTCTCTGTCACCCTCTGCTGATTATTGGGAGTGTCTGGTAACTTCATTTTTTAATTATGTATTGATGAGCACATTACATTATAGAGGAAGCTGGTCGGAGGAGCTATAGGATGACAGGCTCATTGTAATGGCTGGAATGGAATAAATGGAACGGTATCAAAAGCATCAAAGATATGGAAATCACGTTTGACTCTGTACCATTCCAGCCATTACAATGAGCCGGTCCTATAGCTCCTCCCACTAGCCTCCACTGCATTTTAGATATATATAAACACGTATATAAAGTGTAGGTCCCATGTTTCATGAGCTGAAATAAAAGATCCAAAACATTTTCCAGAAGCGCTAAAAGATTTCCTTTCAAATTCTGTGAACAAATTTGTTTACATCCCTGTTAGTGAGCATTTCTCCTTTGCAAAGATAATCCATCCTCCTGATGGGAGTGGCAAATCAAGAATCTGATTAAAGAGCATGATCATTACGCAGGTATACCTTGTGCTGGGGACAATAAAAGGCCACTCTAAAACATGCAGTTTTGTCACAACACAATGCCACAGATGTTTTGAGGGAGTGTGCAATTGGCATGCTGACTGCAGTAATGTCCACCAGAGCTGTTGCAAGATAATTTAATGTTATTTTCTCTACCATAAGCTTCCTCCAATGTCATTTTAGAGAATTTGGCAGTACATCCAACCGGCCTCTCAACCGCAGACAGCCCAGGACCTCCACATCCGGCTTCTTCACCTGCTGGATCGTCTGAGACCAGCCACCCAGACAGCTGATGAAACTATTGGTTTGCACAAACGAAGAATTTCTTCACAAACTGTCAGAAAGCGTCTCAGGTAAGCTCATCTGCGTACTCGTCGTAACGGACTTCAGAGGGCAAACGCTCACCTTCGATGACCACTGGCACGCTGGGAAAATGTGTGTTTCACGGGTGAATCACAGTTTCAACTGTACCTGGTATATGGCAGACAGCGTGTATGGTGTCGTGAGCGGTTTGCTGATGTCAACGTTGTTGATGCTGATGTCAACAGTGCCTCATGGTTGCGGTGGGGTTATGGTACGGACAAAAACACAATCGCATTTTATCGATGGCAATTTGAATGCACAGAGATTCCATGATGAGATCCTGAGGCCCATTGTCGTGCCCTTCTTCCGCCGCCATCACCTCATGTTTCAGCATGATAATGCACAGCCCCATGTCGCAAGGATCTGTACACAATTCCTGGAAGCTGAACATGTCCCAGTTCTTCCAGGGCCTGCATACTCACCAGACATGTCCCCCATTGAGCATGTTTGAGATGCTCTGGATCTACGTGTATGACAGACGGTGTGTTCCAGTTCCCGCCAACATGCAGCAACTTCGCACAGCCATTGAAGAGGAGTGGGACAACATTCCACAGACTACAATTAACAGCCCGATCAACTCTATGTGAAGGAGACGTTGTGCTGCATGAGGCAAATGGTGGTCACATCAGATACTGACTGCTTTTCTGATCCACACCCCTACCTTTTTTTAAGGTATCTGTGACCAACAGATGCATGTATTCTCAGTCATGTGAAATCAATAGATTAGAGACTAATATATTTCAATTGACTGTTTTCCTTATATGAACTGTAACTCAAAATATTTTTCATTGTTGCATGTTGCGTTTATATTTTTGTTCAGTGTAAAGGCTTATGTCCACAATAGTCTGTTAGAATCAGCGCACACCTGTCTGTTGACTTTCTCTTTTCCCGAATTTTAGAGCAGTGCTCAGCTAGCTCTCAATTTGACGTTGTCATCGGGTGTACCCAACCGAGAGGGAATCCATTGCCCTGGATAACTGTAGCTACGTCTGCTGCTGTACCCACACTTCCGCTCTGCAAGAGGCACGCGTCCAGGCATTCACGTGCACAAAGAAAAGGTGGGCCTATCTAACAATGAATGCTTTTAAAATATCGTGAAATATGTATCCGTATTGTATTGTTTGGCGCGTCTGAGGGATCGACATTTGGATCTCGTCGATGGATGGGATCTATCCGTCGGGGGAAATTGAAGGAAATGGTCTGTCCTAAAGACTGGACTGAGACTGTCGAGGGATAAAGATGCCAATATTACGTCGAATTGTAAAACACATTGGTTCGGTCTACAGGTTCAACTAGTTTGGCATAAATATCCGGCAAATTCTCGTATGGGCATCTGATTTCAAAGTGAAAGTTTCATCAAGTCAATGAATACTCACTCAGTGGGAATGAGAAAAGTTCCCCAAACGAATGCGACATTGCCCAATCCATTTTAGGCTACACTGGGCTATTTAATCAATTGAGGGAATAAGGCAATAGGCAACCCTCATCGTTCTTATTTGGCTGTAATGAATAAGAGCCGTGTGCTCCTTTTGTTGTAGCACAACCCAGCTAAAATAACGCTTCAGTGCAAACACTAGCATAAGGTCAGTAGGTTAATCTCTTAGAGCCTTATGAAAGACTGGGAATAATTATTTTACTATAAGCAGGATAAGTTCATATTGAATTGAGTATGTAAACCTATGAACCCATCGTTGCTTGGAGCCTAACAACAGTTACGCTAAAGATTGTTGCCGCTGGTTATTGATAGCATAAATCGAATATTGGCAGTGCTGCTGAACTGGGGGGTATAGATCTTAGGTGTGTTTGTTTTTCTGTAGCCTGAATGTTGCTTTTTATTTTTGTCTGTACAGGTCGTTATGTCGGATGAGGATTCGCGTGCCAGCATTAGTTCTTCTTCCTCAATTTATCAGCAGTTAAAAATAAACGCGCCTAAGAAACGAGCAGAAAGCAAAGCCATCATGAGCAAGACCTCCAAACTCCTCTCCACGAGCGCGAAAAGGTAAGGACTAGGCTGATTGTTGCTGTCAAATAAATCATGTTTCATTGAGTTGATATTTTGTAATATAGTAGCTCACGCGCAGCCACTCTTGATATAATGTGTCGTCCTATCATTGACTGGCACGTGTCACTATCAAATCCCTATGTGTTTGATTTGCAGTGGACAATTTTCTGAATTCGGTTGCGTATATAAATATTTTTCGACCGTTTTAAAATGTTCTCAACCATCTTCAGTGCACGGTTGTCAAACGTTTTTTAAATTGTCATCCATTGAATCATAGGCTAACTTATTTGCATATTCACTTGAAGTGTTTTGTTAAATTGTGGTAAGAGGAAAGCTTTAAAAAATGCACAATGTAGTTTATGTATGTTTGTCCTCAACCTGTTTTACTATCTGTCTCAATCCTTTGGTAAAATTAGCCTTCTGGACATTTTGGTTTTCTGCCATGACAATGTATCTTGCTCTCATAGCCCCCACCCAAAACACTTCATGTGGCTATGCTTGTTTCATATTAGTTATCTGCTGTAAGAATCAAGACCATGTGAGTAATGATATCATAATTTTTGTGCTTTATTTCAGAATTCAGAAGGAGTTGGCTGACATTACTTTGGATCCGCCACCGAACTGCAGGTAGGCGTGTGTGTGTGTGTGTGTGTGTGTGTGTGTGTGTGTGTGTGTGTGTGTGTGTGTGTGCGACATGATACACACAGTTCTGACATGCGTCCTGGAAGGCCAGTTAAGTGGTAAAGAAGAGATGTGCTTAGTTCGGCCTGTAGCAATACAACAAACACACTCAATCTAAGGAGACAGGAGATATTAAAGCAGTTCCTTGTCATGTGCTAATGAACCTTGAAGGCCACAGAGAGAGTTCATATCTGTATGTACAGTACCTTAAAGTATTCATACCCCTTGACTTATTCCACATTTTGTTACAGCGTGAATTCAAAATGTATTAAATATACATTTTTCACCCATCTACACACAATACCCCATAATGACAGTAAAAACATGTTTTTAGATTTTTTTGCAAATTTATTGAAAATCTAATTTACATACAGCACCAGTCAAAAGTTGACACCTATTCAAGGGTTTTTCTTTGTTTTTACTATTTTCTACATCGTAGAATAATAGTGAAGACATCACAACTATGAAATAACATAAATGGAATCATGTAGTAACCAAAAAAGTGTTAAACAAATCAAAATAGATTTGAGGTTCTTCAAAGTAGCCACCCTTTGCCTTGATAGCTTTGCACACTCTTGGCATTCTCTTAACTAGCTTCATGAGGAATGGTTTTCCAACAGTCTTGAAGGAGTTCCCACATGCTGAGCACTTGTTGGTTGCTCTTCCTTCACTCTGCGGTACAACTCATCCCAAACTATCTCAATTGGGTTGACGTCGGGTGACTCCATCATTCTTCTTCTTGGTCAAATAGCCCTTACACAGCCTGGAGGTGTGTTTTGGGTCATTGTCCTGTTGAAAAACAAATGATAGACTGCAGAAAGCTGTGGTAACAATGCTGGTTAAGTGTGCCTTGAATTCTAAATAAATCACTGACAGTGTCACCAGCAAAGCACCACCACACCTTCTCCTCCATGCTTCACTGTGGGAATCACACACGTGGAGATCGTCCGTTCACCTACTTTGCGTCTCACAAAGACAGGGTAGTTGGAACCAAAAGTCTCAAATTATGACTCATCAAGCCAAAGGACAGATTTCCACTGGTCTAATATCCATTGCTTGTGTTTCTTGGCCCAAGCAAGTATCTTCTTTTTCATTGGTGTCCTTTAGTAGTGGTTTCTTAGCAGCAATTCAACCATGAAGGCCTGAATCACGCAGTCTCCACAGACTCCACAGAACAGTTGATGTTGAGCTGTGTCTGTTACTTGAACTCTGTGAATAATTTATTTGGCCTGCAATCTGAGGTGCAGTTAACACTAATGAACTTATCCTCTACAGCAAATGTAACTCTAGGTCTTCCTTACCTATGGTGGTCCTCATGAGAGCCAGTTTCATCATAGCGCTTGATGGCTTTTGCAACTGCACTTGAAACGTTCTTGACATTTTCCTGATTGACTAACCTTCATGTTCTTAAAGTAATGATTGCCTGCTGTTTCGCTTTGCTTATTTGAGCTGTTCTTGCCATAATATGGACTTGGTATTTTACCAAATAGGGCTATCTTCTGTATACTACCTTGTCACAACACAACTGATTGGCTCAAACACATTAAGAAGGAAAGAAATTCCACAAATTAACTTTTAACAAGGCACACCTGTTAATTGAAATGCATTGAAGGTGACTACCTCATGAATCTGCTTGAGATAATGCCAAGTGTGCAAAGCTGTCATCAAGACAAAGGATGGCTTCTTTGAAGAATCTCAAAAATATAATATATTTTTGATTTGTTTAACACTTTCTTTGGTTACTACATGATTACATATGTGTTATTTCATAGTTTTGATGTCTTCACTATTATTCTACAATGTAGAAAATAGTAAAAATGAACAACCCCTGGAATGAGTAGGTGTGTCAACTTTTGACTGGTACTGTAAGTATTTATACCTCTGAGTCGATACCTTTGGCTGCGATTACAGCTGGGTCTTTTTAGCTAAGTCTCTAAGAGCTTTGCATACCTGGATTGTACAATATTGCACATTCTTCAAGCTCTGTCAAATTGGTTGTTGATCAAGTCTTCGCATAGATTTTCAAGATTTTCAAGATTTTCACTATTTTAAGTCAAAACTGTAACTAGGCCACTCGGGAACATTCGTTGCCGTCTTGGTAAGCAATTCCAGTGTATATTTGGCCTTGTGTTTTTGTGTTTTAGGTTATTGTCCTGCTGAAAGGTGAATGTGTCTCCCATTGTCTGTTGGAAAGCAGACTGAACCAATTTCTTCCTCTAGGATGTTGCCTGTGCTTATTGCTGTATTCCGCTTCTTTTTATCCTAAAAAAAACTCTAGTCCTTGCCAATGACAAGCATACCCGTAACATCATGCAGCCACCACCATGCTTGAAAAGTGGTACTCAGTGATGTGTTGGATTTGCCCCAAACATAATGCTTTGTATTCAGGACAAAAAGTATGTTTTCTACACTTTTTGCAGTATTACTTTAGTGCCTTAATGCAAACATGGTGCATGTTTTGGAGTATTTTTACTCTATACAGGCTTCCTTCTTTTCACCTCTGTCATTTAGGTTAGTATTGTGGAGTAAATAAAATGTTTTTGATCCAGTCACAGTTTTCTCATATCACAGCCATTAAACTCTTTAACTGTTTTAAAATCACCATTGGCCTCATGGTGAAATCCCTGGCCAGTTTCCTTCCTCCTCCTCAGCAACTGAGTTAAGAAGGACACCTGTACATTTGTGGTGACTGGGTGCATTGATACACCATCCAAAGTGTAATTTAATAACGTCACCATGCTCAAAGAGATATTCAATGTCTGCTTTTTTTATTTTTACACCTACCAATAGCTGCCCTTTGCGAGGCATTTAAAAACCTCCTTGGTCTTTGTGGTTAAATCTGTGCTTGAAATTCACTACTCAATTGAGGGACCCTACAGATAATTGTTTGTGTGGGGTACAGCGATGGGGCAGTTATTAAAATCATGTTAACCACTATTATTACTGAACACGTAATGGGTCTATTATTATTATTATTATTATTATATGATTTGTTAAGCGCATTTTTACTCCTGAACTTATTTATGCTTGTCATAACCTAGGAGTTGAATAATTATTGACTCAAGACATTTCAGCTTTACATTTTTTTATTAATAAAAAAAAACATTCTATGAACACTTCTATTTTGGTATTATGTGTAGGTTGTCACTAATCTCAATTGAATACATTTTAAATTCCGGCAGTAACAACAAAGTGGAAAAAGTCAAGGGGTGTGAGTACTTTCTGAAGGTAGTGTATATCTTGTTCAATGAGGTCAGAATTTACTCTCTGCTGCTGACAACAAGCTGCTGTGATGCAGTCAGTCTACACTCACTTTATGGAACTGTGGCTCATGATGATCCTGTCTAGACCTTGAGAAGCAAGCTGATTGCATGTTGGAGCAGCTCTCCAGACCACAACTGACAGACACACACACCAGTTCCAAAACAGACAATTAGCTTGCCGATGACCCTGGCATATGACTGCTATGGATTTGGCAGAGGCTGGCTCAATCAACGTAATTTATTTTAGCTTTACACTCTGCAGCTGAAAAGGACCATGAACAAAGGAATACTATTTAGTCATTCAATCCATAGGTGTTTTTTTGTGGCCTGCTCTAGTCTAGTGTGCCTGCTATGGTGCTGCTGTGGTATTGTGGAAGAGGAAGGAGTCCTGGTTAATCCAGAGGGATTATGGGGGTTTAGAACCACATCACCACGTGTGGCCCAGGTGCTTGGGAAGGCGGGAGGTATGTGCTTTGGGGGGGGGCTGACTCTATGAGCTATGTTCTAACCAGAGACCGGACTGACCAGACCTGGTGGTTGTGTCAAAGAACGGAAGTAATTCAGTGAACCAAGCTTGTGTGACAAGTCGTCTTGCCTGAGACCTGAAGACTTGCATTAGCTCCCCGAACTAATGCCTAGGCTTTAGCTCAGCAGGCTAGTACAGTCTTATGGCTTGGTGTAGGGGACCTGGATTCAAACCCAGTTGTCAGAACTGTCAATGATGAGTCTTTGTCCCCTGCCACTGAGGGAGCCTGCAGTGTTGCACTTCTACATAATCCTCTCACTGTGTATGTAAACACACACTAGTTGTGTTTTCTATGCTCCCTTTGCTAAGTAGCTGAAAAGGGGAATTTATTTTCGTACATCTCTATTTAGTATGCTTCATTGAACAGTCTGTTCATTTGGGTATGAATAAGTAGGAGGCTAGACCGATGCCTTGCAGATGTGTGCTGGATTACTCATTGACGAATCTGTCTGTGGGGTGTTTCTGATGGATGGACACATTTCTCTTTTTCGCACAATTGAGACTGGCCAAGCCGTACTGCGCTGGCCTGGTTATGCATCACCATAGTTGCTGGAGCCATGAAGCAAATGATAATGTAAAAAGATCAGTCGACCCAGTAAACCTACAATGCAGATGGGTCCAAGGCCACAAATGCCCTTTTCACACTATCTTTAAATGCAATGTACACTCTTTGCATGCGGTAATTAGGGGTTTTAATGAACCTGTCAGTTTCCCTGAACTGGATGTTTTTTTGCCATAGCAAGCATGTCATGTTTTCTTATGGACACTACATAGCCAGGTCCTCAGATGCCAGTCATCAAAATCTAATTATACTTGAATTGGAATGCCACACACACCCCAGCCCCGTTTTATTTTTTAACGGTCTTGTCATCATAGTGCAAACATCACACACTCTCTCACTTCCCCATCTCTCTCTCGCTCACTTCCATTTGTTTTCCTTAGATTGCTCTTTGGCTATTGCTCCCTTGCACTTTTTTTCCCTAGCACTCATTTTCCTTACTTTGACAAACACACTCGTACTCCCTCCCTCCCTTCAGGATGTAGCCCCTGGGTGTCTGGCCTTGCGGTAGCGTCTTGTTGGATTCCTGACATTCTCAGCGTTAAGGCTCATGACAGTAATTGAATGTTGAAGGCTTGTACTGTGTGTTTGTGTGTGTGTACAGTGCATTCAAAGTATTCAGACCCCTTCCATTTTTCCACATTTATTTACGTCACAGCCATATTCCAAAAATGTATTAAATTAAAAATATCCTCAGCAATCTACACACAATACCCCATAATGACAAAGCGAAAACAGGTTTTTAGACACGTTTACAAATGTATAAAAAAATAATATAATGATTTACATAAGTATTCAGACCCTTTGCTATGAGACTTGAATTTGAGCTCAGGTGCATCCTGTTTCCATTGATCATCGTTGAGATGTTTCTACAACTTGATTGTAGTCCACCTCTGTTTAAATTCAATTGATTGGACATGATTTGGAAAGGCACACACCTGTCTATATAAGGTCCAAGCCATGAGGTCAAAGGAATTGTTCGTAGAGCTTTGAGACAGGATTCTGTCACGGCACAAATCTGGGGTTGGCTACCAAAACAATTCAGCAGAATTGAAGGTCCCCAAGAACAAAATGATTTAAGACATTTTCGAATAGGGCTGTAATGTAACAAAATGTGGAGTCAATGGGTCTGAATACTTTCCGAATGCACTGTGTATATAAAAAGTGCATGAAATGTTGTTTTACAGGGTCTGCCACAGTAGTATGGCACCCCTGGAGCAAATTAGGGTTATGTGCCTTGCTCAAGGCCTATACAGCTTCTCACCTTGTTGGCTCGGGTATTCGAGCCAGTGACTTTTCGGTTAGTGGCCCAACTGCTAGGCTACCTGCCGCCCTAAGCTTGCAAAACCTGATTGTCCCAGGCAGTCTTCCAAGTACTAACCAAGTCTGACCGTGCGTACCTTCTGAGATCGGAAAATAGTGGATTCCAATTGTTGTTCATGCCTATTTCTCTCCCCCCTCACTTTAGCTTGCACTGCTCAATGTGTAGCCCCAGCATTAACTGCTGGCTAATGAGTGTTTTGTGTGTCTGTGTGCCTCTAAAGATATTTTCACTTCAGGAAGTGTGCCAGTAGTTATTGTAATCCATCTGAGGTGCAGGTGATTCTTTGTTTACTCCCTCTAGTCTACTCTGAGTACATTTTTTTAGATTGAGAGCCAAGGATTTTTTTCTCCTTCTCTTAACCCATAACATTCTAAGCCGGGGGGAGGGGGCTCTACTAAGCTTTATGGAATTGTTTTAAGAAGGTTATATCAAGGGCCATTTTAACGATTTGATTTAGAATGTTAAGACCCCTTACTGCTATTAGCCTATACAAACGCTTTGAAAAACATATTCACTATGTGGATAGTGCCAAAACAATCAAAATTAAGTTTGTTCTGAAGTGTCTGTCTTTATGTCTGTCTTTATATGAGAGAGATGGGACTTTTTTATATTAAACTAGGCAAGTCAATTCTTATTTACAATGCCAGCCAAACCCAGACGACGCTGTGCCAATTGTGCGCCGCCCTATGGGACTCCCAATCACAGCCGGATGTGACACAGCCTGGATTCAAACCAGGTACTGTAGTGACGCCTCTTGCACTGAGATGCAGTGCCTTAGAACTCTGCACCACTCTGGAGCCCAAGAAAGAAAGATCAGGAATCAGTATTTAATTTTTTCAAAAATGTACAAGTATTTAACCCTTTATTTTTGGCACTGAACAGTCTCCATATATACTTCCATACATAATTTTTTTGTAGGCCAAACTATTCGGACGCTGCAGACGATTTTGTGAGAAGACCGATTTTCGGGACATCTCATGGTCTGACAAACACCGCTCAAGCTCTGTCACTTTTCACCACAGAAGTGCGACATCGGTGGATTGAAACGCATCCAATTCAAAAACATATATCTCTAGCTTAAAGTGACAGATTTGTATGGGGATTAAAAAATATATGCTAATTAGATTTCTGCGAGTGGGCGGGGACTTCAACTCTTTTACACATTACAGTGTTAGTGTTGTAGCTGTTGTGTGACTGTGATGGTGTGTGTGTGACTGCTGCCAAAGTCTCTAAAGCTTTTCATATCTATAAAAAGGCCTTTCCCTGGGGTGGAAGTGTCTAGCCCACGCTGCGTTGTTAGCTAGCTCTTATAAACCCAAAGTAGTGCTGCTACCTACTGTATCTCTGAGCTGTTATATCTGAAAGGAGATGTGTTTGTTCGATAGTCATGATCATTGGAGTTGGACCCATTATTGGAATAATGGAGGCTGTTTTCCTTGCTGTGTTCATGGTTTGTTGGGAAACTGTTGCCTCTTGTATTTTCAGTGATTGGTTTATTTTGACAGGGAGTCAATACTGAGACCAAGGTTTATTTTTCCAGATGAGCCCTGTTTAGCACAACAATACACATCAATATTTTTTTATTTTTTTTATTTCACCTTTATTTAACCAGGTAGGCTAGTTGAGAACAAGTTCTCATTTGCAACTGCGACCTGGCCAAGATAAAGCATAGCAGTGTGAACAGACAACAACACAGAGTTACACATGGAGTAAACAATAAACAAGTCAATAACATGGTAGGAAAAAGAGAATCTATATACAATGTGTGCAAAAGGCATGAGGTAGGCAATAAATCAAATAATTACAATTTAGCAGATTAACACTGGAGTGATAAATCATCAGATGATCATGTGCAAGAAGAGATACTGGTGTGCAAAAGAGCAGAAAAGTAAATAAATAAAAGCAGTATGGTGGTGAGGTAGGTAAATTGGGTGGGTAGTTTACAGATGGACTATGTACAGCTGCAGCGATCGGTTAGCTGCTCGGATAGCAGATTTTTAAAGTTGTTGAGGGAGATAAAAGTCTCCAACTTCAGAGATTTTTGCAATTCGTTCCAGTCGCAGGCAGCAGAGAACTGGAAGGAAAGGCGTCCAAATTAGGTTTTGGCTTTAGGGATGATCAGTGAGATACACCTGCTGGAGCGCGTACTACGGGTGGGTGTAGCCATCGTGACCAGTGAACTGAGATAAGGCGGCACTTTACCTAGCATAGCCTTGTAGATGACCTGGAGCCAGTGGGTCTGACGACGAACATGTAGCGAGGGCCAGCCGACTAGGGCATACAGGTCGCAGTGGTGGGTCGTATAAGGTGCTTTAGTAACAAAACGGATGGCACTGTGATAAACTGCATCCAGTTTGCTAAGTAGAGTATTGGAAGCTATTTTGTAGATGACATCGCCGAAGTCGAGGATCGGTAGGATAGTCAGTTTTACTAGGGTAAGTTTGGCGGCGTGAGTGAAGGAGGCTTTGTTCCGGAATAGAAAGCCGACTCTAGATTTGATTTTGGATTGGAGATGTTTGATATGAGTCTGGAAGGAGAGTTTGCAGTCTAGCCAGACACCTAGGTACTTATAGATGTCCACATATTCTAGGTCGGAACCGTCCAGGGTGGTGATGCTAGTCGGGCGTGCGGGTGCAGGCAGCGAGCGGTTGAAAAGCATGCATTTGGTTTTACTAGCATTTAAGAGCAGTTGGAGGCCACGGAAGGAGTGTTGTATGGCATTGAAGCTCATTTGGAGGTTAGATAGCACAGTGTCCAGGGAAGGGCCGGAAGTATACAGAATGGTGTCGTCTGCGTAGAGGTGGATCAGGGAATCGCCCGCAGCAAGAGCAACATCATTGATGTATACAGAGAAAAGAGTCGGCCCGAGAATTGAACCCTGTGGTACCCCTATAGAGACTGCCAGAGGTCCGGACAACATGCCTTCCGATTTGACACACTGAACTCTGTCTGCAAAGTAGTTGGTGAACCAGGCAAGGCAGTCATTAGAAAAACCGAGGCTATTGAGTCTGCCGATAAGAATATGGTGATTGACAGAGTCGAAAGCCTTGGCCAGGTCGATGAAGACGGCTGCACAGTAATGTCTTTTATCGATGGCGGTTATGATATCGTTTAGTACCTTGAGCGTGGCTGAGGTGCACCCGTGACCGGCTCGGAAACCGGATTGCACAGCGGAGAAGGTACGGTGGGATTCGAGATGGTCAGTGATCTGTTTGTTGACTTGGCTTTCGAAGACCTTAGCTAGGCAGGGCAGGATGGATATAGGTCTGTAACAGTTTGGGTCCAGGGTGTCTCCCCCTTTGAAGAGGGGAATGACAGCGGCAGCTTTCCAATCCTTGGGGATCTCAGATGATACGAAGGAGAGGTTGAACAGGCTGGTAATAGGGGGTGCGACAATGGCGGCGGACAGTTTCAGAAATAGGGGGTCCAGATTGTCAAGCGCAGCTGATTTGTATGGGTCCAGGTTTTCCAGCTCTTTCAGAACATCTGCTATCTGGATATGGGTAAAGGAGAAGCTGGGGACGCTTGGGCGAGTAGCAGCGGGCCGGGCGGGGCTGCTGGCCAAGGTTGGAGTCGCCAGGTGGAAGGCATGGCCAGCCATTGAGAAATGTTTGTTGAAGTTTTCGATTATCACGGACTTATCAGTGGTGACCGTGTTATCTAGCCTCAGTGCAGTGGGCAGCTGGGAGGAGGTGCTCTTGTTTTCCATGGACTTTACAGTATCCCAGAACTTTTTGGAGTTAGAGCTGCAGGATGCAAATTTCTGCTTGAAAAAGCTGGCCTTTGCTTTCCTGACTGACTGCGTGTATTGGTTCCTGACTTCCCTGAACAGTTGCATATCACGGGGGCTCTTCGATGCTATCGCAGTTCGCCACAGGATGTTTTTGTGCTGGTCGAGGGCAGTCAGGTCTGGAGTGAACCAAGGGCTATATCTGTTCTTGGTTCTGCATTTTTTGAACGGAGCATGCTTGTCTAATATGGTGAGGAAGTAACTTTTAAAGAATGACCAGGCATCCTCAACTGACGGGATGAGGTCAATATCCTTCCAGGGTACCCGGGCCAGGTCGATTAGAAAGGCCTGCTCGCAGAAGTGTTTCATGGAGCGTTTGACAGTGATGAGGGGTGGTCGTTTGACCGTGGACCCGTGGCGGATACAGGCAATGAGGCAGTGATCGCTGAGATCTTGATTGAAGACAGCAGAGGTGTATTTGGAGGGCAAGTTGGTCAGGATAATGTCTATTAGGGTGCCCATGTTTACGGATTTGGGGTTGTACCTGGTGGGTTCCTTGATGATTTGTGTGAGATTGAGGGCATCAAGCTTAGATTGTAGGACTGCCGGGGTGTTAAGCATATCCCAGTTTAGGTCACCTAACAGAACAAACTCTGAAGCTAGATGGGGAGCGATCAATTCACAGATGGTGTCCAGGGCACAGCTGGGAGCTGAGGGGGGTCGGTAGCAGGCGGCAACAGTGAGAGACTTATTTCTGGAGAGATTAATTTTTAAAATTAGAAGTTCAAACTGTTTGGGCATAGACTTGGAAAGTATGACAGAACTTTGCAGGCTATCTCTGCAGTAGATTGCAACTCCTCCCCCTTTGGCAGTTCTATCTTGACGGAAAGTGTTGTAGTTGGGTATGGAAATCTCAGAGTTTTTGGTGGCCTTCCTAAGCCAGGATTCAGACACGGCAAGGACATCAGGGTTGGCAGAGTGTGCTAAAGCGGTGAGTAAGGCAAACTTAGGCAGGAGGCTTCTGATGTTGACATGCATGAGGCCAAGGCTTTTTCGATCACAGAAGTCAACAAATGAGGGTGACTGGGGACATGCAGGGTCTGGGTTTACCTCCACATCACCCGAGGAACAGAGGAGCAGTAGGATGAGGGTGCGGCTAAAGGCTATCAAAACTGGTCGCCTAGAGCGTTGGGGACAAGGAATAAAAGGAGCAGATTTATGGGCGTGGTAGAATAGATTCTGGGCATAATGTGCAGACCAGGGTATGGTGGGGCACGGGTACAGCGGAGGCAAGCCCAGGCACTGGGTGATGATAAGAGAGGTTGTATCTCTGGACATGCTGGTCTCAATGGGTGAGGTCACCGCATGTGTGGGGGGTGGGACAAAGGAGGTATCAGAGGTACGGAGAGTGGAACTACGGGGTCCATTGCAAACCAAAACAATGATAACTAGCCTGAACAACAGTATGCAAGGCATATTGATATTTGAGAGAGACATACAATAAGGCATAAAGGGATTGCAGGTCATGATTGGGAGAGCTAGCTAAAACAGCAGGTCAGATAACAGCAGCTAGTCGGCTAACACAGCAACAGAAGGTAAAAATGGCGACGACTGGGCAGAGAGGGTCGGATTAACTACACACAGATCCTGAGTTAAGGCACAGAGCCGACAGATAAAACACAAATAAACAGAATGGAGTACCGTGAATTAATGGACAGTCAAGCAGGCATAAGCTATGTAGCCAAGTGATCATAGTGTCCAGGGGCCAGCCGTAGATGAAGTAGTGAGGCCTCCACTAAGCTAGCCCGGGGGGGTGGTCTGCTCAGACGGAGGGGGTCTGCTCAGACGTAGGCCGGTTGAGGGCACAGCGGATGGGGTATTTGTCTGCAGACCAGACGTGGTCGTGTCGACAGAGAATCCAAGCCGGATGGCGGTGGCGAAAGAGAGGTTGTGAGTTGTAGAATTGTGTTTGCTAACTGGTGCTAGCTTCGTGATTCAGACAGCTAGTCATGGGTAGCAAGCTAGCAGAAGATGGAGGTCTGTTTTTAGCCACGCCGTGCAATTCCGTCGGTAGATTAGTGGGGTTCCGTGTGGTAGAGGGGACCAATCCAGTTGTCAAAATAGTTATAGTGGCCTAAGAAGATAGCAGCCGATATGCTCAAGACAGCTAACGATTAGCGGGCCGCAGTTAGTATATGGACGTTCAGGTTACGTCGCGATGGAGGGGCCGGTTGAAATACTACACATAAACTGCACATCCCATATACACGTTATCATACAAAACCAATACATGAAAAGCAAAACACAATCATAAACAGACACATGATAGAGTAAAAAGGTCCCCTAATAGCAGTCTGAAATGCCATAGAGCAGGGGTCTTCAACGTTTTCTTGCACAAGGACCCGCGCCCAGGCAAACCGGCTACCCAGGAACCGCCATGTTAGCAAAGAAATATAATGTCTTATAAGCTGAATGGCAAGGAGAAGTATCAACATTCCAAAAATAATATATTTGGTAGATAGTTTTGTTGTTGAGGAAGTGTAAACTCAGCCTATTAGATAAAGATAACTCCAAACACATTTTTGTTAATAGCAGCTGTTTAAACAAAGGTTAGCGATGTGTTGGCAAAAATTAAGGGCTCTATTCAATCTGTTTTGCTGAAGCGTTATAGATTGCCCGATATAAATGTGAAGGTAATTTTCCGATTGAGCCGACATATGCATGAATGCAGTCTTCACTGACGCCAGAACATTGCCCCACAGTAATGCTGAACTTCCACGATACGGATTAAATAGAGCCAAAAAAGAAAGATTACCAGCCGACTGGTAAGCGGATGCTTTTTCAAAGCCTCTGTCAGACAATATTAGGAGTTGAGAAATAAAGTTGACATAATTAAAAATAACACTCCTCTTTTCCACTGTAGGTATGTCATTCAAAATGTGTTTATTCTGTTGCTAGCTATATTCATAAAAACATTGAAATAAAGAACTCCATGTTTTGTGTGTGTATAGTTGAAGTCAGAAGTTTACATACACTTAGTTTGGAGTCATTAAAACTTGTTTTTCAACCACTCCACAAATTTCTTGTTAACAAACTATAGTTTTGGCAAGTCGGTTAGGACATCTACTTTGTGCATGACAAGTCATTTTCCAACAATTATTTACAGACAGATTATTTCACTTATAATTCACTGTATCACAATTCCAGTGGGTCAGAAGTTTACATACACTAAGTTGGCTGTGCCTTTTAAACAGCTTGGAAAATTCCAGAAAATGATGTCATGGCTTTAGAAGCTTCTGATATGCTAATTTGACATCATTTGAGTCAATTGGAGGTGTACCTGTGGATGTATTTCAAGGCATACCTTCAAACCCAATGCCTCTTTGCTTGACATCATGGGAAAATCAAAATAAATCAGCCAAGACCTCAGAAAAAAAATTGCAGACCTCCACAAGTCTGGTTCATCCTTGGGAGCAATTTCCAAAAGCCTGAAAGTACCACGTTCAACTGTACAAACAATAGTAATCAAGTATAAACACCATGGGACCACACAGCTGTCATACCGCTCAGGAAGGAGACGCGTTCTGTCTCCTAGAGATGAACGTACTTTGGTGCAAATCAATCCCAGAACAACAGCAACGGACCTTGCAAAGATGCTGGAGGAAACGGGTACAAAAGTATCTATATCCACAGTAAAATGAGTCCAATATCAACATAACCTGAAAAGCTGCGCAGCAAAGAAGAAGCCACTGCTCCAAAACCGCCATTAAAAAAGTCAGACTACGGTTAGCAACTGCACATGGGGACAGAGATCGTACTTTTTGGATAAATGTCCTCTGGTCTGATGAAACAAAAATACAGTTTGGCCATAATGACCATTGTTATGTTTGGAGGAAAAAGGGGGAGGCTTGCAAGCCGAAGAACACCATCCCAACCGTGAAGCATGGGGTGGCAGCATTATGTTGTGGGGGTGCTTTGCTGCAGCAGGGACTGGTGCACTTCACAAAATAGATGGCATCATGGGGACGGAAAATGATGTGGATATATTGAAGCAACATCTCAAGACATCAGTCAGGAAGTTCAAGCTTGGTCTCATGGGTCTTCCAAATGGACAATGACCCCAAGCATACTTCCAAAGTTGTGGCAAAATGGCTTAAGGACAACAAAGTCAAGGTATTGGAGTGGCCATCACAAAGCCCTGACCTCAATCCTATAGAAAATTTGTGGAGTGTGAGCAAGGAGACCTACAAACCTGACTCAGTTACACCAGCTCTGTCAGGAGGAATGGGCCAAAATTCACCCAACTTATTGTGGGAAGCTTGTGGAAGGCTACCCACAACGTTTGACCCAAGTTAAACTATTTAAAGGCAATGCTACCAAATACTAATTGAGTGTATGTAAACTTCTGACCCACTGGGAATGTGATGAAATAAATAAAAGCTAAAATAAATCATTCTCTCTACTATTATTTTTGACATTTCACATTCTTAAAATGAAGTGGTGATCCTAACTGACCTAAGACAGGGAATTTTTACTAGGATTAAATGTCAGGAATTGTGAAACTGAGTTTAAATGTATTTGTCTATGTAAACGTCCGACTTCAAGTAAGTGTGTACATACACACATACATACATACATACATACATACATACATACATACATACATACAGTCGTGGCCAAAAGTTTTGAGAATGTGAAAATGTATATTTGTCAGTCTGCTGCTTCAGTGTCTTTAGATATTTGTCAGATGTTACTATGGAATACTGAAGTATAATTACAAGCATTTCATAAGTGTCAAAGGCTTTTATTGACAATTACCTGAAGTTGATGCAAAGAGTCAATATTTGCAGTGTTGACCCTTCTTTTTCAAGACCTCTGCAATCTGCCCTGGCATGCTGTCAATTAACTTCTGGGCCACATCCTGACTGATGGCAGCCCATTCTTGCATAATCAATGCTTGGAGTTTGTCAGAATTTGTGGGTTTTTGTTTATCCACCTGCCTCTTGAGGATTGACCACAAGTTCTCAATGGTATTAAGGTCTGGGAAGTTTCCTGGCCATGGACCCAAAATATTGATGTTTTGTTCCCCGAGCCACTTAGTTATCACTTTTGCCTTATGGCAAGGTGCTCCATCATGCTGGAAAAGGCAGTTCGTCACCAAACTGTTCCTGGATGGTTGGGAGAAGTTGCTCTCGGAGGATGTGTTGGTACCATTCTTTATTCATGGCTGTGTTCTTAGGCAAAATTGTGAGTGAGCCAACTCCCTTGGCTGAGAAGCAACCCCACACATGAATGGTCTCAGGATGCTTTACTGTTGGCATGAGACAGGACTGATGGAAGAGCTCACCTTGTCATCTCCAGACAAGCTTTTTTTCCGCATGCCCCAAACAATCGGAAAGGGGATTCATCAGAGAAAATGACTTTACCCCAGTCCTCAGCAGTCCAATCCCTGTACCTTTTGCAGAATATCAGTCTGTCCCTGATGTTTTTCCTAGAGAGAAGTGGCTTCTTTGCTGGCCTTCTTGACACCAGGCCATCCTCAAAGTCTGCGCCTCACTGTATGTGCAGATGCACTCACACCTGGCTGCTGCCATTCCTGAGCAAGCTCTGTACTGGTGGTGCCCTGATCCCGCAGCTGAATCAACTTTAGGAGACGGTCCTGGCACTTGCTGGACTTTCTTGGGCGCCCTGAAGCCTTCTTCACAGCAATTGAACTGCTCTACTTGAAGTTCTTGATGATCCGATAAATGGTTGATTTAGGTGCAATCTTACTGGCAGCAATATCCTTGCATGTGAAGCCCTTTTTGTGCAAAGCAATGATGACGGCACATGCTTCCTTGCAGGTAACCATGGTTGACAGAGGAAGAACAATGATTGCAAGCACCACCCTCCTTTTGAAGCTTCCAGTCTGTTATTCGAACTAACTCAGCATGACAGAGTGATCTCCAGCCTTGTCCTCGTCAACACTCACACCTGTGTTAACGAGAGAATCACTGACATGTCAGCCGGTCCTTTTGTGGCATGGCTGAAATGCAGTGGAAATGTTTTTTGGGGATTCAGTTCATTTGCATGGCAAAGAGGGACTTTGCAATTAATTGCAATTCATCTGATCACTCTTCCTAACATTCTGGAGTATATGCAAATTGCCGTCATACAAACTGAGGCAGCAGACTTTGTGAAAATGAATATTTGTGTCATGCTCAACTTTTGGCAACAACTGTATATGTATGCAAGCATTTCGCTACACCCACAATAACATCTGCTAAATGTGTATGTGACCAATAAAATGTTATACATGCACGGTGAACAAAAGGAACACCTATGTGAGAATGCTGTTCATTGACTACAGCTCAACATTCAACACCATAGTACCCTCAAATCTCATCACCAAGCTAAAGACCCTGGGACTAAACACCTCCCTCTGCATTGGATCCTGGACTTCCTAACGGGCCGCACCCAGGTGCTAAGGGTAGGTAACAACACATCTGCCACGCTGATCCTCAACACAGGGGCCCCTCAGGGGTGAGTGCCTAGTCCCCTCCTGTACTCCCTGTTCACCCACGAGTGCGTGACCAAGCACGACTCCAACATCACCATTAAGTTTGCTGACGACACAACCGTGGTAGTCCTGATCACCGACAACAATGAGACAGCCTATAGGGAGGAGGTCACTGCCAGGACAACAACCTCTCCCTCAATGTGAACAAGACAAAGAAGCTGATCGTGGACTACAGGAAAAGGAGGGCCGAACATGCTCCCATTCACATCGACGGGGTTGTAGTGGAGCTGGTCAAGAGTTTCAAGTTCCTTGGTGCCCAGTACATCACTGGGTCAAGCTTCCTGCTTTCCAGGACCTATATACTAGGTGTGTCAGAGAAAGGCACAAAAAATTGTCAGACTCCAGCCTTTGCTACCACACGTCAAACGGTACCAGAGTCTAGGTCCAAAAGGCTCCTTAACAGCTTCTATTGCCAAGCCATAACACTGCTGAACAACACCCTGACTATTTACATTGACCCCCCCCTCTTTGTTTTTACACTGCTTCTACTCGCGGTTTATCTATGCATAGTCACTTTACCCCTACCTACATGTACAAATGACCTTGACTAACCTGTATTTTGGCACATTGACTCGGTACTGGTACCCCCTGTATATAGCCTTGTTATTTTGTAACCGTTTATTTTAGTATTTACTTTAGTTCAAGAAATAGTTAAGGGCTTTTAAGTAAGTAAGCATTTGTTGTATTCGGCGCATGTGACATTTGATTTGACTCCCTGCAGTACCTCCGCGGACCCCCGGTTGAATAACCCTGCCCTAAAGTCTCCAATTCCTCCAATTTTAAATTGCATTGGAGATCTTTCCACACAAGGTGCAAAATAACTAAAAGTAGATGTGCCCAACTCCGTTGAGATCGAAGGGCTCCACAGAGAGACCCGGTCTGGGATGTCATACTATAAGTTAACAATGAAGTAATGTACGGCAGAAGTTTATGCAGGAGGTCTTTATAAACAAAGAGTCCAACGCATCTACGACAATTTCAGGGCCAGCCTTTCTGATACAGAATGCAGTGATGTGTACTGAACCTATCACCCGTAATAAAGTGTAATGTGCTATGATAAACTGCGTCCAATGGCTTCAAAACAGTGTCAGCTGCATTCATAGTCATATAGACAATATCCCCATAGTCTATAACCAGAATGAATGTCAACGGAATTATTAGTTTTCTCCTATTTAATGAAAGGCATGACCTATTTTTATAAAAGAAGCCCATTTTCATCCTAAATTTCTTAACTCATCAACATGCTTTTTGAAAGAGAGCTTTTCGTCAATCCGGGATGCCCACATATTTATAAGCGTGGACAGGATCAATGAAGGCACCATCCATGCATAAATCATCAGATATATTTGTACGGGATTTGGAGAATAACATTTACTTGGTTTAAACTGCATTAAGTACCAATTTCAGTTCAACAAAGGTAGGGCACACTGTAGAAAAACTTTTATGAAAGTGAAATGTGTTTCTTATCCAGGTAATAAATACCTCAGTTTCCAAACAGTTTCTGGCAGATGGGTTCCCCCTCTTAACACCTCTTCATTCTGATTCATATCCCCGGGTGGTTTTGCTCTATACGTCTCCTGAAGGCCTTGTGGGAACAGAACAGACATTCGAGATGTGGTTTATATCCAGCCAGGGAGGGAACACCTCTGGGAAACGAGCAAAGGGAGGAAGTAAACCCACCGTAAACGATCAAATGAATGCCATGTTGTCTTCCCCACATTAAACACAACATCCATAGTGTTTCATGAATGAAGAAAACCTTGATGCGTTCCCATTACTCCTGGGATGCTACGTACTGGAAATGGAAACACCTCCTCGGATAGATCACTCCTAATATTCATGCAATATTCCCTTTACATTACTGAAAGGAATGTTCACTCACGGGCCGATTGCCCACATAAATAGAATAGATAGTATTATACGTTATATACTGTATCTCGGCGATTGCCATTATCAGGAATGGGTAGTGTTTCTTCAGTCTTTCAGCCGCTCTGTTGAAGTGGTGTCATTATGCTATCTTTTCTGTAATAACAGCCTAGTGTACCTTACACTGTGTTTAGCAGCTGCTAGTGTGTTAGAGATGATGTGATGACAGTCAGTACACATAAAGAAGACAGCTGAGGAGAACCATCCTCCTCAGTGAATTTTTAATAAAAATAATGTTAAAACATTTTAAGTTATCCTTTTTAGATAAAACTGTACTAAATATAATCACGACACCAAATAATTGATTAAAACACTATTATGCAATTAAGGTCTACAGTAGCCTCAACAGCACTCTGTAGGGTAGCACCATGGTGTTGCTGGAAGAAAGCTGACATCCGTCCTCCTCTGGGTACATTGACTTCAATACAAAACCTAGGAAGATCATGGTTCTCACCCCCTTCCATAGACTTAAACAGTAATTATGACAACTTCCGGAGGATGTCCTCCAACCTATGAGCTCTTGCAGCATGAACTGACATGTTGTCCACCCAATCAAAGGATCAGAGAAAAATGTAGTACTAAAAGCATAAGCTACAGCTAGATAGCACTGCAGTGCATAAAATGTGGTGAGTAGTTGACTCAAGGGGAGAGACAATAATTGAGCAGTTTTGAACAAATGTTATTTCTTCCAAAATGAAAGAGAAGCAAGTGGGAAAGATTTTGTCTTTTAGTTTCACTTAGCAAGTGCAGCCAGCTAGTTTGGCTTACTCAACCTCTGTTTGAGCAGGGTGTTCATCTAGCTGGCTATGATTATCCAACACAACACTGGAAATCTTCCAAGTCATGGTAAGCTTTTGGTTTTACTTTTTTTTGTTGCTACCAGGGCCCGCTGGTGAAAGTGCTAAACTGTTTACTGACTGTATACTGTAACATTACAGCATGATTGTAGTGGGTTTACTAACGCGTTAGTTAGCTATGTTGACTATGACGTTACTTTAATTAATCCAGGGTGTATCACAACCGGCCGTGATTGTGTGCCGCCCTATGTGACTGGGATTGTGTGCCGCCCTATGTGACTGGGATTGTGTGCCGCCCTAATGGCCCAGCGTTGTCCGGGTTTGGCCGGTGTAGGCGTCATAGTAAATAATTTGTTCTTAACTGACTTTCCTAGTTAAATAAATAAACAAAATATGGTGACAACGATGTAGGCTGTGTGTAGCGGTTATGATATAGTTTGGCTTGGAAAGGTTTTTCTCCTCGTCACATACAGCTGATGTTGTGCATTGAAGTCCACAAGTGAAGGTGAGGAGAGCACATAATTCGAGAAGGAATAGATTGTGGCTGCTATGAAAGTGAACTGTGATTTAAGGGTGATCAGGGGTGTATTCATTCCGCCGATTCTGTTAATGTTTCTTAAACGGAAGAAAACGGGGATTAACATACCTGAATTTGTCCAATAGAAACTCTTGTTTGCAACTGTTGGACTAATGATTACACCCTATCAGCTAGATGCAAGCAAGAGTGTGCAAGGCAGTATTGAATGTGTCACTGTCTGTCACCTCATCTTTCTCTCAACCTGTGTGCACCTACGTTATAAACATTCATTCATAAGCTAGGTTGAAGCAACCTCATGATGGGTACAGGGAAAATTAGTGTCATGTAGTAGCCTAGACCTATCACTGTTACATTGAACTGGGTGAATGGAATATGAATGACAGTCATCAATATGCTGTAATAAGGCCATACTCATGAAAAAAGACACCGACCACCACTGCATGAAACAATGTAATGTACCTGTGTTTGCAGTGCGGGTCCAAAAGGAGATAACATCTATGAGTGGAGATCCACCATCCTGGGACCACCAGGCTCTGTGTACGAGGGAGGAGTCTTCTTCCTAGATATCGCCTTTACACCAGACTACCCCTTCAAACCACCCAAGGTAAACACTCTAGTCAAAACAAGCTGACTCAAACAATGATTAGAACATTCCTCAAGATTACACAGGTATGTAGGATACCACTTTCTCACTCGAGAAGGGAACTTGTTATTGCCATATTGACCACTGGAGGGAGCTATGGCACTTTGATTTTATTGAAATTCAGGGTCTCTAGTTCTCTGCAAATTTCAAACAGTTAATGGTCAATTTAACCAAACCAGACTCAAAAAGGCTTAAATGGAAATTTGGCTTCCATGATTAGACTGAACATCGGTTTGCATTGTTGAGTAGATTATCTCTGTGTTGCTTTCAGGATCTACCACTGGAACATAAACAATCGGGGTGTATTGATATAGATCTACTTTGTTTCCTAGGTGACGTTCCGTACCAGGATCTACCACTGTAACATCAACAGTCAGGGTGTGATCTGTCTGGACATCCTGAAGGACAACTGGAGCCCCGCCCTCACCATCTCCAAGGTGCTGCTGTCCATCTGCTCCCTGCTGACTGACTGCAACCCTGGTAAGACCTAAGACGCCATATACCACTATAATACGGGTTCCATTGAAATTCATTGATTAGCGGCTGCTTTGAAGTTTAAACATTGTCATATGTGGAATTCCGTATGTGCATTTGTACTGGCAGATCAAAGCTATCGTTGAAGCCCTACCTATAACTCTGCGTGTTCTCCACCCCTCACAGCTGACCCTCTGGTAGGAAGCATCGCCACCCAATACACAACCAACAGACCAGAGCACGACAGGATAGCCAAACAGTGGACCAAGAGATACGCCACATAGATACACAGGATTGGGTCGTATTCATTAGGCACTACATGGACTTGTCCAATAAGAAAAGTTCATTTGTTTCACATAGCATACCCTAACAACTATGACCCTGGGCAACATGAGAGGATAGGGGGTGTCAGAGCTCCTTCTGGGATGACTCAGGGACAGGAGTGGGGGGGAAAGGAAGGGGAGGATATTTATCTTGGAATTTAAGTCTTCATCTCCTGATATTTTGTTTATGGTATTTAAGTTCTCTGACCTGTATATTACCATTGATGCTTTTCAATGTGTTAACTTGAAGTTCTTTAAAATTATTACATTTTTAGCTAATTGTGCTTCGAAAGGAAATTAATTCTACATGTTTGGTCTGCTTATATAAACCTGTCACACACAGCATGGTTTCCTGGTAGAATTCCCAATCTCATTTGTGTGAATTTTTCAGATGTTAGTTACCATTGGTGTAAGCTCTCTTGCATGTCTATATCTGAATCATTTCTATTGTAGCCTATACAGCACAATGTCTAGGTGGGTAAGTTGTGCTTCATGTCTTGTTGATTTAAAAAAATAAAAAATAATAATACAATCCCTCCATTTTATTGTTAAATTGAAACACATGCATATATGTCAGAACAATGGACAAGAAAAATATAAGTAGCAGCACAAATGTTATTTGGCCAGGTCTCTCACACACAAGACATGAAGGACACAGGAGATGTTCCAGTTCTCTCCTTCTTCCCAAAGTGTACATGGGTTCACTTCAATTTCCTGAATTGAAAGGAAATGACTGGTATGAGAAATATAGTGGAAACTCCTGCCCCATGCCTCCACCAATCCAATGCTTTTAGATTTGTAGTAGTGAACGAGTGTACACCTCAGGAGAAAGGATATATTATTTGGATGCACTACAGAAGCCACATTCTCTTCACAACAATTCAAGACATTTCATACAATTGTGTCCTACATTTGATCCCATTCCTACCCACAAGGAATTTAAGTTTAGTAAAGTGACAAATAAATTAAGTTAATAAAAAAAATTCTCAAACATGTACAAAGAATAAAGTACACAGGTTTTGTATTTAACAAATACACAACCAACCATTTAGGGTGCAACTGATGAAACAGACATTTGATCATCACAGACACGAGCAACAGACCTGATCAAGGTAGTACCTGTTTTGTTTTGCCACTGGGTCATACACTAGGTAGTAAACTGGTAGGCCATACACACTAGGTAGTAATATGCCTCACTCCCAAGGCACATTATATGGGCCTAGACCTTGCTGTAAAGCAGCTACTATAACCCTCCCATAGGATGGAGCACACGGAAACCATAGGGGTGTATGATATCACAAAGCAGGTTCACTAATTTAGCCAGCATACTTCGAAAAACATTAAGATACATCTCTTGATTTGCAAGTATACAGTTGACGTCAGAAGTTTACATACACTTAGGTTGGAGTCATTAACTTGTTTTTCAACCACTCCACAAATTTCATGTTAACAAACTATAGTTTTGGGAAGTTGGTTAGAACATCTACTTTGTGCATGACAAGTAATTTTTCCAACAGTTGTTTAGACAGAATATTTCACTGTATCACAATTCCAGTGGGTCAGAAGTTTACATACACTAAGTTGGCTGTGCCTTTAAACAGCTTGGAAAATTCCCGAAAATTATGTCATGGCTTTAGAAGCTTCTGATGGGCTAATTGACAAAATTTGAGTCCATTGAAGGTCTACCTTCAAACTCAGTGCCTCTTTGCTTGACATCATGGGAAAATCAAAAGAAATCAGCCAAGACCTCAGAAAAAAATGTGTAGACCTCCACATGTCTGGTTATTCCTTGGGAGCAATTTCCAAACACCTGAAGGTACCACGTTCATCTGTACAAACAATAGTACGCAAGTATAAACACCATGGGACCACGCAGCCGTCATAGTGCTCAGGAAGGAGACACGTTCTGTCTCCTAGAGATGAACATACTTTGGTGCGAAAAGTGCAAATCAATCCCAGAACAACAGCAAAGGACCTTGTGAAGATGCTGGAGGAAACGAGTACAAAAGTATCTATATCCACAGTAAAACGAGTCCTATATCGACATAACCTGAAAGGCTGCTCAGCAAGGAAGAAGCCACTGCTCCAAAACCGCCATTAAAAAAGCCAGACTACGGTTTGCAACTGCACATGGGGACAAAGATCGTACTTTTTGGAGAAATGTCCTCTGGTCTAATGAAACAAAAATACAGTTTGGCCATAATGACCATTGTTATGTTTGGAGGAAAAAGGGGGATGCTTGCAAGCCGAAGAACACCATCCCAACCGTGAAGCATGGGGGTGGCAGCATCGTGTTGTGGGGGTGCTTTGCTGCAGGAGGGACTGGCGCACTTCACAAAATAGATGGCATCATGAGGTAGGAAAATTATGTGGATATATTGAAGCAACATCAAGACATCAGTCAGGAAGTTCAAGCTTGGTCGCAAATGGATCTTCCAAATGGACAATGACCCCAAGCATACTTCCAAAGTTGTGGCAAAATGGCATTGGAGTGGCCATCACAAAGCCCTGACCTCAATCCCATAGAGAATTTGTGGGCAGAACTGAAAAAGAGTATGAGCAAGGAGACCTACAAACTGACTCAGTTACACCAGCTCTGTCAGGAGGAATGGGCCAAAATTCACCCAACTTATTGTGGGAAGCTTGTGGAAGGCTACCCAAAACGTTTGACCCAAGTTAAACTATTTAAAGGCAATGCTACCAAATACTAATTGAGTATGTAAACTTCTGACCCACTGGGAATGTGATGAAAGAAATAAAAGCTGAAATAAATCATTCTCTACTATTTTTCTGACATTTCACATTCTTAAAATGAAGTGGTGATCCTAACTGACCTAAGACAGGGAATTTTTACTAGGTTTAAATGTATTTGGCTAAGGTCTATGTAAACTTCTGACTTCAATTGTATATAAAAAATAAAAAAAAAGCTTTATTTTAAGGGAATTTAATGGGTTGTTGGTTGTCGAGTCAGTTACTATGTCTTTGCCCATATTTCATGGATATCTATCTTGATATGAAGTCAGAATATTAATGTCATTTGGCTGGCTAACTCATCGATCCTACTCTGACATCTCCCCCTCCCCGAAGTACTTGGATCTTAGGTACGCTCAAGGTTGAGTTCAGTTCAGATGTCATTGGACGTTGTGCCCTTGCTCTTGCGTCCTGGAAGAGGGAAGGCAGACTTGCTCTGAGGCTGTGTGAGGCGGCTGGTGAGCATGGTGAAGGGTTCAATGAGAGAGTTCCTCTCAGTGACGCTGACCTCCCAGAGTTTGACCTTCTCCCCCCGCGCCCACTGCTGCGCTGCCTCGTGCTCCACCTGACGAAGCTCACGCAGGTCCGTCTTGTTCCCTAGCACAATCACCATCACCTGCAGGAAGAGGGGACACTCCAACTAAACAACAATAGCATAAGGTTCTGATTTGTGTCTCGGTTGATCGTTTTTATTTTGTATTTTATGGCCACTGTGCTTCTGCTTGCTCTTTGGGGTCTAGGCCAGGTTAGAATATAAGCACTGTGACAAATGCTGATGTAAATAGGGCATTATAAATACATTTGATTGTTTTGGCCATAGACAGCTAATCAATCAAAGAAACCTGGCTCACTTGAACAAAACCACACACACTTAGCAAAGCTTAAGGAGAGTTTCAATCAATCACAATCCCAGTACCTCTTTCTTGTCTCTGGATTTGTCTATCTCCTTCTTGAGGACATCCACCTTCTTGAAGGACTCCAGGCTGTCCACGCTGTAGACCAGCACAAAGCCGTCCGCCACAGAGTAGTAGTGCTTGGGAAGGTCCAGGCCGTCGTGGAGCCCTCTGGTGTCATAGAGACGTAACTGTTCCTTCACACCGCGGTCTGTCTCCACCGACGCCACATACACATCCTCCTGGGTCTCAGTGGACTCTGAACCTTCAACAGACAGGAGACAATGGAATTCAATGGTTGTGTTCAACAGTCTGGCAGGTAGGCAGTGCTCACTCAACTCTCGGTGAAATACAGTATATATATTCATTTGTTTCCTTTGGCTCCCTGTGGAGCGTAAGGCCACACCATGCCGGACGGTCTTTAGCAGTTCTCTGGTTTACCCCAGACCATGGTCTTAAATTCACGCCACACACAAACTTAGTTACAGATTTCAACTGCAAAAGTTGTATAGTGAAAGTGCAGAACGCTGTTTTGCTCCCAATAACTGGTCATTCCAGGCTACATTGCAAATTCCCTTTTAACACTACAAGCACATTTTATACAGTGTTAATTTCTCAAATACAACCAATTCAGTCATCAACGTACCAACTGCGTGATTGCCATATAACAGCTGTTCAAGGATGGCTGTTTTTCCTACAGATGCCAAACCACACACCACAACTTTGCAGCCTTTCCCCATTTCGAATACGGGAAAACCTGTAATAGCACAAAAATAAATGTCAAATAAGTAGAAAAATGAACTACTGTAGCTGAAGCATCGTCGTCAACATCGCATCCAAAATGTACGTAGCTAGCTTGATACGATAAAACAAGTACCTTGGTGTAAGAGTTGGCCAAACGGAGAGATTGCAATTATTATTGGAGTAAACTGGGTAGCTAACCAACTTTGAAGTTATTTAGCTAGCTAAAATCACAACATCCATTCTCTTTTGACAAGGAAGTTCCAATGATTTTCTGCGCATGTGCAGAGGCGAGGGGAGCGGTGAATTTTGAGAAAAATGCACTGTATAAATAACACATACATTTATTAATATGCATTAATAAATGTAAAATATAAATGTATATTACCAGATACTAATAAGAATGGTAAAATCGACAAGTGTAGTGGACCAAATCTCAATGTACAAAAGTAAGTAGTAAATACTTTTATTTCAATCTGGTTGTGTTCTAAAATGTCAAGACCATCAAAATCCCAGGTTATTAAATGAAGTTAGGTGAAATGTATATGAAAACTATTAACATTATTGTAATAAACTACAATACCCAGGCGTATCTGACCGGAACTGTGTCACTGACGTTTTGATAAAGCATACTGGGTACGTTTTTCTTTCTTTCCGGCAGGTACGCCATCATGTAAGCTAGCATTTTATTATTTTTCAGTATGTACAATCCATTAAAAATCTGTATTAAAACATGGCCATCAGGTTGTATAGTTCTGGGGTTAGTTAACGGAATGCCTAGCTAATAACACACTACCTCCATTTCTGCTTTTTAATTTGTGAAAATATGAATATTGCATTGCGTATCCGAGGTAATGCATGGGTTTTCTATTGGTCTCCTATACATTACCTAAGAGCGAGGTTAGAAAGTTGCTAGACATTGATGTTCTGTGTTTATAAAACTATGTGCATTTGTTGTTTTACTAGTTAATATTTTAGCTTTAGAGGTTGTCTACTATGGAGTGCTAGCCGGTTAACTAGTTACCTATCCAGTGTGTAGGACTCTTTGCATGGGGGCCTACCGCGAGCCTTCTACTGCCCGAAAACGGATTTCCAGGTGGTCTAGATAGAAACAGAAATTAGCCCCAAAAGCACGTGCATGTAGACGCCAATATAATACACGCTGAAATAAATGTAACCCGAAGATGTAATTCATGACTTGATTATTTAAAGGTTACATTACGTTGTAAACTAAGTAAACGTGTTGGCTAGATAACCAATTTGGCCATATCATTGCTTTGAATGAAGATTAGCAAATTATCGGTGCCTTACTTTCCCTCCAACTAGAGTAACGGTTAAATCCAAGTATTTAATGGTGACCATTACATATTTCTATTTGCCTTTTGTCACAGTTAATCCAACATGGGAGCGTACAAATATATACAGGAGCTATGGCGCAAGAAGCAGTCCGACGTGATGCGCTTTCTCCTGCGCGTGCGATGCTGGCAGTACCGTCAGCTCTCCGGTCTCCACCGTGCGCCTAGACCCACCAGACCAGACAAGGCGCGCAGACTGGGGTACAAGTGCAAACAAGGTGGGTGACAGGGACAATTTACGTTGACCCCCCCCCCCTTAAAATTGCTGCTACTCCAGGGTTTATTATCAAATTTATTTCTATAGCCCTTTTTACATCAGCTGATTTCTCAAAGTGCTGTACAGAAACCCAGCCTAAAACCCCAAACAGCAAGCAATGCAGGTGTAGAAGCACGGTGGCTAGGAAAAACTTCCTAGAGAGGAACCAGGCTATGAGGGGTGGCCAGTCCTCTTCTGGCTGTGCCGGGTGGAGATTATAACAGAACACGGCCAAAATGTTCATAAATTACCAGCATGGTATAATAATAATCACAGTAGTTGTCGAGGGTGCAGCAAGTCAGCACCTCAGGAGTAAATGTCAGTTGGCTTTTCATAGCCGATCATTAAGAGTATCTCTACCGCTCCTGCAGTCTCTCGACAGGTAGCACGTCCGGTGAACATCTCAGGGTTCCATAGCCGCAGGCAGAACAGTTGAAACTGGAGCAGCAGCACGGCCAGGTAGACTAGGGACAGCAAGGAGTCATCATGCCATGTAGTCCTGAGGCATGGTCCTAGGGCTCAGGTCCTCCGAGAGAGCATACTTAAATTCACACAGGACACCGGATAAGACAGGAGAAGTACTCCAGATATAACAAACTGACCCTAGCCCCCGACACACAAACTACTGCAGCATAAATACTGGAGGCTGAGACAGGAGGGGTCAGGAGACACTGTGGCCCCATCCGATGATGCCCCCGGACAGGGCCAAACAGGAAGGATGTAACCCCACCCACTTTGCCAAAGCACAGCCCCCACACCACTAGAGGGATATCTTCAACCACCAACTTACCATCCTGAGACAAGGCCGAGTATAGCCTACTAAGATCTCCGCCACGGCACAACCGAGGGGGGGCGCCAGCCCAGACAGGAAGATCACGTCTCGCTGTTGTCTATGCATAGTCGCTTTACCCGCTACCTACATGCTCCCGAGTGGCGCAGTGGTCTAAGGCACAGCATCTCAGTGCTAGAGGCATCACAACAAACCCACTACAGACTATGCAAGTTAAGAACAAATTCTTATTTACAGTGAGAGCCAAACACGGATGACTCTGGGCCAATTGTGTGCCGCCCTATGGGACTCCTAATCACAGCCAGTTGTGAGAGAGCCTGGAATGGAACCAGGGTCAGTAATGACATGCGGTGCCTTAGACCGCTGTACCACTCAGGAGCCCTCATGTCTGATCCGTTGGTTTGATAAGTTGAATATGTTATTTGTAGCTCTGTTGTCGTGATTAGACAGTAATGGTATTCCCATTGCCTGTTTGGTTTCGCAAAAACATTCAAGTCACTTATCTGTTTAGAAGTGTTGCTTCACATGAAAGGTAGACCAAGTGGTATGTCATTTGTTGTCTATTATTCCTTGACATGTCGCTGTCTTATGACAGGCTATGTCATCTACCGTGTCCGTGTTCGCCGTGGAGGCCGCAAGCGCCCCGTGCCCAAGGGTGCCACCTACGGCAAGCCCGTCCACCATGGTGTCAACCAGATCAAGTTTGCCCGCAGCCTCCAGTCCACTGCTGAGGTAAGAGTTTCTGAACAGGTCCATCTCCCAGGTTGTGGTCTGATTCTTGTCCTTTCTCCCCAAATGTTGCATTTGCTCACTTTAAGTACTTGGTAAGCATGGTATTGGTGTAAGCTTGGGCTAGTGTTTTTTTTTATACAAAGATAATCTTACATCAGTCAGTATTTATTTTAAGTCCATGAGAGATAGTGAGTGAGTACGCTTCAGGGAGAAGTTACAAAGAACTGCACAAGGATGTCACAGATCTTACCTGGCTTGGCAAATCTACGCTCAATTCCAAATCTACCCTTGCCTCTGCTTCTAGACCCTTGTGCCGATATGAATGTGTTGGATAGGTACAAGTCATTTCATATTGGCTCTATTTCCCTCTGAAACAAATCTCACATTCCAAATGGAACCTTTTTCATCAATAATGCATCCTCTCAATGTGGTTAATGATGCTCAACTTTTTTCCCCATCTTATCGACTATGGTGAAACCAGTCTGAAATAAGCCAATTTGTCTGAAACCACATTACAGAAAATAATGCGTCCTTTCCAAAAGTATCTTGGTTGTATTTAAAACTGTATTGTATTAAACTAAGTGAATGGTAGTCTCTTCACATTGGACTTGATGATTACTTCAATGTTGAGACAAATCCATATGTTGTGTAGCTCTATGTGTATGTGTCAGGCTGTGGGAATTTATCATTTTAGATCTTTCCCATACCTTTTTTTATTGTGTGTGTGTATATATATGCTAGAATTGCTCAACAGATTTGAAGGTGGCGTAACTGGGTAATACCCCTGCCGCAGGGAGCCATGCGCAGTATGGGGTTGGCAGTGCTGTCACTAGACCAGACCTCAGAACATTGCAAATCAGTAATTTACATTCATTCAAGTTTCTGAATGTGACTTGTCTGACCTGCTTGGTCTTCGGTCTCCCCAACAGGAGCGTGCTGGTCGTCACTGTGGAGGCCTGAGGGTGCTGGCCTCTTACTGGGTAGGAGAGGACTCCACCTACAAGTTCTTCGAAGTGATCCTGATCGACACCTTCCACAAGGCTATCAGACGCAACCCCGACACCCAATGGATCACCAGGCCCGTGCACAAGCACAGGGAGATGCGTGGCCTGACGTCCGCGGGCAAGAAGAGCCGGGGCCTGGGCAAGGGCCACAAGTTCCACATGACCATGGGTGGTTCCCGCCGGGCAGCCTGGAAGAGACGCAATACCCTGCAGCTGCACCGCTACCGCTAGAGGGTGTCTGTACATTTAAAGAAATAAACACATGCCTTTTTATGGTGACAAAATGTTGGTGTGGTGTGTAAGAGTTCATCATTTTGGGTGTAGAAGCTGCCATTTGATGTCTTTGGCGATAAAGGGATATAGATAGTGGTTAGTAATTAGGATACGCGAAGCTGACACACTAGCATCTTCAGACTTGTGAAATGTGGTTTATAGAAATTCACCCTGTCAGAACTATTGATCAATATGACAGTGAGTGTAACTGACCGGAACCATTGTCTACAGTACACACTGGTTTACACCGGAGGGGTTATTCGTCATAACATCTAGATCATTCAACTCCTACCCTGTGGGTCCGGAGCCTGCTGGCTGGGTTTCTGTTGTACTTGATAAATTGTACCCACCTGGTGTCCCAGTTCTAAATCGGTCCCTGGTTAGGGGTGGGGGAAATGCCGTGGAACTGGCTTTGAGTTTGGGGGCTCTAGGAATGGTTTAACAATGTGTTTTTGGGGATAATAGTTTAAGTAACCTGGGGGGCTTGACTGTTGGCACTAAGGACCACTAGTCAAACAGTGAAACTACTCTTGGTGTTGAGTGTCTATAGTCCAGGATCACCAGGAAAGGTCACATTAAATGATCTATTTAGGTCTGATATAGCAGGCAGCCTAGAGCAGAGTTTCCCAAACGGTCCTGGGTACCCCCCTAGGTGCGCGTTTTGTTGTTTGCCCTAGCACTGAACAGCTGATTTAAAATAATCAAAGCTGGATTTCATTTGAATCGGCTATGTAGTTTTAGGGCAAACACCAAAACGTGTAGGGGGGGGGGGGGGGGGGGCTGAGTCTAGGAAATACTGTCAGAGCAGGGCTCAACCCCTGTTCCTGGAGCGCTATTGTCCTGTAGGTTTTCTCCAGCTCTGGTCTAGCACATCTAATAATTAGCTGGTTGATAAGCTGAATCGGGTTGCTTACAATGGGTTGTAGTGAACCTACAGAACAATAGTTCTCCAGGAACAGGGATGGAGAGAACCTTCAGGACGAAAGCTCTCCAGGAACAGGGATGGAGAGAACCTTCAGGACGATAGCTCTCCAGGAACAGGGTTGGAGAGCCACAACCGAGAAGTTGAAGTGGGACAGCATCTGGAACAGGAGTGTCGAACTCATTCCACTGGGGGCTGAGTGTACAGATTATTTTTTATTTCACTTAAGACCTAAACAACCAGGTGAGGGGTTCCTTACTAATTAGTGACCTTAATTCATCAATCAAGTACAAGGGTGGATCGAAAACCTGCACAAACTTGGCCGTCTGTGGAATGAGTTTGACGTGATCTGGAGGATGGCTGGTTTGAGTCCCATGTCAGAAGGAAAAATCAGATTTCCAAGATAATAGAAAGTATAATTTTCTCATTTGATCAAATCTAGTTTTCCATCAATTGACAATGTATGGGTGTAGTATACTGATGGGCTAAGTGCTAGATTGATTATAACATCTCAACTGAAAGAAAATTAAGTTAGACTAAAAACTCCTTAAATAAAACATATTAGTCTGCTCAACGTAAAGCACAAATTTACAGCTAAATAGTAAAGTAGCACAATGATGTGAAGCACTGCCCCCCCCCCGTCCCTTTTAATCTTCTGTTGCACCACTACTCAGTTCTAAGTAAAGACAATACTTCAAAGACGATACACTGTCTGAAAGGACTCAAAAGCTAGAGCAGCAAGGGGGTTGAGTTAGAGAACAATGGTCATTTATAGAACTTTCTCACATTTCTCCCAGGCCCATTGTTATTACACACATTTAGATGGGGAAAGAGAACGGCAGTGTTCAGGTCGCCCATGATCTGTGACCTGGTGACCAAAATTCCACCGAAACTGGAGAATGGGTGAGGAGGCATGTTCTCTACTTTTTTCGGGGTGGTAGCAGAAGAAACCAGGGAAATGGGAGCTGGTCAGTACAGGTCTCCCTTGGGATATGGCTGCGCCAAACCCATGAAGGCTGCTTGGTACAGTGGGGTGGTGATTACCATGTCTGTCAGACAACTAAGTGATGCAGACAATCTGCAAAACGAACTTCATATTCTCTTATTCAAATCAATGTGTGTTACTGTTGAATTTGAAGTGAACTTCCATTGTTCTCAGAGTTGTTGAATGTCTTCATTCTACTTAAATGTCTCTCCTCGTTCTTGCACTGACTTTCGTTGAAAAGCTAGGTAGCCACATTATTCTTGTCGACAACTATGACAAGGAAGTGTGTGGGAGACGGTGAAACAGCTCATGTCAGTCAGTTTGAGACAGACGGTACTGCTGGATAAATGATGTGGTTCATCTCCGTTCAACCAAGGTGCATGGATTCAGGAACAGGAGGCTGGAGTAAGGTCACATAACTACTCTATTTCATTGATGTCACACAGGACAACTACTTCATTATTTTTCTCCTTGGTTAGCTATATGAAAACACTAGTGTACTTGGTTAGCTATATGAAAACACTAGTGTACTTGGTTAGCTATATGAAAACACTAGTGTACTTGGTTAGCTATATGAAAACACTAGTGTACTTGGTTAGCTATATGAAAACACTAGTGTACTTGGTTAGCTATATGAAAACACTAGTGTACTTGGTTAGCTATATGAAAACACTAGTGTACTTGGTTAGCTATATGAAAACACTAGTGTACTTGGTTAGCTATATGAAAACACTAGTGTACTTGGTTAGCTATATGAAAACACTAGTGTACTTGGTTAGCTAAATGAAAACACTAGTGTACTTGGTTAGCTATATGAAAACACACGGAGCTGATGGCCGTACTGTTGGCCTTATGTAACGGATGTGAAATGGCTAGCTAGTTAGCGGGTACGCGCTAGTAGCGTTTCAATCAGTTACGTCACTTGCTCTGAAACCTAGATGTACTGTTGCCCCTTGCTCTGCAAGGGCCGCGGCTTTTGTGGAGGGATGGGTAACGATGCTTCGTGGGTGACTGTTGTTGATGTGTGCATAGGGGCCCTGGTTCGCGCCGGTGTCGGGGCGAGGGGGCGGTTTAAAGTTATACTGTTACACTTACAGTGGGTGGGCGAAGTGAAGCCAGACAGCGTAGTTATTCAGTGTTAATGAGTCTCCAGTCCTTTAGCTCACGTAGGAGACAATACCTGCTTTATGCGGTGCTACAAACACATGGCAGGATTAGACAGATGGGTACACAGATAAGATTCACTTGAGTCCCAGTCCATGTGGGGGTGGAGGGGAACGAGGCAGTTGGTGTACTGGCTAAACAAGCACTTAGTAGTGGGGATGTTGATGTTGTAGTTTCAATGAACAAGGCAGAGGGAAAAAGCCTGATATGGACAGTGATGGTGCAGAAATGGCAGGAGCAGTGGAATGCTAAGGGCAGGCATTTATTTAAAGTACAGAGGAAAGTCGGGTAGGGAAGGACGGCAGGAAGGGACAGAAGAGAGGAGGCTATTTTTACAAGATTAAGGGTTACGTGTGTGTCATTCTGAATGTGTCTGTCCTCACGTTGCCTCCCCTCTGAGGCCTCTGCCTCACCTCTTGGACACGAGGATCCCCTTTCTCCTAACATTGCCTATCTGGCCTAAATGTTTAAATTTAGGCCACAGTGAGAGTGTAGGCTAGTTGAATAAGACCTTAAATGTGATAGGAAAGCATCCAACAGGAAAGTGTGATTATTGCCAGGAAACGGAGACCGTGGAGCATGTACTGCTACAAGGTGGGCAGAGAGAGGCTGAGATCTAGTATGAGGGAGAAAGAGGTTCAGGAAATTAGTTTAAAGACTGTATTGAGTAGAATGGCATTAGATATAGTCTCAAATATTTAAAAAATATACAATTAAGAGCAACAGTGCTGGCAGGTAGGATTTAGTGCCAGAGATTGTAACATTCTCTGTTTCAAGGAAACATGGCTCACTCAGGATATGTTGTCAGAGTCGGTACAGCAACCCGGTTTCTTCATGCATCGCGCCGAAACAGAAACAAAAATCTCTGGTAAGTAGAAGGGTGGGGGTGTATGCCTTATGATTGACAACTCATGGTGTAATCATAACAACATACAGGAACTCAAGTCCTTTTGTTCACCTGACCTAGAATTCCTTACAATCAAATGCCGACCGCATTATCTTCCAAGAGAATTCTCTTCGATTATGGTCACAGCCGTACTTCACTAGACTCTATATAAACTGGAAACCATACATCCTGGGGCTGCATTTATTGTATCTGGGGATTTTAACAAAGCTAATCTGAGAACAAGGCTTCCTAAATTCTATCAGCATATCGAATGCGCGACAAGAGCTGGTAGCATTCTGGATCATTGCTACTCTAACTTCTGCGATGCATACAAAGCCCTCCCCTGCCCTGCCTTTGGCAAATCTGACCATGACTCCATTTTGTTGCTCCCGACCTATAGACAGAAACTAAAACAGGAAACGCCCGTGCTCAGGTCTATCCAACGCTAGCCTGACCAATCGGATTCCACGCTTCAAGATTGCTTCACGTGGACTGGGATATGTTCCAGATCGCCTCAGACAACAACATTGGTGTGTACGCTGACTCAGTGTGCGAGTTTATTAGCAAGTGCATCGGAGATGTCGTACCCACTGTGACTATTAAAACCCTCCCTAACCAGAAACCGTGGATTGATGGCAGCATTTGCGCAAAACTGAAAGCGCAAACCACCACTTTAAAATCATGGCAAGGCGATTGGAAACATGACCAATTACAAACAGTGCAGCTATTCTCTCCGCAAGGCAATCAAACAAGCAAAGCGTCAGTATAGAGACAAGGTAGAGTCGCAATTCAATGGCTCAAACACGAGACATATGTGGCAGGATCTACAGTCAATCACGGATTACAAAAAGAAAACCAGCCCCGTCACAGACATCGGCGTCTTTCTCCCAGACAATTTATTTGCTCGCTTTGAGGACAATACAGTGCCACTGACACGGCCCGCTACCAAAGCCTGTGGGCTCTCCTTCTCCCTGGCCAACGTGAGTAAAACATTTAAACATGTTAACCCTTGCAAGGCTGCCGGCCCAGACGGCATCCCTAGCCGTGTCCTCAGGGCATGCGCAGACCAGCTGGCTGGTGTGTTTACGGACATATTCAATCAATCCCTATCCCAGTCTGTTGTCACCACATGCTTCAAGATGGCCACCATTGTTCCTGTTCGCAAGACAGCTAAGGTAACTGAACTAAATGACTAGAAGTTGCACTCACTTCTGTCATCATGAAGTGCTTTGAGAGACTAGTCAAGGATCATATCACCTCCACCCTACTTGATACCCTAGACCAGGGGTCGGGAACCTTTTTGACTAAGAGAGCCATGAAATCAAATAATTTGGAAATTTATTTCAGTGAGAGCCATATAATATATTTTAAAAGTGAATTCAACTAAATGTCAGTATAATAAGCCTCTGAATTTGTCGAAGTGCCGATTTACATTCGACCGTTTCATCGATGTAATTTTGTCATTGCAAATTAGACACACCGCAGAACCTGCTCTCTCCACAAAGGCGAATTCTTCGGTCCATTCGTCCTGAAATGTACGATACTCGTCATCTTTTTTCTTCTTCGTCGAAGGGTTAGCTTTGAGCTAATGACCGAGCAGACTGATTCAAAAGGAGTCGTTTACCTGTTTTACCTAGCAACGGCCAACGTAGGCCAGTATCATTTAATTAAAATAATGGACAATTGCTCCTGCAGCCCTGAACAGGACATGAGCAGTGAAAAATCGATGGATGGATTAAAACAAGTGAGAATAGGCCTCCCGGGTGGCGCAGTGGTCTAGAGCACTGCATCGCAGTGCTAGCTGCGCCACCAGAGTCTCTGGGTTCGCGCCCAGGCTCTGTCGCAGCCGGCCGCGTGGGGCGATGCACAATTGGCTTAGCGTTGTCTGGGTTAGGGAGGGTTTGGCCGGTAGGGATATCCTTGTCTCATCGTGCTCCAGCGACTCCTGTGGTGGGCCAGGCGCAGTGCGCGCTAACCGAGGGGGGCGGGTGCACGGTGTTTCCTCCGACACATTGGTGCGGCTGGCTTCCGGGTTGGAGGCGTGCTGTGTTAAGAAGCAGTGCGGCTTGGTTGGGTTGTGCTTCGGAGGACGCATGGCTTTCGACCTTCGTCTCTCCCGAGCCCGTACGGGAGTTGTAGCGATGAGACAAGATAGTAATTACTAGCGATTGGATACCACGAAAATTGGGGAGAAAAGGGGAGAGAAAAAAAAAAAAATCTCACTTTTTTTTATTATTTTTTTTATTTTAAATCTGCGAGCCAGATGCAATCATCAAAAGAGCCACACCTGGCTCGGGAGCCATAGGTTCCCGACCCCTGCCCTAGACCCACTCCAATTTGCTTACCTCCCCAATAGGTCCACTGACGGTGCAATCGCCATCACACTGCACCCTGCCCTATCCCATCTGGACAAGAGGAATACCTATGTAAGAATGCTGTTCATTGACTTCAGCTCAGCATTTAACACCATAGTACCCTCCAAACTCGTCATTAAGCTCGAGACCCTGGGTCTACACCCTGCCCTATGCAACTGGTTCCTGGACTTTCTGACGGGTCGCCCCCCAAGTGGTGAAGGGTAGGAAACAACATCTCCACCCCTCTGATCCTCAACACTGGGGCCCCACAAGGGTACGTTCTCAGCCTTCTCCTGTACTCCCTTTTCACCCATGACTGCGTGGCCATGCACGCCTCCAACTCAATCATCAAGTTTGCAGATGGCACTACAGTGGTAGGCTTGATTACCAACCACGACGAGACGGCCTACAGGGAGGAGGTGAGGGCCCTCGGAGTGTGGTGTCAGGGAAATAACGTCTCACTCAACGTCAACAAAACAAAGGAGATGATCGTGGACTTTAGAAAACAGCGGAGGGAGCACCCCCCCATCCACATCGACAGTACAGTAGTGGGGAAGGTGGAAAGTTTTAAGTTCCTCGGCGTACACATCACGGACAAACTGAAATGGTCCATCCAGACAGCGTGGTGAAGAGGGCCCAACAGCACGTCTTCAACCTCAGAAGGGTGAAGAAATTTGGCTTGTCACCTAAAAAACTCACAAACTTTTACAGATGCACAATTGAGAGCATCCTGTCGGCCATCAGACTGTTAAACTGCCATCACTAACATAGAGAGGCTGCTGCCATTATACAGACTCAATCTCTGGCCACCTTAATAAATGGACTTAATAAAGGTGTCACTTTAAATACACCACTTTAATAATGTTTACATATCCCACATTATTCATCTCATATGTATATACCGTTCTATACCATTTACTGCATCTTGCCTGTGCCGCACGGCCATCGCTCATCCATACATTTATATGTACATATTCTTATTCATCCTTTTACATTTGTGTGTATACGGTAGTTTTGTGAATTTGTTATATTACTTGTTAGATATTACTGCATCGTCGGAACTAGTTGCACAAGCATTTCGCTACACTCGCATTAACATTTGCTAACCATGTGTATGTGACCAATACAATTTGATTTGAGTTTCCCCCCGTCTCTGGCCCACACTCCAGTACAGTAGATGGCGGTAATGCACCAAAACGTTGGATGCCAACCGCCGATAAACCCCACCAAAGAAGAAGAATAGCAGCTCGAGTCGAGAGCTCAACTCGAAACTGTCGTCCAGCGAATAATAACGTTCTACTCTTTGCTACCAGAGCTATCGTTTCCTTCGAGAAAATACACATTTTTATGCTATAGCTATTAATATGCTTATGCCTATCTTTAGTCTTCAGAAAAGAGACATCAGACGGACAGCTTTTTTGAGCGCTCTACGAAAAAGAATAATATACGGAATTCCGAACGTTCGATTCATTCTGAAGCGAAACAATTGGCTACTATCTATTGTTTGATTCGGGGCGTGTTTTCAACCAAACGGATACAGTTTAGTTTACGTCAATTGTTTGGAACGTTGGTGATCGTCAACTATCACGACGGGAAATCAATCTGATTAGCAACAGTTGCTGTTGAGCGATAGCTGTCATCCATGAAACTAGTAGGACTACGTGCATTTGCCGACTATTTTCTGAACGCTTCAATTCATTGATCAAATACATCAACCAGTGACGTAAAAAGTTGGTGAAAACAAGATAAGAAACACGTCATCAGACTAAAGGTACAAAATAAGGGGATTTCAGAAGTCAGAGCACATGGAATCTACAAAAGCAGGTAAAATGATCATATTCTGCTCAATACGTTTATAAAGATGTATGTGTGGGCCTCTAGCCTATTTTAGTGTCTACAGTTTAACCGTTTGACTTTGCATCTTGATAGTGTATTTCATTAGACCACAACCTAGATTAATATTACAACTTTAACAGGCTACTTGTCAGAATCCTGGTTTTAAAGAGTTTTGTGATGTTTTGAATTAAAACATACGCAAATTGTATTACAGTGAACTGCTCATACATGTTATATTTTTCTTCCTGTAATGAGCCTTAATTAAAACTGGGTCAAAGTGGGTTAGGAGTGCCATTGAAGGTGTTGTTATTTTAGTATTGGTATGCTGGAACAGTGTTGCGGGTCCCTTTTCTCACATGCACGGGTCGTTAGCCATGTGCGACTCTGTATACGATCTCTCTGATTGGCTGAGGAGCGCTGTGGCGTGTATACCTCCTTCTTTAAATGCACCCTTGCGTCCTCTGGTTGGTGGAGAAGGGCTGTGACGTAAATATTGCATAATTCTGCCAAAGATAATGCACTGCGAGTTGGTGTGGATACACGTGAAACTGCATGCAGTTATAGGTTTGCAGCAATGTAAACTGACACAGTTTTCTACCACTGGGTTTCTTGAGAAAACATGTCCGTTCCAGGTAGGGGCGGGTTCCAAAAATGAGCTTCGTCAGTCTAGTAAAATTATAATTGGCCAAGAGTTTCACAACCTAATCATCTATTCATTATGTAAGTCACCCTTATTTGTAATGGGTTTGTTATGGGATTTCTTGTGATTTATGAATGTTGAAAAGAGGGCAGCTGTAGCTATTGAGATTATTTTAGAATTTGCTGAAACTTCTGTAATGCAGTTCGATCAACAAGGAATTTACAGACGACCATCTCATGAACACATCAATTACCTTGACATTGACTCTGTACCGGTACCCCCTGTATATAGCCCCACTATTGTTATTTACTGCTGCTCTTTAATTATTTGTTATTCTTATCTCTTACATTTTTAGGTATTTTCTTAAAACTGCATTGTTGGTTAACATTTTTTAGTAAGCATTTCACTGTAAGGTCTACAACACCTGTTGTATTCGGCACATGTGACAAATAACATTTTATTTAGTACCATAAGGCCACACAACATTTGTCAGGCAGTAATCGCTTGCTTCATGAAGCAATCTGGCAATGTTGGCCCTGACCCTGCTTCTTGATTGAATGACGATGAGCTTCCCTCTTGAGCCATATGTGTGTGAGTTGAAGTGTAGCCAGGCTATTCTCCACACACCCTGCTGAAACTGGCATTATGTAACAGGGGTGTTATCTAACCAGAATGTAGGAAGAGAAACGAGGTCAGCCTGATCTGACAAAAGGGGGGTGATAAAACAGAGCGGTTCCTGGGCGGGTGGTCGGCCTCTCTTCCTGGCTGAGAGCCACTCTGCACAGGGTTGCCAGGTCTAGCTGAAATTTCTTGCCCAAGACAACTCAAAACCTGCCCACGAGGCCTAAAAACTAGCTCAAAAATGTTTTTAGCTGCAAGAGAGCTGCCACATTTAGCCAATAAACCCTTTTCCCATAACTTTATTGAGCAAATTAAGAACGATTTCTCCATTTAACTTACTAACAACCTAAGAAGGCCAGCAGCATACCACCCTGCATCCCACTGCTGGCTTGCTTCTGAAGCTAAGCAGGGTTGGTCCTGGTTGGTCTGTGCATGGGAGACCAGATGCTGCTGGAAGTGGTGTTGGAGGCCAGTAGGAGGCACCGTTTCCTAGTCTAAAACAAATATCTCATAGCCCCAGGGCAGTGATTGGGGACATTGCCTTGTGTAGGGTGCCATCTTTCGGGTTGGGATGTTAAACGGGTGTATTGACTAGAGGTCGACCGATTAATCGGAATGGCCGATTAATCGGGGACGATTTCAAGTTTTCATAACAATCGGAAATCGGTATTTTTGGGCGCCGATTTTTAATTAAATTTTTTACTTTATTTTATATATATATATATATATATATATATATATATATATATATATATATATATATATATATATATATATATATACACCCCATATATATATATTTTTACACCTTTATTTAATCTTTATTTAACTGGGCAAGTCAGTTAAGAACACATTCTTATTTACAATGACGGCCTAGCGGGGCAGAACGACAGATTTTTTACCTTGTCAGCTCGGGGGATCTAACCTTGCAACCTTACAGTTAACTAGTCCAATGCTCTAACACCTGATTACATTGCACTCCACGAGGAGCCTGCCTGTTAGCGAATGCAGTAAGCTAAGGTAAGTTGCTAGCTAGCATTAAACAATCAATCAATGACTGTTATTGCTCCAATGTGTACTTAACCATAAACATCAATGCCTTTCTTAAAATCAATACACAAGTATATATTTTTAAACCTGCATATTTAGCTACAAGAAATCCAGGTTAGCAGGCAATATTAACCAGGTGAAATTGTGTAATTTCTCTTGCGTTCATTCCACGCAGAGTCAGGGTATATGCAACAGTTTGGGCCGCCTGACTCTTTGCGAACTAATTTGCCAGAATTTTACGTAACTAGGACAACATTGAAGGTTGTGCAATGTAACAGGAATATTTAGACTCATGGATGCCACCCGTTAGATAAAATATGGAACGGAATAAACGTTTTGTTTTCGAGGTGATAGTTTCCGGATTAGTCAAAGGTATATGGTTTAGAGAGAAATAGTCGACGCGTTATAATTCCTGTAATAACTTGCGGCTGAATTTGAAAGGGGTTCCTTCGTTATTTTACCGTTCATGTCTTCCATAGAGAATGTCTTGATCTACTTCAAATAAGGTCTGTGTTTCGTGCAGGCTTAAACCGCCTCGACGTTTTGATACCCGTGTAAATCTCACTAGGATAAGGTAACGTTTGTCAACATTTTCATAAATCCATTCTACACATTTTTTTATCTTCACTTATATTTAGCCAATATTGATCAGAGTCACCTTGTCCTATGGATATCTACACAGTTATAAAATTGGCACGGTGATGTAAGCCTACACGAAACACAGACCTTATTTTAAGTTAATCTAAAAATATCCTATGGAATAAATGAAGGAACCGCTTTTCAGATTTTGCTAGAAAGGGTCATGGGAATTATGACTCACACTTTGGTTGTCAATTCTTACCATGCCCATTATTAAAATAGGATTTCCTGCATATAGAAATTAAAGTTTTTGTTTTCAACATTCATCACAGGTAACTTAAACTCTATTTTTATTCAAACAGTTGAGAGTATTTGTCTCCTAAGCAGACTTCAGTATCATTGTCACTTCAGAGCTGTGTGTGTATTTATGTGTTATATTAAGTTAAAATAAAAGTGTTCATTGTTCATTCAGTATTGTTGCAATTGTCATTATTACAAAAATGTGTGTGTGTGTGCATGATATATACTGTATATATAGATATTTAAAGAAAAAGAAAAAATCGGCCGATTAATCGGCATCGGCTTTTTTTGTCCTCCAATAATCGGTATCGGCATTGAAAAATCATAATCGGTCGAACTCTAGTACTGACTCTCTGTGGTCACTAAAGATCCCATGGCACTTATCGTAAGAGTAGGGGTGTTAACCCCGGTGACCTGGCTAAATTTCCAATCTGGCCTTCATACCATCATGGCCACCTAATCATCCCCATCATGGCTCATTCATGGCTCATTCATCCCCATCTTGGCTCATTCATCCTCCTCTCCCCTGTAACTATTCCCAAGGTCGTTGTTGTAAATGAGCATGTGTTCTCTGTCAACTTACCTGGTATAATAATAAAAAGCAACATTTGGTTTTCCATCAAAATTATAATTATTGTGAGCTAATGTGACTAAAATAATTTGAATTTTTTGTTTCTATAACTAGGCAAGATGTCGCAAGAGAAAAGATAATTCAGCCTTATTAAACTTAAAAAATATATTTATATTTGAGATTCTTCAAAGTAGCCACCCTTTGCCTTGATGACAGCTTTGCACACCCTTGGCATTCTCTGAACCAGCTTCACCTGGAATGCTTTTCCAACAGTCCTGAAGGAGTTCCCACATATGCTGAGCACTTGTTACCTGCTTTTCCTTCACTCTGCGGTCCAACTCATCCCAAACCATCTCAATTGGGTTGAGGCCAGGTGATTGTGGAGGCCAGGTCATCTGATGCAGCACTCCATCACTCTCCTTCTTGGTAATATAGCCCTTCTTGGTCAAATAGCCCTCACACAGCCTGGAGGTGTGTTTTGGGTCATTGTCCTGTTGAAAAACAAATGATACTCCCACTAAACGCAAATCAGATGGGATGGTGTTTCGCTGCAGAATACTCTGGTAGGCATGCTGGTTAAGTGTGCCTTGAAATTTAAATAAATCCCAGACAGTGTCACTAGTAAAGCACCATCACACCTCCTCCTCCATGCTTCACAGTGGGAATCACAACTGCGGAGATCATCTGTTTAGCTACTCTCACCAACAATCTCAAATTTGGACTCATCAGACCAAAGGACAGAATTCCACCAGCCTAATGTCCATTGCTCGTGTTTCTTGGTCCAAGCAAGTCTCTTCTTATTATTGGTGTCCTTTTAGTAGTGGTTTCTTTGCAGCAATTCAATCATTGAGGCCTGATATACACAGTCTCCTCTGAACAGTTGATGTGGAGATGTCTGTCACTTGAACTCTGTGAAGCATTTATTTGGGATGCAATTTCTGAGGCTGGTAACTCTAATGAACTTATCCTCTGCAGCAGAGGTAACTGTGTCTTCCTTTCCTGTGGCGGTCCTCATGAGAGCCAGTTTCATCATAGTGCTTGATGTTTTTTGCGACTGCACTTGAAGAAACTTCTGTACACCACTCCTACCTTGTCACAACACACCTGTTAATTGAAATGCATTCCAGGTGACTACCTCATGAAGCTGGTTGAGAGAATGCCAAGAGTGTGCAACGCTGTCATCAAGGCAAAGGGTGGCTACTTAGAAAAATCTATAATATATTTTGATTTGTTTAGCACTTTTCTTGGTTGCTCCATGATTCCATATGTGTTATTTCATGGTTTTGATGTCTTCACTATTTTTCTATAATGTAGAAAACAGTAAAAATAGAGAAAAACCCTTGAATGAGTAGGGGTCCAAACTTTTGACTGGTACTGTAAATGAACCGAATAGGCCTATGCTTGGCAGACAGTGTTTAATAACACAAGGCTACAACAACAATAATAAACTGAAGTTATAGGCTATTTATTAAATCCGTTTGCCACCTCCAGGTAAACTACACAAGTGAAACAACTGTTCACTTTGCATTGGCTACAGTGATATTGTCATTTCAACATATTTGTTTAAAATGGTAGGCTACAGTAGCCAACATAGGCATAGAAATGAATAGGCTAATTGATGGCCAGCAGATGCAAATGTATCATTCTCCACATTTTAATGTCAGTTTCATTGTGGACCTTTCCCTATAACAGAAGCACGCAAGGGAGTTCACTTGAAATTTCCACTCGCCCAGCGCTGGAGACCCAAGAACTGAGCATGTGTAAAACCTTTAGCTTGATATGCTTTTCAATAAGTCAAGTCTACATTAGAATGCAGTTTCAACCAATGTCCCAGCACATTTTTCTAATGGGCTCTAAGTGCCTAAAGTCATTTTCCTGTGCTTTGTCACCGTTATTTCGTGATGAGCGTCAGTATGTTTTCTGGAAAAAAGGTTGGAAATATGTTTTCTAGAAAAAGGGTTGGAAATGGATGTCTCCATAACGACAATCTAAATAGCCTACCTACAACTGGTAAAAAGTTGTCACAACGCATGCTGCTCTGTCTGATCTCACTCACGAGACTCGGCTGTCTGCTGCAGTGCTCAGTCTCAACACACCCCACCCAAAATATGAATATTTTTTGGACTACGATTTCCAGATCCTTCCCTTCTGAAACAACATGAATTCAAATTCCTTTCAAACACTCTCTATTTATAAGGTCATGTAAAATCATTGTTCTTTGTGTAACTTGAACCTCTGCTACCCCAGCAGCCAGCCCTATCCATAGAGATAACAGTATAATATGTGTTATATTTAATTATATGAAATTATCAGCCTAATCATCATGTCTGTCTCTCCACTAGGGGGTGTAATAGCCTACATCAGCTCCTCCAGCCCTGAGTCATGTCATAGTGACTCAAATGACTGCTACAACTCCTCCTCCCTGACACACAACTCCTCCCACAGCTGTCGCCAGGGCAACGTGGTGGACACGCCCCTAACCATGGCAGGTCTCCCACTGGCCCATACTACAGCAAAGACCAGTGCAAAATGCAGCATTACTAGTGAGTGGTTTCTCTGCTGTGCAATAACTTGAATGTCTATTCAGTTACTATTGCAATAATGGTCCCTTGGCTTTGGGTATGAATACAATCTGTTGAATTTAATTTAAAGAGGCATTGCGTCAATGAGTGCAGATGAGATGTTTTGCCTCTGTGTTTTTGCAGAAATCAACGGCCTGGTGCTGCTGTGTAAGGTGTGTGGAGATATTGCATCTGGATTCCACTATGGGGTCCATGCCTGTGAGGGCTGCAAGGTGAGAACACACAGACTGACACACACACACACACACACACACACACACACACACACACCTAATCAATGTTGTGCCTCAATGTCATAGTTAAGGTGAGAGAGCAAGGGCAATGACATAATGGGACGGTAGCCTAACAGGGTCAAATCATCGAACTCAGAATGCTTCTTCCTTATTTTTAACCACAGCCTCTCTCCTCTCTTAATGACCTAGTTCTGCTGTCAAAGCTCTGTGAACTAGCAAGTCTCCTGACAAACTCTGACTCACTAGTGTGTCTGTCTGTGTGTGTGTATAGGGTTTCTTCCGTCGGAGCATCCAGCAGAATATCCAGTATAAGAAGTGCCTGAAGAACGAGAGCTGTGCCATCATGAGGATCAACAGGAACCGCTGCCAGCAGTGTCGCTTCAAGAAGTGTCTGCTGGTCGGCATGTCCAAGGACTGTAAGTTCCTATTACCTTCTATAACTACATCCCCTCTCCTGTCACAATAATACATGGTTTATTACCGTTCTCGTGGGTTGTCATGGGTTACATAAATATGTAGTTGAGAAAAAAGTAGATGAAGAAAAGTATCGGTTTGTTAGATTTTTAACAAGGATTTACAGTATTTGATCATTATCTGTAGACTAGCATACCTATCAGCAAAGACCATTTTAATAGGAGGTGTTGGAGGTAATTTAAAGCCTGGTGAACACTACACGATTTAGCTGTCCAAGACAACTTTTTGAGATCAGAGCCAAAAATCCCCATATCGTTGCGTCACCGACGCTCGTTTAATGTGAGCGGGTCAAAGACGCAATCTGAAGGCTACCGATCTCGTCTTTGAGCAGTCCCAGACAAAATCTGCAATGCTCTTGTAGTGTGAGATTTGAAATGACACGTTTTGAGAACGGTGATCAGCAATAGCCAATGAGAGTTCGCCAGAGAAGAAGCCAGTGAGATGATGACGTTGTTTGGCGTCACCCAGAATGTGTAGACTCTGTAGCAGGAGCGATGACTACTACTAGTATGTGTTTATACTTGCCTTTAACCAAAGCCAAAGTGTCAAATTGTCACAGCTCTGAAGTTCACAATCAATGATATTCAATTCAAAATGTTTCCTAGATATTTCAACTCTATATGGCAACCGTGAATGACTGAACGTTTGAGGCTGCTTTGAGCCATAGCTCATAGCTACATTAAATCGAATCACATCATTGTTTTGGCGAGACGGCGTGGTATTGAGAATCCTCACGACAAAGTGAAGAGTCTTGTAGTGTGTGACCACCGTCTGTGCCACATTGTTAAGTGTTAGGATTTTGAAAGTCGTGTAGTGTCCACCCGTGTTAAACCTGGTCTCCTACCTCTTTCCTCTAATAGCTGTGCGTTTCGGCCGCATCCCAAAGCGTGAGAAGCAGCGCATGCTGCTAGAGATGCAGAGTGCAGTGAACAACATGATGAACAACAACAGCCAGCTACACAGCCAGCTCCACGGCAACACCCCCCTCCCCCTGGCCAATCAGCCTCAGGTGCCGGCCTGCCCTGGGGAGCCCCACCCCCAAGATGTTGACTCTGGTTTAGGCTCCGCCTCTTCCTCCACCTCTCCCGCCGCTTCCCCCGGATCCAACCAATCAGAGGAGCCCAAACATCACCCAGAGTCTGTGGTCGCCATGGATACAAGCCCAAGCCCTATATCGGTGTCTCCATCAAGTGGTTCAGACCGCGGGTCAGAGGATGGGATTGGCTCGGTGACCCGGGCCCACCAGGAGACCTTCACGTACAATCAGAAGCAAGGTAGCCCCTCCCCCCAATCCGATGCCCAGCAGACCTCCCCAGGGGAGGAGCAACATGTCAGTGACACTGGAAAGAGGATAGAGGAGAGGAACCGGAACCAGCAGAATGACCTGTCCCCATTCACAGCCACTCAGGCCCACGACCAGGCTCAGGAGAGGCCCACCAACACTGGGCCTCAGGGCCCTGACAGGCACCATTGCCAGGAGAACGACACCACCACCCCCAGCCATTGCCCCTACAGCAGAGGTACTCCCACCACCCCCACCCAGAATCAATGTCCCTACAGCAGAGACAGACTGCCCAACAGCTCCCCTAGTGGATATTTCCCAGCCTACACCCACCATGGAGGCAACAACAGCACTAGCCAGGCAACCTCCAACTCCCATGGAGGATTCACAGGACCACTGTGGAGCGGAGGCAACAGGATGCATCTGGTGAGTCCAAGATAGACAGATGGACAATGACTATATGATATTATAGTTAATATAATATCTATGCTAATCTATTGTATAATATATTGATCGACTACATTTGTACAGCACTTCTCAGATCATAAACTACAAATAATAGAAGTCCAAGATTCGATCCCTGTGGAACACCATACTTGATCTCACACCTTCAGATTGTGTTAACATAACACAATGTATATGGGAAACTTGCCTTATCCACCATTTAATAAGTATATGAATGATATGTTGCATGTGCCTCCTTCTAACCCAAGTCCTTCTCCCCTCTCCATCCTCAGCTGTGTCCCATGAATACATCTCCCCATGTGAATCCCCATAAGTCAGGCCATGGGATCTGGGAGGAGTTCAGCCACAGTTTCACCCCGGCCGTCAGGGAGGTGGTGGAGTTTGCCAAGCAGATCCCAGGCTTCAGCGACCTCTCTCAACACGACCAGGTCAGCCTGCTCAAGGCTGGTACCTTTGAGGTGAAGACCAGAACACTCACTTACAGTATATTAAAACCTCTTATTGGATTGTTTTACTCCATCTTCCTTCCCTAGGCTCTTCTTTTCTCCTTCTCTCCTCTACCCCTTATCCCCCTTTCTCACATGTATGTGAATGAAAACAGTATTAAAAACAAACTGATATGGCTCTCATGGAAATGCAGCTGATCCAGCCAAACGTACTTAGTATCTGCTGTCACTTCATCAGGTGCTAGTGATCCGTTTTGCGTCGCTGTTTGACGTGAAAGACCGCACCGTGACATTCCTGGGTGGTACCAAGTACAGCGTGGAGACGTTACGAGCCATGGGCGCCGGCGACTTCCTGACCTCCATGATGGACTTCAGCGAAAATCTGATGCGGCTCGGCCTTAGCGAGGAGGAGATGAGCCTGTTCACCACTGTTGTCCTCATCTCTGCCGGTAGGATCATGACGGGACCTTTTCATTCATATTTCCTGCTGCTTTTAAATATACTTTCTTCTAGACTATAGACAATAGAGCCTATAGAAACAGACGTAATACTGTGAGTTGTTATGGTACTGTATGGCTCCTTACCAAGAGAGTAGTGTAACTATCTAAAGTATGTTTGTTGTTTGAAAGCATGCTTTGTATTATAGTGAATGTTTCCTTCCTTACTAACATCTTCTATCCAGCTTCCTGTCATAGAGCCATACATGGGTGAATGGCAATCAAAGAAAAGTATAGGAACCAAGTCTAACAAAGTTCTACTGTGTTTTTTGTGTTCTAGATCGCTCAGGGATTGAGAACGTGAACTCTGTGGAGGCGCTTCAGGAGACTCTGATCCGGCACCTGAAGGGCCTCATCACTAAGAACCACACCAACGAGTCGGCCATATTCACAAAGCTGCTCCTCAGACTGCCCGAACTGCGCTCCCTTAATAACATGCACTCTGAGCAGCTGCTGGCCTTCAAGGTCCATCACTAGACCAGAACCAAGTTCTGAACCTGGGGTGTATTCATTAGGCACCAAATGGAACATTTACTGAAATGGGGAGGTACCACATGAACTTTCCCAATAATAAATGCTTGTTTTTTCCCCCCGTTGCAAAACCTTTTGCTATGGTGTGCCCTAATGAATATGACCATGGACATTGGGTCTGAGGCCTGTGGCTGTGGACCACAAAGCCCATTTCTCCACCCACCCTGACACACCTCGGCCATCTACACTAATGAACTATGAACCCTGACCTCCAAGAGAACCCTCATCACGCCCCTCACTTCATGTGATCTTTTCCCTTCACAAACAAGTTGAAGTAGTCAGCAAATGTGTCAAGATCAAAGGGGAGGGGAAATACTTAAGACTTCAAAGTTATCGTACTGTAAGGCTGAAAGGCTTCTGTTGTAATAACCATGAATGCACACGTTCAGACACAAGCAGAAGATATTATGTTTCTTTGTCTTGTTTCTGTGTGTCTGTGTTGTGTAGGAAGTTTGCAACTGTACAACCCTTAGAGAATAACCTTTTTATAAATATTGTGTAGACGTGTATTTTTGCATCGTTGGTGCAATATGATATGTGATTGATTATTTAGACTTTCCGTTTAGGTCTTACACCATGGCTCTCCAACCCTGTTCCTGGAGAGCTACTACCCTGTAGGTTTTTGCTCCAACCCTGTTCCTGGAGTGCTACCATCCTGTAGGTTTTTGCTCCAACCGTGTTCCTGGAGCGCTACCATCCTGTAGGTTTTTGCTCTAACCCAACCCTAATCTAGCACAATTGATTCTAACAATTAGCTGGTTGATAAGCTGAATCAGGTTAGGTACAACTGGGGTTGGAGTGAAAACCTACAGGAGGGTAGCTTTCCAAGAACAGGGTTAGAGAGCCTTGTTCTACACCTTGGGTGTATTTAAAATAAACATATATAATTGTAGGCAGACTAATCTAGAAGGATGTTGTGCTTATTGCCTGAAAAGACAGGGTGATTCTAAAGTGGGTTAGGGCTCGTTAATTAAACTCCAAACCATCTAGTTGAAAGTAAACTGACAATGAATGAATGACTACAGAGGACATATGTCTCCTCTCTAAACTATAGGTGTTGAATGACATTAAGGGGGATGTTGTAAAAGCATAGATGGACCTATGTAATCAGGGTAAATGCTGCTAAGTTACCTCTGTCTCGGTGTGGCCCTATCTAGTCACCTGAGGAAGGGCTTTGATTGAATGTTTATTTGTATAGAGGAATCTCTTATTTCAAGCTTATGGTTTCAGCTGATGGTGCAGTGTGTGTGTTACATGCATATAGGAGGTTTATGTTGTAAATCATAATGTTCTTGTTAGGTTATGAACTGAAGTCCATCATTGACAAACACGGTCCAGTCACTTAATTATTATAGTGTATGGTAATAGACGTCATTTGTATGATATGAGTGCAAATGGACAGGAAATCAAATACATTGAGGTTATTCGTACTGACAAAGGTTAACGTTGGTAACCAATAAAACCTATCGACTCCTAAACACATCTCCACTTGAAGACATTTTAGTTGTTTCTTTCCATGTCAAAAGGATAAAATTGTTATTGTTATTTCTTTTGGGGGGGGGTGCAAATTTTTAGGTGACAGTTTTGGTAAAAAGAATATCCAATAAAACTGCGCAATTTGATTTTACAAATGAAAACTACTTTGAGTGCTAATTATGCATTTATTTGTTAACTGTGTTTAATTTGTTTCATGAAAAAAAAAAAATTTGCACACTGATATCGTGTCTAATAAGCCCATTTGGAAATAAATAATCTATACAAAAAATAACATTATTCTAAAATGCATGTAGGCTATGGACAATTGTCATTTTTCTGTGGGGCCGGTGTTTGTGGGAAGGGAGAGAAATGTATAAATGTTTTTTTGTCATTCCGTTGGACTCCGCCACCAGCAACTCTTATACTACTGTCTCAAATGTTTCAACAGAGGACCACTTAACTTGAAGAGTACATAGACTACAGATTTAGTTATGATGTGCTGTAAATAGGTAGATTGTATTCAAATACAGTATGATTGTAATATTACATAAGAGATTGTAATTTCCTTTTAGAAATAACACCAAGAGACTAAGGGCTGTAATCAATTGAGCTGCAGGCATTCCATATGATAATGTCCATTATGCCGTTGATTGATCGATGATTTCAAACCCTTCGTTTCTCTCCTTCCAGCTCACCTGCTCTTCTACCTCCATCATCCTCTATGCTTCTGTTCTTTCAATCGTGTGCATCGCTGACCTACCCTGTGGTCTGTCAGTCTGTTTCTCTCTGAAAGCATTGCAGTATACATATATTATTCATATATAGAAATATATCTGTATACAGTGTTGTCATTTCTTTTTAGCAGGCTTTTCCACTGTCCAAGCATGATTAGGCCATTGAGAACCAATAACACAGGCAACAATTACTCAGGTTAAATCGCACTGCTATTTGGAATTCTGCTTGACAGGGTTGAGTCCTTCACAGATCCGGTTCCATTGACTTCCACTTGAAGAGCTTCATTCCCAGAACTTGTTTTCAGGACACACACATACTGAATCAGTATTTCATTTAAAAATAGTTTGGGATTTGGCCACAATCAGCAGCGAGAGAAAGACATTAGCGGAAACATTGAGATACTGTAACCTAAATGGTGATATTCCAAGTAGGTATTACAACCATAGATTTAGGTGGTTACATACCTATGTCTATACTGAACAAAAATATAAATGCAACATGTAAAGTGTTGGTCCCATGTTTCATTAGTTGAAATAAAATATCCCAGAAATGTTTCATATGCACATAAAGCTTATTTCTCTCAGTTTGTGCACAGATATGTTTACATCCTTGTTAGTGAGCATTTCTCCTATGCCAAGATAATCCATCCACCGGACAGGTGTAGCATATTAAACAGCATGATCATTACACAGGTGCACCTTGTGCTGGGGACAAAACAACACAAAACGTTGTGTGGGCGAGCGGTTTGCTGAAGTCAACGTTGTGAACAGAGTTCCCCATGGTGGCAGTGGGGTTATGGTATGGGCAGGCATAAGCTACGGACAATGAACACAATTGCATTTTATCAACGTCAATATGAATGCACAGAGATACCGTGACGAGATCCTGAGGCCCTTTGTCGTGCCATTCAGCCACCACCATCACCTCATGTTTCAGCATAATAATGCACGGCCGGAAAATGTCCCAGTTCTTCCATGGCCTGCATACTCACCAGACATTTCACCCATTGGGCATGTTTGGGATGCTATGGATAAACGTGTATGACAGCGTATTCCAGTTCCCGCCAATAACCAGCAAATTTGCAAAGGAGTGGGACACAAGGCCACAATCAACAGCCTGATCAACTCTATGCGAAGGAGATGTGTTGCGCTGCAAGAGGCAAATGTTGGTCAAGCACACCAGATACTGACAGGTTTTCTGGTCCACGCCCCTACTTTTTTTTTTAAAGGTATCTGTGACCCAACATATGCATATCTGTAATCCCAGCCTAATTTATGTATTTCAATAAACTGATTTCCTTATATGAACTGAACTCAGTAACATTTTTGAAATTTATGCATGTGCTGTTTATATTTTTGTTCAGTAGTTACATCCTAGTATGGTCCTCGGCACCTTCATGGCCTCATACTTCAAACTATTATGCAAAACAGATGTAAAATCCTACGATCCCATTCGTGCACAATAGGTTGTGTAACAACACTGGTACAGTGCATTTGGAAAGTATTAATATCCCTTGACAATTTCCACATTTTGTTACGTTACAGCCTTGTTCTAAAATGTATTACATTTTTTATTTTCCTCATCAATCTACACACACTACCTCATAATGACAAAGCAAAAACTGTTTTTTAGAAAACGTTGCTAATTTATCAAATATAAAAACCTGAAATATGACAGTATTCAGACCCTTTACTCAGTACTTTGTTGAAACACCTTTGGCAGGGATTACAGTCTTCTTGGGTATGACGCTACAAGCTTGGGCCACCTGTATTTGGGGAGTTTCTCCCATTCTTCTCTGCAGATCCTCTCAAGCTCTTGTCAGGTTGGATGGGGAGCGTTGTTGCACAGCTAATTTCAGGTCTCTCCAGAGATGCTCGATCGCATTCAAGTCTGGGCTCTGGCTGGGCCATTCAAGGACATTCAGAGACTTTTCCCGAAACCACTCCTGCATTGTCTTGGCTAGTGTTGTGGTTAGTGTTGTTGTCCAGTTGGAAGGTAAACTTTTGCCCCAGTCTGAGGTCCTGAGTGCTCTGGAGCAGGTTTTCATCAAGGATCTCTCTGTACTTTGCTCCATTCATCTTTGCCTTGATCCTGACTAGTCTCTCAGTCCCTGCCACTGAAAAACATCCCCAAAGCATGATGCTTCCACCATCATGCTTCAACGTAGGAATGGTGCCAGGTTCCCTCCAGACGTGACGCTTGGTATTCAGGCCAAAGAGTTCAATCTTGGTTTCATCAGATCAGAGAATCTTGTTTCTCATGGTCTGAGAATCTGTAGTTGCCTTTTGGCAAACTCTAGCGGGCTGTCATGTGCCTTTTACTGAGGAGTGGCTTCTGTCTGGCCACTCTACCATAATAGTCTGATTGTCCTTCTGGAAGGTTCTCAAATCTCCACAGAGGAACTCTGGAGCTCTGTCAGAGTGACCATCGGGTTCTTGGTCACCTCCCTGACCAAAGCCCTTCTCCCCTGATTGCTCAGTTTGGCTGGGCGGCCAGCTCTAGGAAGAGTCTTGGTGGTTCCAAACTTCTTCCATTTAAGAATGATGGCTAGGCTACTTTGTTCTTGGGGCCCTGCAGAGATATTTTGGTACCCTTCCCCAGATCTGTGCCTCGACGCAATCATGTCTCGGCGCTCTACGGACAATTCCTTCAACCTCATGGCTTGGTTATTGCTCTGACATGCACTGTCAACTGTGGGACCTTATATAGACAGGTGTGTGCATTTCCAAATCATGTCCAATCAATTGAATTTACCACAGGTGGACTCCAATCAAGTTGTAGAAACATCTCAAGGATGATCAATGGAAACAGGATGCACCTGAGCTCAACTTTGAGTCTCATAGCAAAGATTCTGAATACTTATGTAAATAAGGTATTTCTGTTTTTTTTATTTTAGACATTTGCAAAATGTTTATAAAAACTTATTTTCGCTTGTCCTTATAGTGTATTAAAACTAAATGCATTTAAAAAAAAATGAAAAAAAACTAAATGCATGCTCTTCAACCGATCGCTGCCTGCACCTGCCCGCCTGTCCAGCATCACTACTCTGGACGGCTCTGACTTAGAATATGTGGACTACAAATACCTAGGTGTCTGGTTAGACTGTAAACTCACCTTCCAGACTCACATCAAGCATCTCCAATCCAAAGTTAAATCTAGAATCGGCTTCCTATTCCGCAACAAAGCATCCTTCACTCATGCTGCCAAACATACCCTTGTAAAACTGACCATCCTACCAATCCTCGACTTCGGTGATGTCATTTACAAAATAGCCTCCAAAACCCTACTCAATAAATTGGATGCAGTCTATCACAGTGCCATCCGTTTTGTCACCAAAGCCCCATATACTACCCACCACTGCGACCTGTACGCTCTCGTTGGCTGGCCCTCGCTTCACACTCGTCGCCAAACCCACTGGCTCCAGGTCATCTACAAGACCCTGCTAGGTAAAGTCCCCCCTTATCTCAGCTCGCTGGTCACCATAGCAACGCCCACCCGTAGCACGCGCTCCAGCAGGTATATCTCTCTGGTCACCCCCAAAACCAATTCTTCCTTTGGCCGCCTCTCCTTCCAGTTCTCTGCTGCCAATGACTGGAACGAACTACAAAAATCTCTGAAACTGGAAACACTTATCTCCCTCACTAGCTTTAAGCACCAGCTGTCAGAGCAGCTCATAGATTACTGCACCTGTACATAGCCCATCTATAATTTAGCCAAAACAACTACCTCTTTACCTACTGTATTTATTTATTTTGCTCCTTTGCACCCCATTATTTCTATCTCTACTTTGCACCTTCTTCCACTGCAAACCAACCATTCCAGTGTTATTTTTTTTACTTGCTATATTGTATTTACTTCGCCACCATGGCCTTTTTATATATTTTATTTATTTATTTATATATATATCTTGTTTGCCTTCACCTCCCTTATCTCACCTCACTTGCTCATATTGTATATAGACTTATTTTCACTGTATTATTGACTGTATGTTTGTTTTACTCCATGTGTAACTATGTGTTGTTGTATGTGTCGAACTGCTTTGCTTTATCTTGGCCAGGTCGCAATTGTAAATGAGAACGTGTTCTCAATTTGCCTACCTGGTTAAATAAAGGTGAAATAAATAAAATAAAATAAAATTGTGTGTAGATTGCTGAGAAAAAAACATGTATTTAATCCATTTAGAGAATAAGACTGTAACTTAACAAAATGTAGAAAAAGTCAAGGGGTCTGAAGACTTTCTGATGGCACAAACCTGTAGGCACATACAAAACCTCTTGAGAATAACAGTTCTACATGATGCCAATGTTAAGCAAGCATTTTCCCAAAAGTATTTAAGTGCTCAATAATGTAAAACTTTGCATCCCATTAGCTAGGTTTCCATCCAATTTGCAACAGATTTTCATGCTTATATTCTAAAATCTGCATAAAACAATATGCCCATTTTCCAATCAGAGATGTTTCTATCAAATTGATTTGTTGCAGATTAAAGGCTGTGCATGATGAGGTAGTGCACATAAAAATCACTTTTACGGTTCAATTCCCATGTCCCAGGATAAAAAATACAAGTCAAATGGGTTTCCATCGCATTTTCAACTCTGCTGATGGTTTTGTCACAAAAAAGTTACGTTATATAGCAAATGTGCCCACTCTGGTATTGCCACATACGTTTTAGCCAACAACTCCCAGACAGTGCTGGTAAAATCTACATGAGATTATTATCGAGTATTTTTATTTGTCAAATGGCAGTCAAGCGTTGATTGATCATCATATCACCAGAATCAGACCCTCGATATTTATTGGAAAGGAGCATCAAGATCACCTTTCACCTTCACCACCCTTTGAAGTTCATCATTTATTTAATCTGTAGCCTAATAAACTGCTTGCTTTCCCCAAATCGTAGTGGGAAGACGATACGTCATCGCGTGATAGTTATTATATCAATATTTGCACATTAATAGCGTTTCCACCGCCATTTCTCGCATAATGAATTTTACTGACACAAAAAGATCACACCGTGTCTAGCATATTTTGTTTCGTTGTCATTTGGGAAAGTTTACTGACAAATTTGCTTTGTCCCTCGGGCCTGTCTTGACATGTTTTATTGGACATGTAGCCCACTTTACTCACATAGAAAGGTTGGACGGAAACCTGGTTATTGTTATTAAAAGGAATCACTTTGTATTGCATTTATCTATTAATAGCAATTCTTGCACATAATTTACTTGCAGAGTTAGCTTTTAATCTTACATTTTTAACAATTCAAGTACAAAATCTAATTCCTAAATTTCATGTAATTAATAACTGACTGTAGCTAGGATTCCATCCAATTGGCGACAGATTTTCATATGAATATTCTAGAATCCACATAAATATGCGCATTTCCCCACCAGTGGTATGTTTCTATCAAATTAACTTGTTGCAAATAAAAATACGTGCGTGATGACGTAGTGAACACGAAGTGAACTTTTTCGCGTAAACTTTCATGTACCAAATTCAAATCTAAAGGCCAGTGTGTTTCCATAGCATTTTCAACTCTACTGATTGTCGCAAAAACTGTTGCGTTATCTAGCAAATGTGCCTTCGCTCTAGCCAACAGTTTGCTGTTAAAGTGCATGTATGCTGTGCAGGTGGTCTAATCTACATGATGAGAATGTTATGGATAAGAACAAGAATATTTGTATTTGTCAAACAGTAGTGAAGCATCGAGCATCATGTCATTAGAATAAGACCCTCGATATGGAAAGCAGCATCAAGCCCATCACCTTGTACTTTCACCACCCTTTGAAGTTCATCATAATGTATTTAATCTGTAGCCTGAAATAAACTGCATGGCTTCCCGTGTCCTCGTTTATATATATATATATATATATATATATATTCCCGAGTCGTAGTGGGAGGACCACACACCATATCATTTCGTGACTCTTCGGTATTATATTACTTATTACTTACTATATTTTCACGTAAAGGCGTTTCCACAACCATTTTCCGCATAATTAATTTTAGAGACACAAAAAGATCCCACCATGAACAAATACAAATACACCAAACCTTCTTATTTCCATTATTTAAAAAAAATATGGTATGACTTTACTGGATGGAAACATGCTTACTAATTATGCTAAAATAACGACATCATCCCTGAGCCTGGTACCACCTTCAACCAGCAGAGAGAAGTGTTGCTCTTTTAATCTTTTAACCAACCGTTGACATAAGAGTGTTTTTATGGACACATCAGATACAAGGTGAATCTTTGATCCTGTAGCTGTCTGTGTCTGTCCCTTTATAGAATATGAACCACTGATCAAAATGTTGCTTTATTTAATATTACTTCAACGGAATGACTTTCTAAATGATGTTGCTCAAGTCCTGTCATCTTTTTTTATAAAAAGGTGGTATTTTTGGTGTGAATTTAAAAGGAGGAATGGTGTGGTGCTACAGAGCTTTATCCCAATGTTCACTGTGATTCCACTAACTGAACCCTGACATATCCCAATGTTCACCGTGATTCCACTAACTGAACCTTGACATATCCCAATGTTCACCGTGATTCCACTAACTGAACCCTGACATATCCCAATGTTCACCGTGATTCCACTAACTGAACCCTGACATATCCCAATGTTCACCGTGATTCCACTAACTGAATCCTGACATATCCCAATGTTCACCGTGATTCCACTAACTGAACCCTGACATATCCCAATGTTCACCGTGATTCCACTAACTGAATCCTGACATATCCCAATGTTCACCGTGATTCCACTAACTGAACCCTGACATATCCCAATGTTCACCGTGATTCCACTAACTGAACCCTGACATATCCCAATGTTCACCGTGATTCCACTAACTGAACCCTGACATTTGACAACACAGCAGCAGCTTTCTCTCTCTCCCCCCCCTTTCTCTCTCTCTTTTCCCCCTCTCTCTCTTTCTCCCCCCTCTCTGGTTTGTCTGAGGATTACTGCTATGACCAGAAATATCCAGGCAGAGTGATTAAATAGAGTCAAAATAAATGTCAGAGGGCAAACAAATCATATTACATACAAATGTAAAGAGTATACATGCACTCACAAATATTTATGTCGTTTGCATGTATTAATTGTATTTTTAGGATTATCTACACTTTCCCATGTGAAACATTGAATGATCTCTGACCTTTTTGAAATGGCTGAGATGATGAAAGTTATGACCCCTATCAAATCTGGGCTTGGTCTGAATCAACCTTAGGGTTCATACTGACCAAGGAAAAGCACTGAATTAATGATGGTTTTGAAAATGGCAAAAAAAAGGCTGAGAAACAGGAACCATGGGGCCTTGGCAATGTGTACAGGTGTAAGATCTTAATTTGATCCCCTGTTGTTGCAGGAAATGTCCTGCAGAACAGGAAATGCAAACTTTTAGTGTACCGTATTCAAGGTTTAAAAAAGGCTTCTAAAGTTTGTTATTTCCACTTTAAAATGTCAGACTTGATTTTCCCGAACCAAAAATATATCAATCCCTACAAAAATGTCCATTAATTATAATTCCTGCTGTGAGAAACGGATCAAATTAAGATCCCACACCTGTAGCACTTCAGTTTAATTCTAGAGAGAGGCTTTTAGAGTCCATGACCCTTTCATGGATGGTGGGGCGTTTGCACAATTATCACATTGACTCATAAACTGAATTATCATTAAACATTATCTTCACTACAATATCATGATCAGTATATGATAGATCTGACTTTCGAAAACGTAATACAAGGATTTTGTGTATGTGTTATGGGTTTCGGTTTGGGTTGGTTAGCATGTTAGCTGAGGCGCACACTGATTGGAGTCACCTCGTTGGTCAGTATATGTTACACCTGCGCTGGCAAGTCATCCCGTTAGTCAGGATGTGTTTCACCTGTGCTGGCCCAGCAGGTATGCCCAGTGCACCAGCTGGAGAGATGTTGGGAAAGCTACACCTCACCTTCTACTTTAGTTAGCCAGGAAGAAGCTGGCGTTTTGTGTTATCCTGTGTTTGTTTTGCTCCATATTCGTTTTACTCTATATCCTAAATTGGTGTATTTTCCCCTGTTAGTTTGTCTTCCCTGAGGTAAATTTAGTGGGCACTCATGATGGGTTTCTTTTTGAAACCCATTTTTAGTTGCTTGCCGTCTTTCAAAACCCCTTTTTGTTTTGGTTGTCTTAGTGATTTAGTGATTTTTGTTAGTTTCCTTCATGAGTGACAACATTTTGAGGTTGTCCTTTGGAAACGTGTGACATTTTACAAACAATAAAAACATTTAACGACATTTTCTCAAAACCATCTTTATTCTCAACATCCAATTCACATTAAGTGCAAACATCGTCATAATCATGAGAATCCAAATTCATAATTATTATCTCTATTTTTTTTGTGCAACTTGTCTTTTCTTTCAGGGCACCCAAGTCAAAGCACTCTGTCCAAAACATGTCATATTCAGACTCATTCTCATTCAATTAAACTTACATCACACACTAAAATTTCACTTTCCCCAAAGACTTGTCGTCCAATATTCCGGATATCATTGATAAATGTTTACTACATCATGAACAACAAATTGTTGGTATTTGTCTGCTTAAACAAGAAGACATGAAAACACAAGTAAATCATTCTGCGTTATTATTTTAACAGTGAGTGGATTTGCTTGGCTGATGTTGGTGATGCTGTCAGAAATAGAGCTGGTCTTGCATTAATAACGTCTTTATTCAAATTGTCCAGCCCAACTTTGCAGTATGTATAGTTTTTTCCCCTGACAGTATATATAGAGTTCAGAGGAGGCTGGTGAGGGGAGGACAGTTCATAATAATTAATGGAATGGAGTAAATGGAATGGTATCAAAAACATTGAGACCAGATGTTTGATGTGTTTGAGACCATTCCATTGATTCTGTTCCAGCCATTACTATGAGCCTGTCCTCCCCATTTAACATGCCACCAGCCACCACTGATAGAGTTCCATACATTAACCAACTGATATTTTGTCAAGGTGAAACTAACACTGCAATCTGTCTATGAATCTTATAGTTCATGATGTTCACATAGTTATATCTAAACAAATGTAAAATAGTATGTCGTTGTGGTTTGCAAATTAAATTGAGGGAAAGATTGTTTTCCCCCGTTATTTACGTAAAACAGTAAAATTTTCATAATATGCATACAATATCTGTAAAAAATTATGCAGTCTGAAAATATACATCCTTTTATCCTCTATAGTACTGTAAAATAGCTTCTTTTCTATTGGTGCAACATTTGTTGTTATTGGTTTGTAACTGAGTTAAGAGTGACCACTCTTACGAGAGATAATACCACACTGGCGCTTTAAGAAGTATCTTATGGAATAAGGTGACATTCGGCAGAGTGCATGTTTGAGATTGACTACAGATGACTACAAATCACTTTGCATCCCAAATAACTACTCATTCTGCGATCAAGATTAGCCATTCTGTGCAGCCATTGCCTTTTTCAAACGGATAGCATCAAATATGTTGATTGTCACGACTCATTCTAGGGCCACTGACTTAGCCCGTGTCCCCTCAACTTGTGAACCAGGAAGTAATTGGACCCTGCGCCACTTCCTGTTCACAATTTCCCATCTGTTTCTCTCTGATTGTCTGTGCATTGTTAACTGTGCAGTTTGTGTGAGTTGTGAGGTCCTAGTCATTCAAACACTGCAAAGTCTATTGCTTTATGAAAGGCATCACATTTACAGAGAAAACACAAGCTGCTTTGAGGAGTAGTTTGAAGCTTGAATAGTTATGCATATATTTTTACACAAAGCTGATTTTTTTTTTGCAATTGCAAACAAACCACAATATTATACAACCAAAATAAAGAGGAAAAATTAGCAATAGTTGAAGAGTTTTTCAATCTGTCAGCTCTTTCTCTGTACCTTTTTCTCTGTATCTTTGATGTATTGTTATTGTTTTTATTAAATTCACGTGGCAGCTAGGGGTGTAATGGTTCACCAAACCCATGGTTCAGTTGGTATTGTGGTTTTGGGATCACGATTCGGTTCGGTTTTGGTACAGCGGGAAAATGAAATGCCAACAGTTTTTGTAGTAAATGTTTGTTTATTTAAGAAAATACAAAGTGTTGGTATTCCTGAATCCATATATGATCATGAGTCATATAACGCCTGATGAGAGCACTATCAGGAATAACAAACACTTTGTATTTTCTTAAATGAAAACACGCGATTACTCATCAACAACAACACTAAAATAAAGTGCAATATGCATATGACATCAATATGCAAACATGGCTCAGACATTGTATTTAGTGTTTTCTTACAAAGAGAAAAAGATGCACACTTGTGTGACTCTCATAAAGGGAGCATGTCTGTAACAGGGTACTTCTCATTTTTAACTCCGGGGTAATAGCCTCTCTGTAGCACTGGAGGTCCATCCATCTGTAGTAAGCGAAGTACAGGATGCACTTGCTAATTCATTGACAACTTCGGCTTTAGCTTGCTTATATAAAGTGGATACTAGCTGTTTGAGATTTAAGATTTAAATGTTGATTACAGGGTGCACATAGGCTCTAGTTGTTTTAATGGAAAAACCTGAAATGTTTTTTCAGCTCATATTTACTCAAGAGGCATACAATGCAGTTCATGGCATTGCCTATAGGCCTAGTGTTTCATTGTTTTAATATATTTATTTGGGTTCACAATGCGGACCGAACCGTGGTCCCTGTACCGATTCGATACGAATACGTGTACCGTTACACCCCGAGTGGCAGCGATTCTCTCCTCTGTGGTCAACATAGGAAGGGTTTGACCCCCAGACTCCGCCCACATGTCATTGATACAGGCATGAATCAGCCAATAAGCAAGTATCATAGAACCCACCAGTCCTTATAGGAGGGAGCATCATCACCATTATCACATACAGTAACTCACATGTTGAGAATATAATATAACGCATGAACATCAATAAGTCAATAGTTCCCATGGGATCTTGTGAGACATCAGGAGGAGGTTCTGCCTGCATCACAGCTCACAGTGTCTGTCTGGTCTGTCCATCTGATCTGTCCGTCTGCAGCTCAGGAACTACACTATTTCAATAACGTTCTGTTTCATGATGCGTGGCTACACTCTACAGCTTGAATGAGAGCCGGAAGCATGTTCTAGAAGAATGCTCTAAAAGAAGTCATTGATAGCCAATCAGGTCAGGATAGAACATGTATCCTGGTTCATGGGACACGATCCAATACGGTTGAATGAATTAGCAATTTTTTTGGCACTGCATGAGTAGCATCATTCAAAAAAGAGATAGTTATAGAACGGCTTCAGTCTTTTTGCTGACTTCATGTCAAAGTGTGCTTTAATATCTCTCCTGATCGTTTAGGTTCAACACAGAAGAGGAGAAACAAGACGTCTTTTAGCTAGCTGTTTCTCTGTGGACGAGTTGTATAGTGTTGTGCCTTGCCATTGTTTAGAAATGTGACTAGGTCTACTCATGTGGGAGCTTGTGGTGGGAATCATAGAAATATAATTAGAATAAGAATAGCTGCAGGTCCACCCATCCCATTACAGAACATTTACTTGATTTTCTATGGCGTGAAGGATGTGAGTACAGTCAGAGTGAATTTGAATGTTGCAGAATGGCAGCACTGAGCAGGTATAGATATACAATTGAAGTTGGAAATATACATACACCTTAGCCAAATACATTTAAACTCAGCTTTTCACAATTCCTGACATTTAATCCTAGTAACAATTCCCTGTCTTAGGTCAGTTAGGATCACCACTTAATTTTAAGAATGTGAAATGTCAGAATAATAGTAGAGAGAATGATTTATTTCAGGTTTTATTTCTTTCATCGCATTCCCAGTGGGTCAGAAGTTTACGTACTCTCAATTAGTATTTGGTAGCATTGCCTTTACATTTTTTAACTTGGGTCAAACGTTTCGGGTAGCCTTCCACAAGCTTCCCACAATAAGTTGGGTGAATTTTGGCCCATTCCTCCTGACAGAGCTGGTGTAACTGAGTCAGGTTTGTAGGCCTCCTTGCTCGCACACACTTTTTCAGTTATGCCCACAAATTTTCTATAGGATTGAGGTCAGGGCTTTGTGATGGCCACTCCAATACCTTGACTTTGTTGTCCTTAAGCCATTTTGCCACAACTTTGGATGTATGCTTGGGGTCATTGTCCATTTGGAAGACACATTTGCGACCAAGCTTGAACTTCCTGACTGATGTCTTGAGATGTTGCTTCAATATATCCACATAATTTTCCTTCCTCATGATGCCATCTATTTTGTGAAGTGCATCAGTCCCTCCTGAAGCAAAGCACCCCCACAACATGATGCTGCCACTCTCGTGCTTCACGGTTGGGATGGTGTTCTTCAGCTTGCAAGCCTCCCCCTTTTTCCTCAAAACATAACAATGGTCATTATAGCCAAAAAGTGACATTTTTGTTTCATCAGACCAGAGGACATTTCTTCAAAAAGTATGATCTTTGTCCCCATGTGCAGTTGCAAACCATAGTCTGTTTTTTTAATGGCGGTTTTGGAGCAGTGGCTTCTTCCTTGCTGAGCGGCCTTTCAGGTTATGTCAATATAGGACTCGTTTACTGTGGATATAGATACTTTTGTACCTGTTTCCTCCAGCATCTTCACAAGGTCCTTTCCTGTTCTTCTGGAATTGATATGCACTTTTCACACCAAAGCATGTTCATCTCTAGGAGACAGAACGCATCTCCTTCCTGAGTGGAATGATGGCTGCGTGGTCCCATGGTGTTTATACTTGCGTACTATTGTTTGTACAGATGAACGTGGTACTTTCAGGCTTTTGGAAATTGCTCCCAAGGATGAACCAGACTTGTGAAGGTCTACCATTTTTTTCCTGAGGGCTTGACTGATTTCTTTTGATTTTCCCATGATGTCAAGCAAAGAGGCACCGAATTTGAAGTCAGGCCTTGAAATACATCCACAGGTACACCTCCAATTGACTCAAATTATGTCAATTAGCCTATCAGAAGTTTATAAAGCCATGACATAATTTTCTAGAATTTTCCAAGCTGTTTAAAGGCACAGTCAATTTAGTGTATGTAAACTTCTGACCCACTGGAATTGTGATACAGTAAATTATAAGTGAAATAATCTGTCTGTAAACAATTGCTGGAAAAATTACCTGTGTCATGCACAAAGTAGATGTCCTAACTGACTTGCCAAAACTATAGTTTGTTAACAAGAAATTTGTGGAGTGGTTGAAAAACAAGTTTTAATGACTCCAATCTAATTGTATGTAAACTTCCGACTTCAACTGTAGCTCTCACAGAACACCAGCACCAGAAGGACACCTGTATGAAAGCTACTCCACATCCCTTGACTGGGGAAGTATCGTAGGAAGAGAATGCGAAAAGAAAGGGAATAATGCTGGTTAGCGGGTTTCTGCTGTCTGTCACTGATCTTCTCAGTGTTGGTGGAGTCAGCATTCGGTATTAAAATGGACTAAAATTAAACACTACACGTTGCATGGTTTGTATGACTGACTGAACGAGCACTGTCGACGACAGCAATTAGACTGTACAATTAGCACAAAAAACTTATAGAGAAGTAACTGAGAAGTGAAACATTTACAAAATAAAAACCAATAGAAAATGCTATTCACATGTACCCGCATCATAAGGGATGGTTCCATCCATAAGAACTAGGCTGAGAAGCTAGGCTACACCTAAGGTATGGAATGAAGTGACTCAGTAGTGCTAATGAGAGTTCCAACAACGTGTCGCAAGACGCCTAGAGCCACTCTGAGGCCCACTGTCGTAGCCCCCGCCAGGCGCCCACGCACACACACACTCCGACACACACCTCAGCAGGGTGTGTGGGCCCGTCTGTCCGTCAGTCCTCAAAGACCTCCAGGAAGAGTGGGGGGAAGAGTTCGTTGGGGCACTCCACCTTCATATGCAGGAAGCGGGAGGCGTGGCACGCCCCGATCATCCGCAGGTCCGTCACCTTCATCAGCAGCTTGGGCCAGAATTGCGCCACCTTGTGTTTGCGGTAGTTGATGTAATGTTCAAAGGCCAGAAGGAACTCCTCCTGACAGCGCTCAATACGCTCCACGCTGGTCAACCCCGGACGGTCTGGGGAGGGAGGGATAGACAGAAAGGAAAAAAGGATGAATATGGATGAGTTTCATTCTGTACTGTATATTACTACTGTCATGTAGATAGAACAATTCTATACTAATTCAACCCAAATCTACAAACACGATCTCACTGGAGATAAAGACTATAACTCAATACTTGTATTAATTGGATATCCTGTAATCGGTCACTAGCTTGTTTCATTAGCACTACTGAGTCACTCCAGGGGTTGCATGTGTGATAGATTTACAGAACATCCGATTAATACAAGCATTGAGTTTTGAGTAAGTATGCTACAGAATTATTCGAACAAATACCAGATTGGCTGACATTTGCCATTGATTTCACAACTATAAAAGTCAATGCAGACGATCTGTGCATGTGGATATAATAGGAGATCGATGGCTTCACAGAACAGAGTGGCATCGTCTTAGAGATGGAGGGAGGGAGATGTGTGGACCCTGCACAAAGTTATTGATTTTGAACGTCAAACACCCGGACGGCCATTGTAGTCTCATCATTAGATGGTTTCCTTTCCTAGGGTGGGCTCTGTAATCCCTTATAATCGCTACGTGAAAGATTGGCCTAATGGGTTTAAACAGACCTCTGGTGGAAGTTAACAGCAGTATTGACGTGTGACTGACTGTGGTTAATCACACATGAAAACAGGCCGGCACACACTGACTTACTGGCTTTACCGACTGTTTCATTGCTTACTGACTGTTTTGCTACAGGTCTCACGGGGGGGGGGGGGGGGGGGGGGGGGCTGGGAGTTGGGTTTAGGTGGTGGTAAAGCCAGAGGAACTACAGGGTCTAACAATTCACTGTATATGAATAAATATATTCACTGAGTGTACAAAACATTAGGCCATTCTACTATTGAGTTGCACCCCGTTTTGCCCCAGAACAGCCTCAATTTGCCGGGGCATGGACTCTACTGTACAAGGTGAGACAAGCGATCCAAAAGATGCTGGCCCATGTTGACTCCAATGCTTCCCACAGTTGTGTCAAGTTGGTTGGATGTCCTTTGGGTGGTGAACCATTCTTGATACACACGGGAAACGGTTGAGCTAAAAAAAAACAGCAGCGTTGCAGTTCTTGACAAACTCAACCCAGTGTGCCTGGTATTACCATACCCTGTTCAAAGGCACTTACAGTGCATTCAGAAAATATTTGACTTTTTCCACATTTTGTTACGTTACAGCCTTATTCTAAAATGGATTACATTAAAATGTTCCTCATCAACATTCTACACACAACACCCTATAATGAAAAAGCAAAAACAGTTTTTTAGACATTTTTGAAAATGTATTAAAAATAAAAAGCTGAAATATCACATTTACATAAGTATTCAGACCCTCTACTCAGTACTTAGTTGAAGCGCCTTTGGCAGCGATTATAGCCTCGAGTCTTCTTGGGTATGACGCTACAAGCTTGGCACACCTGTATTTGAGGAGTTTCTCCCATTCTTCTCTGCAGATCCTCTCAAGCTCTGTCAGGTGGGATGTGGAGCGTCGCTGCACAGCTATTTTCAGGTCTCTCCAGAGATGTTAGATCGGGTTCAGGTCTGGGCTGTGGTTGGGCCTCTTGTCACGAAACCACTCCTGCATTGTCTTGGCTAGTGTTGTGGTTAGTGTTGTTGTCAAGTTGGAAGGAGAACCTTCGCCCCAGTCTGAGGTCCTGAAAGCTCTGGAGCAGGTTTTCATCAAGGATCTCTCTGTACTTTGCTCCGTTCATCTTTCCCTCAATCCCGACTAGTCTCCCAGTCCCTGCCACTGAAAAACATCCCCACACCATGATGCTGCCACCACCATGATTCACTGTAGGGATGATGCAAGGTTTCCTCCAGATTTGTCGCTTGGCATTCAGGCCAAAGAGTTCAATCTTGGTTTCATCAGACCAGAGAATCTTGTTTCTCATAGTCTGAGAGTACCTAAGTTACCTTTTGGCAAACTCCAAGCGGGCTGTCATGTGCCTTTTACTGAGGAGTGGCTTCCATCTGGCCACTCTACCATAAAAGCCTGATTGGTGGAGTGCTGCAGAGATATTTGTCCTTCTGGAAGGTCCTCCCATCTCTACAGAGGAACTCTGGAACTCTGTCAGATTGACCATCGGGTTTTTGGTCACCTCCCTAACCAAAGCCCTTCTCCCCCGATTGCTCAGTTTGGCTGGGCGGCCAGCTCTAGGAAGAGTCTTGGTGGTTCCACTGTGTTCTTGGGGACCTTCAATTCTGCTGAATTTTTTTGGTACCCTTCCCCATATCTGTGCCTTGACACAATCCTGTCTCGAAGCTCTACGGACAATTCCTTCGACCTCATGGCTTGGTTTTTGCTCTGACATGCACTGTCAACTGTGTGACCTTATATAGACAGGTGTGTGCCTTTCCAAATCATGTCCATTCAATTGAGTTTACCACAAGTGGACTCCAATCAAGTTCAAGTTGTAGCGACATCTCAAGGATGATCAATGGAAACAGGATGCACCTGAGCTCAATTTCGATTCTCATAGCAAAGGGTCTGAATACTTATGTAAATAACTTATTTCCCTTTTTTTAATATATATATATACATTTGCAAAGAAAATCTAAAAAACGTTTTTCACATTGTCATTATGGGGCATTGTGTGTAGATTGATGAGAATTTTTTCCCCCCATACATTTTAGAATAAGGCTGTAACGTAACAAAATGTGCAAAATGTCAAGGGTCTGAATACTTTCCGAATGCGCTGTAAATATTTTGTCTTGCCCATTCATCCTCTGAATGGCACACATACACAATCCATGTCTCAATCGTCTCAAGGCTTAAAAATCCTTCTTTATCCTGTCTCCTGCCCTTCATCTACACTGATTGAAGTGGATTTAACAAGTGACATCAATAAGGGATCATAGCTTTCAACTGGGTTCACCTTTTCAGTCTAAAGTCTACAGTATCTCATGGAAAGCGCAGGTGTTCCTAATGTTTTGTACACTCATTGTATATATCATACATATATATTTAGTGTACAATTTAAGTGTATATCACAAAGAATACACATCTATAAGCACATCCTATCGCTAAAGCTACATGTGTGTTTATAGATGTGTAATGTAAGTTTCATGATATACTGTTGTCATGACGCTAGCCCTTTCAGTGAATTGGCAAGCAGAGATGTGAGGGGGGGGGGGGGGCAGTTTTACGGCCAGTCGTAATTTCCTTTTAGAGACTTGTCTCCCTGACCATGCCGTATGGGAAAGAGAAGGTCACAGTGGAACAAAGGAACTCTCCCACCAAATTCTACTACCTCCCAGAATTTGAGAATTGAACAATATTCCTATTTTGGAGAATGTGTAAACGGTCGGTGGAGAAGCCAGCTACGACCCGGTCCATTTTGTTTCATGTTTGTGACCTCATGAAAGACAATACTGCCACATTACTCAAACTCTGTTTATACAGGTTCCTCAGTTATGAGGCTTGCATCTAATTCTTGTATAAAATGAATGAGTAAAGATTCAAGTATTTGCGAAATGATGTAATATGATGTTAACCTTTAAAATGAGAGAATTGGCCTTCATTGTAAAGTTTAACTAAGTCAATAGCCATGCCCAAATGAATAGACATTGGTTGGAAATTATGAACCAACCCCTTTTTCCACTTTGAATAAAAGCCTCCGTGACAAAAAGTCAACTCAGTTCCTTGCTCCACACGTGAAAGGGTATGAACTCTGAATTATTGATCACCTAAAGAAGAAGTGCATACTAAACTAGCATATATCAGACTGCAGCTGAACATCGCAAATCTAGTACGAGAACACTGACCGAGGAGGAAGCATCTCCAGATTGAGAGGAACCTCTCTCACACGACGACCCGGAAGAATCTACAAAGGACAATGGCAACCTCAACTGTGAAAACCAGAGCCTCACATCATCAGCTCAACTAGCGAAGCCAGCTTCACGTAAATACAATGCATTGCTTTTCCGAATGAGCGATCGTTAGCGGCATATGTATTTATGTGAGAATAGTTTCCCAGGTCCGATAGAGACCCATGTTCCTTAGTCTTCCTTCCAAACCCCCCTTCTCTTCTCTCTGAATCTATTGTGTTATAACCAAACTGTTTTTGTTTAGTTCACTAGGGGGGGGGGGGGGTATTTACTGTATAATGTTATTACGTATTGTATATTCTGTAATTGATTTAATTAGTTAGTAAATAAATAATTGAGGCAATTGGTTTATGGGTGATTCATAGTAAAGGCTAGTTTCGTGCAGATAGCCAATCATTTTACGACGTTTGGAATGAGAACTGATGAGGTAATAATTCATTAATTAAAGACTAACTGATCAGATATTAAAATATCTGAAGAGTTATATTCGGAAAATTATAACTTTGTAATCTGAACATTTTCTGTGGTGCCCCGACTTCCTCGTTAATTAAAGTTTACATGATTAGTATAATCACGTAACAATAATTACATATAGAGAATTGATTTGATAAAATAACAGTCTTCACATTTCATGAGACACGACACCGTTAATGTACCCCCCTTCTCTTTCTAGAATTACATACACATGGGACAGGGGTTAATATGGCGTGTTGTTCGACCAATTCTCTATCTGTCTGAACTCAGGGGCCTGCCGCTCTCTTTCTGTCTCACCCACAATGTATTCTACTTCCTACCTAATCTACTTTTAATGTACTTGTCATCATGCCAACTAGTTCAACATTGAAATGGCAGGTCATGCCAAATTAAAATGAACAACAACACGATATAGAATATTAAAGAACACTCATTTGAAAGTTTTGGAACACTCTTTAATAAATACGTTCAAATTCACCCAGTTTTTTAAAGGGGCACCTTTTAAAGGATATCTTTGAAATAACTATCCGTAAAAAAAGCAATATCTTCTATATTGTCAGCTTACAAGTGGGTAAAACTACTGCTGGACTGTGGCCCCTCAGTTTCAATGGCCATGACCCCCTTGCCCATTAAAACGCTTTTGGAAGGTGACAAAACCCATAAGCCTGCGTCTAGCGAAAAAAAGGGTCCGGATGTCTGGTAGTGTGGTAACGCAACAGGTGTGTGTGTGGGCCGGCAAGCATGTCTCTTTCTCTCACCGGAGGACAGGAGGATGACGGCCTGTAGCAGAGCGACCTCAGAGTCGTCCAGGTGGAACGACGACAGCGACACGCCCAAATCAAAGATGGCGTCCGACACCACACCCAGGCCTCCGTTCTTCAGCTGGCCGCGGGTCACGGCCATCTCCCCGTTAAGTGTCAGCGTCTCGCTCTCGGGGTCGTAGCGAACGGCCGCCCGTAAAGACATGATCTCCATGCAGCAGCCTTTCAATAGGATAATCTGGTCTTCACAAGGCAGCTGGGAGGAGAGAGACAAACACAAAGACCAAACATTGTTATGGATTTTTTATTGATTTATTTGCACACGAAAGATGAACGACTGATGTGATTGTAAGAATTAAAATGAGCATGTGCAGGAGAGGTCAACAGTCCAGAAATGATATTAGAACATTTATGTTGACATATATTAGTAGTGTTAGCATTTATTACAAACTGAACTCTGTACATCCCATACTAAATGCTTTTTTTCTTTGCTATTTTTTAAATGAATTTGAATTTCAGTTTAGTTTAAAATATTATTAATAATGTTGATTTTGTTAGGTTTACATGTTGAGACCATTTCTATTTCAGTTTTAGTATTAGTGAGTTTTTAAGGTATTTCATTATTTTTTTATATGAAAGACAAGTAGAAATATAGCACTGAGACAAAACATAATTTACACAATTTCTATTTGACTATAAACTAAATATTGAATTAATTTTATATTTAAAATGTTCTCTTATTTTAGTTTCTATTTGAGTAAAATTGCTTATGTTGAGTTTTAAACTTGAGTTTGTTTCCGTTTAAGTTATAGTGTTTTAGAACCAATATATTTACTGACATTCTCTATGATAAGCAGGAAAGTAATCATATGAAAAGAGAACAAAAATATAAAACACACATCCCCAATAAATGTTGATAATATTTACATTTTACATTTTAGTTTCAATAAAGGAAATAGCTTTGCTTACGTACCTCACAGAACATAGGCAGCTTTTTGGCAAAGTCCACCACTCGGGTAATGGCGGGGGTGATAATTTTTGTAAACTGACTGAAGGCTTCAATGTCCACTTTGCTCCCTTCAGGTGCATTTATGACCGGTGCTTGACCAATGTCCTCAGGCTGAAACGACAAGAGGTGGAGGGAGGACACGGCTCAGTGCATGTAAGTATGTCCAACAGGGACAGACTACTAAAAGACTTTAAGACACAGGGTGCAACTGAAATAGGGTGCACCCTATATAGTGCAGTACTTTCGACCATAGGGCACTGGTCAAAAGTAGTGTACTATCTAGGGAGGAGGGTTCAATTCAGATACAGCTAGAAATATCAGACAACACAACATGGTCTCCTCTTTCTCCTCTAGGCATGACAGGTCAATGAGTAAAACAGCACGACAGGAAAACAAAGTGGACAGAGTTTCCACTGTGATCGTTGTACAGAAGGGAAAAGGAGGAAAGTTTGAGGGAAACTTAAACAGGAGGGGATTCTCAAGAAAGTGCAAAGTGCAAGCCATTCATTTTCTCATCCTCAGTTGGCAGTGTCTTTGACTAGGGTTATCCACTGATACGGTATTATTATTTTTATAACATATTGAACTACTTTCCTTCTGACCAGAAGTGACTTAGAGTGATAGAGAGAGTAGAGCGAGCGCGTAAGCAAAGAGCCCAGATTGAGTTGAGTAGCAGAGGACAAAGCCCTGTGTACAGCACCCCCCAGCTTCTGTTGCTTTGGTTTTAAATCAATATAAATATTGATGAAATAATAAAACACTCATTATTAATAATAATAATATCCCTTTAAGAGTCCTTCTCCCCTGTATGCCTTTCAACTGTCACAGCTAGCAGAGAACTAGCTACATACTTTATGTACTTAAAGCTAGACTATACGGCAAAAGGTATGTGGAAACCTGCTCATTGAACATCTCATTCCAAAACTATGGACATTAATATGGAGTTGGTCCTTCCTTTGCTGCTATAACAGCCTCCACTCTTCTGGAAAGACTTTCCACTAGATGTTGGAACATTGCTACAGCGACTTGCTTCCATTCAGCCACAAGAGCATTAGTGAGGTCTGGCACTGATGTTGGGTGATTAGGCCTAGCTCCCAAAGAACAGTTCTTGTGCTGACGTTGCTTCCAGAGGCGGTTTGGAACTCGTAGTGAGTGACCTCTTCAGCACTCGGCGGTCCTGTTCTGTGAGCTTGTATGGCCACCACTTCGTGGCTGAGCCATTGTTGCTCCTAGACGTTTCTATTTCACAATAATAGCACTTACAGTTGACCGGGTCAGCTCTAGCAGGGTAGAAATTTGACGAACTGACTTGTTGGAAAGGTGGCATCCTATGACGATGCCACGTTGAAAGTCACTGAGCTCTTCAGTACGGTCATTCAACTGCCAATGTTTGTCTATGGAGATTGCATTGCTGTGTGCTCTATTTTATACACCTGTCAGCAACGGGTCTTGCTGAAATAGCCTAATCCACTAATTTGAAGGGTGTCCACATACTTCGGGCAATGTAGTTTATATGGGTCATTCAACAGAAGTGGTTTGAATTGCTGTCCCCAGTCAAAAAAACTATTTAAAAAAACGGATAAGTCTCCAAACTTAGGACATTTATTAACATCATGATCTATTCTAATTCATGCTATGCAATAAACACACATATTGTTAAATTAATATAGTACAACATCTTTGTTGATATACTCATTTCTATTGGGGGGTGTCTGTCCCCACCCTGGCTCCTAAAATGTATGTTTGAAAACAAAGTGATTCATTCTTTTTAAAATCTTTTTCACACTATTATTTCAATTGAACATTGATTTGTTTTATTATTCAATTGAAAGATACTGCTACTTTATTGTAAAAAGTATTTCTAAAAAAAATGATTTCCCCACTTTGTATGTCACTACCGAAACACACATTAAAAGACTGTAGAATGAATGTGACTTAAGCCACATCCTTACAACTATAATCAGGAAATGGGATTGCATCCCTCTCCATCATAGCCACATGATGTGTCAATACCGAACATATAATATACAAAAAAATGGTATGTATTTGGGACAAAAATATATGTCCAAAATATACAGTAGCTAGCTAGCTATAATAACTAAAAACTCCACAACCGAAACAATTTGGTTGATTTTGGTATTGACATGATTGTTTTGGTAACTGACTCTTTATTGGTAATCCACTGTATTTCTTTACATCTATTGAAAAAAACATCTGATAAGATAATCTACATTAAAGACATAGATAATTGTTTCTTCCTGGAAGTCAAATTAATTGGACGAAACCACTTCTTCTCACTTTAAATCAAGGACATACTATTGTAGCGAATTCGGAGGGTAGCCCCAACCTGGACTCGAACCGAGGTCCAACGACTGTCAAGCCAATACGTTAACCGTTACGCCAAGAGGTTTAAGTGTTGAGTTAAGGTTGCTACAATATGGTATACAGTGGACCAGGTCCTCAGCCTAATCCCTCCTGCCACAAAAGTTACACAGTTACATGTCCAAATCAGCCAAAGTGTGTACGACACAGGCAGCCCAATTCAGATATTTTTTGCCACTAATTGGTCTTTTGACCAAACACATCAGATCTTTCACATCAGCTCTTTTTCAGAGCTGATCTGATTGTTCAAAAGACCAATTAGTGAAAAAGATTGCAGAATTGGGCTGCCTGTGTAAACGCTGCCACATGTGCGAGAAGCTTGGTCTGTGAATACAGGGAAACTTGTCCATGGGTCAGAGCCTGACAACGATGGTGAAATATGTCTCTAAATTACATTTAAAGGTTTTGAAAATCGGTTTAAAAATCTTGTTTTTACTATTTTGCACATTTTGTATTACATTTCTCAAATTAATAGGTAACAGAAGGTTAATAAAAATGATCAATATGGTGCATGGTTATCTCTTATTAATTAAATTTTTTTTTTGCAACTTTTTCACTGTTTTGGTAGTGAATAATTTAGTGCCTAGTAAGGAATTCACAAAACTATTTAAAATATGCAATACAAACAGTGTGTGAATAGTAGATATGTCTAACCCCAATTTGAATGAACCACTGTATTTTAACACTCACCTATAATATAATATCTAGCTATAGCAGGTGCGATTTGAGAAGTGTTTTGATAGTATTTAAACTCAGTATTATATTTTGTCTATTAGTTCTTACCTTGGTTTCCTTCACCCCCACTGCACTCTGGTCAGAAGTATAGAATAAATTACATGTTATTTCATTAAGTAGCATTGCTTCCTCGACCTGTTGGACAATCAACAGAGATTGTGAAGAACGTTTCAATGAGGAACCCGTGTCAAGCCAACTAAAAAAAAAACACGTTTAAACTGAGGACAGGTAGATGACAGAAAAGTAAGTGCAGAGAGAGAAAACAGGTGAGTAGTACACAAAATGCAAAGTGGAGTTTCCATGACAAGATCTAGGCTCAGGCTGAAGCATTTATTTTATACTTATAAACATATATTTAATTATAGGTATTCAGGTAAAACATTTTTGTAAACTTTTTTTTTTTGGGGGGGGGTACAAATTATACTGTTGTATGTCAAGGCTCACAAATGAGTTTATCAAAGCTGATATACAGTACCCTTCAAAAGTTAGGACACACCTACTCATTCAAGGGGTTTTCTTTATTTTTACTATTTTCTACATTGTAGAATAATAGTGAAGACATCAAAACTATGAAATAACACATATGTTTTTATGTAGCAACCAAAAAAGTGATAAACAAATCAAAATATATTTTATATTTGAGATTCTTCAAAGTAGCCATCCCGTGCCTTGATTTCAACTTTGCACACTCTTGGCAAAACCCATCAAGCACTATGATGAAACTGCCTCTCATGAGGACCGCCACAGGAAAGGAAGACCCAGAGTTACCTCTGCTGCAGAGGATAAGTTTATTATAATAACTGCACCTCAGATTGCAGCCCAAATAAATTCTTCATAGAGTTCAAGTAACAGACACATCTCAACATCAACTGTTCAGAGGAGACTGCGTGAATCAGGCCTTCATGGTTGAATTGCTGCAAAGAAACCACTACAAAAGGACACCAATAAGAAGAAGAGACTTGCTTTGGCAAAGAAACACGAACAATGGACATTAGACCGGTGGAAATCTGTCCTTTGGTCTGATGAGTTAAAATTTGAGATTTTGGATTCTAACCGCCGTGTCTTTATGAGACGCAGAGTAGGTGAACGGATGATCTCTGCATGTGTGGTTCCCACCGTGAAGCATGGAGGAGGAGGTGTGATGGTGTGGTAGTGCTTTGCTGGTGACACTGTCAGTGATTTACTTAGAATTCAAGGCACACTTAACCAGCATGGCTACCACAGCATTCTGCAGTGATACATCATCCCATCTGTTTGCGCTTAGTGGGACTATCATTTGTTTTTCAACAGGCCAATGACCCAAAACACACCTCCAGGCTGTGTTACGGCTATTTGGCCAGGTACATTTACATTACATTTAAGTCATTTAGCAGACGCTCTTATCCAGAGCGACTTAGGTAGAGTGATGGAGTGCTGCATCAGATGACCTGGCCTCCACAATTATGTGACCTCAACCCAATTGAGATGGTTTGTGATGAGTTGGACCGCAGAGTGAAGGAAAAACAGCCAACAAGTGCTCAGCATATGTGGGAACTCCTTCAGGACTGTTGGAAAAGCATTCCAGGTGAAGCTGGTTGAGAGAATGCCAAGAGTGTGCAAAGTTGTCATCAACGCAAAGGGTGGCTACTTTGAAGAATCTAAAATCCAAAATATATTTTGATTTGTTTAACACTTTTTTGGTTACTACATGATTCCATATGTGTTATTTCATAGTTTTTCATAGTTTGTAGAAAATAGTCAAAATAAAGAAAAATCCTTGAATGAGTAGGTATGTCCAAACTTTTGACTGGTACTGTACATTACGATAATATAGTATAATGTAATACTATAATACTAATATAATACCATAAAATAATACAGCCTGCACAGGGACTACAGATGAAAATGTGTTGTTTAGCTAAATCTTGAACTATTACTAATCCAAAATAAATACATAAAATAAATTACAATTCAATACTTCTATACTGTATATGTGGCCTACTCAACAGTCTAGTCCAGGCCTTGTGTAATCTCTACATGGAAACTCCAGGATAGAGTCAAAGAAACTGAGACAGACTTCAATCTGCAGAGGACGATTAGACTTTATGGAAAATAAAATAAATTGGTTAAAATGTGAGGAGTGAAATTATAAGGTAAGTACTGCTCAACACACAGCGAGAGAGAGGAAAAGAGAGAAAGAGAGAGAAAGCGAGAGAGATAGAAAGAAACAGTTATTCGTTTTGAGTATTTGTTTAGATTATTAAAGAACACTGCTTTAAAGGGGAGAGAAAGAAGAAAACAACAGGAATGGATTGTTCCGTTTTAAGTTAATGTCTGCTGCGTTGAGGAACACACTTTCTCCAGCGTCCAGCTAATTCTCCCCATTCTACAAGGAGATACAAAAAACATGGACATATTAACGTTGGGAACAGTGGTGGGTTGGGGATGGGATAGGAGGTAGGGAAGGGGACAAGAGAGGGATTGTGGGAACTGGGAATGTTTCACAGAACAGACATGGTTGGTTAGACGCTGTCAGCCACGGAGGAGACGTCTCACCAAGAACTTGCGTTTCTGTTTCCAGTGGTTGCCCTGGGCGTTAGTTGACATGTGGGCCTCGGTGACCATGCGGATCAGGTCCCACTCCTCCTGGGACGGCTCAGGCCGGTCCCACACCGTCTTCTGGAGCTCATCCTTCCGCCGCCGCTCACGGTTCTCCTCGATCAACTTCCGCTTGGCGAGCCGCTTGCTGTCGTCCAGCACCACTGGGAGGGAGTGGTGGAGGTGTAGAGGATGGGAGGGGGTGGAGGAGGAGAAGGTGTTAGGGATTGGGGGGAAGGGTGAAGTGGTAAGGCGAGAGAGGGTCAAAGAGGGAAGCAAGGAGTCACGAACGGAGAGGGGATTGAGAGGGAGGGGATCAAGTGCAAAAAGAAGCAAGAGTGTAAGTCTACAACAAGTTTAAGTTCAAGGTTAAGTTTAAGCATCAGACAATTAAAATCGTTGACATAGTGTCACGCGATAGAACGCTACATTGTAGCTGCTCCCATCAGACAACCTGGCACATGTTAGTCCTATGCTAAGCTCACCAGGTGGTAGTGATTATTTCCTGTATCAAAATCCTCATCAGCCTATCAAAGATCTTAAACTCTTTCTCCACAAACCAATGGCAGTTCTTAAAATAGGTCAACTCAGCCACCAGAGGGATACATGTAAAACCTGAATTTGGAGGTTTACATGAATTCCTCTGGTGGCCGACTTGACCTATTTTAAGAACGGCCACTGCTATTTTAAGAACGGCCACTGCTATTTTAAGAACGGCCACTGCTATTTTAAGAACGGCCACTGCTATTTTAAGAACGGCCACTGCTATTTTAAGAACGGCCACTGCTATTTTAAGAACGGCCACTGCTATTTTAAGAACGGCCACTGCTATTTTAAGAACGGCCACTGCTATTTTAAGAAATTAAATGTTCTATTGGTCGCAAGTATGGCCCCATACAATTTACAATACATACAATATACAATTTAAAACATATGCACTCTGCCTCCGATATTACACTGATAATATCCATAATTAAAAACATGATCTGTCAATAAATAAATAATAATACAAATTTGATAACAGAAGTAAAAACAGAGAAAGCATGATAGAAATTGCACAATAAAACAAGAATGAAGAATGAATGAGCTTTTTAGAGTGTTTGTAAAGAGTAATGAATGAGACAGTCTATTCCTGTTATGAGGAGTCATGACATTAGTTCTCCCTATCTCTGTACTCAAACAGGTAGGTTAAGCAGCTCTCCGTGACGAGCCGTGATGATCAAGTTCCGTTAACAGATCTCTCAGGTAGATTGGAGCATATTTATTGAGACACATTTTTAGAGCAATCAGAACTAATGCTAGTTAGTTCATTTGTTAAATCCGTTTTTTCCCCAGCTGCCATAGTGGTGGTAGTGAATGTCCTCTCAATTAAATATGAACGCTACATTATTATAATTGTATTATACATCTCACTCTAGAAGAAGAAACATCCTCTCTAAAAGGTATTCTGGGGAACTAAACTAAGCAGAATACTACTTACAGTCTGTTGCCATGCCGACAGCGATGCACTTCTTGAAGCGACATTCCTGGCACTGGTTCCTGGTCACCTTATCGATGACGCACTTTGCCTCGTACTTACAAGCGTACGTCGGGTTCAGGTTCTTCTGGATCGTCCGCCGGAAGAAACCCTTTGGGAAAAATGATAAACGAAATGTTTGAAAGGGAATTTCCGGAACACAATGATCTAAAAGTATATTTCATAGAATTTTTCAATTGATGGATACTGCTGAAACCATGTCAGGGAGTTAAGTGTTGGTATTATTACATATGCTATTAATACATATGTCCAGTGTTGGTATTACCTTGCATCCTTCACAGGTGATACAGCGATAGTGATATCCTGTAGCTTTATCCCCACATACTACACATAACTCATCCTTGTCCAGGTAACTGGGGATGTACCCTAACAAGACAGAAAGAGATCAAACATAAAGACATCATATAGGGAAAGTTGTACAACTGAATGCCTTCAACTGAAATGTGTCTTCCACATTTGACCCAACCCCTCTGAATCAGAGAAGTGCCATAATCGATATTCACGTCTTCAGGGCGCGGGGAACAGTGGTTTAACTGAACGACAGATTTTTACCTTGTCAGCTCAGGGATTCGATCCAGCAACCTTTCGGTTACTGGCCCAATGCTCTAACCACTAGGCTACCTGCCGCCCCATATATGCCAGTGACGATCTGTTAACAGGGACACAACTATACTTATGTTGGATACAAACAGCATTCAGAAACAACCAATTATGTATGCCAGGAATGCCTGTATCGTTACCAGATTTCCCTATGGGACAATAAAGTACTCATTTACTACTGTCTGACCACAAGCAGACCACTGAACATGATCTTTGTAGACACTGCAACTTAGAAACAAAGAGTTGATTTCCACCAGATGTGTTTAACATCATTCATTTCAACACAAAGTTCTCCAAAAGGGCCTAAAGTGTGTAGCACTAAGAAGTTAAGAAGCAGAGGTAACAAGAGTTAAAAAGGTAGGGTCAGTGAGGGCAAGGCTGGGGGCTTAGCCCACTGAGAGAGGTGATCCAGCCCGGACACACGAGCAGGGTGGCATGCATGGGGGCTGTAAGACTGCGGGAGGGGAGGGGGGTAGGAGCAGGAGGAGGGTGGGGGCAGAGGTCAATAAATGATCAATACGAGTCGAGGGGAGTCAGGGCCAAGCCATCAACCAGCAAGCTCCAGCCTTCTGTTACCCTGTCTGTAGGCTTGCTCCCTGCACCAGCAATCAATACACACACACACACACAAAGCACAAAATGCACCAGGTTCTCTGGCTCCGGGTCAGTTCTGGCACGGTATGACACCTTAGGTCAACTTGGATTTACTGTAGTCCAAACTAAAGCCTGATCAAAGGAGCTCAGGTTGTCAACACAATTAATTCCCACCCGTGAATTTAATAGCAAACCATTATGATAGACGCTAAGAACACTGTTCAGGACAATCAAATGCAGAGACACTGACAAGTGAGAAGTTTACCAACAAGTCTTTTCAAAGTCCATGGACTTGTAATATGTTGGTGGTCTGAATATGCCTTTAAACTTCAAGAGGGCTTAGTGTGAAAGTGAATACATAGTTCAATGTACATAACTACAAACTGTTCCTAATGGGTTGACTTATCAAACGATAAACTCACAGTACTCAGTGTTTAGGTGTTAATAACCATATAGTATCAGAATCACTATGATTATAGTGTATCAAAAGTCACTCCGATATTATATATACGCATACGAGCAAGGTTCAACACTGAAACAGTTTGCAATGAGATAAATCACTGTTCAAGCCAAACTAGACTAGCATACATCAAATACCAACAATATCAGGTCAGATTTTGTCCTTAATCAACAGGAAATATTTGTGCACCTGTCGCACGTCTCTACAAATGCATTCCAACACAAGCTGTCAGGATGTCACCCCATCACGCCACTAGGTTAGTCCCTACCTTTCAGCTTGTCATGCCATCAAAATAATCTCTAGTACTTCCAGGTCCTACTGCCAGAAGTACTGCTCCCTGCTCCCAACTCCCTACCTTTCTTGTTGACCTCTTGCATCCACTGCATGTGGGAGAAGTCAGGCTTCCCCTCAGAATAGTAGTCGGGCTGGTGGTTGTAGTGGCTGAGAGGCACTTCCATGGTGCAGTATTCACTTTTGAACACGGGGTTGGGTCCTGGGTAGGAGCAGGCGTAGGGCTGGCTGGGGGGCCAAGCCTGCTCCATACAGGGAGGGTGGATCTGGTGCATGGGCTGGGGCTCACAGTGCCCGTACCCCCCGGGACCATCACCTCCATACATGCAATACTCCCCACCGCCCTGCATCGGGTAGCCACCGCTCACGCCATGAGGCATCTCATACATGTCAGGCATGCAGTAGTTCATGATGGCCAACGACTGCACCGAAGGCAGGTAGGCTCATACAAAAGGCTGATGAAGGCCAAAAAAAGAAAATAAGCCTGGAGACGATGTTACGTATCAACTCAGAGCTAAGCCTAATTAATTCAGCGTTATGTTAAATTACTCTAGATAAATAATTAAACGATTGATACGGATATGATAATAAACTGGTGTACGGAGCAGGTAGGGGCTATGTTGGTAGAATGAGTCTTATATACCGAGTCCTTGGGCCCACCCCTACAGTACAACCCCTAGCACGTACTCGCCCGGCCCCACCCCACCCGCACAGCGCCCTACCAGCTGAATGGGGCAGGAGCTTTATGACGACGTGAGATTTCTAATCTGACTCTGTAAATCCCAGAAGTGGAACAGACAGACAGCAACAGGATGGTGATGTTCTCGCAGATTAAAGCCTTGATTGATGTGCCTCACCAACCACCATCACCTAGTCATAGACATATGGTGCCGTGCCGCTGGCAGAAGTTAACAACAAACAAAGACAGTACAAAATAACAAAAGAAAAGTAATCCAAAATACTTTTCTGGCATAAGAGTATGAATAAGTAGTAGCGGACAGTCTCGGGAGAAGTTTAGTTTGGTTTGGTTCGTCAACACCTGGTGAGTCAATTCCATTTGACACTTAGATCTGGATGCTAAACAATATCATGCACATTAGAGAATCTCAGAATAATCGGGTTTAGCCTTCTTAGGCCTATTTCAGTGATTTATGTCACACACAAACTCAGAACACCTGTCTTCAATTCACATCAATCAACATGAAACCCACGTAATCCCAAACTTTTCACTGGTAATAAAGTAAAACTTAGACTTCACTTCAGACTAGAATAGAATAGTTAATTTACAAGGGTTAAGTTATACCAACATTGTCATAAAATGAAGACCACCACACTGCAATCCATGATGGACAACACAACCCAGCCAAAAACAACTTGCTTACTAGGTCAGTGAAACATCAGAAACTTCTAGAACTCATTAGAAACCCCTGCATACCCCGTGAATTACTGATTATAATCTAGCAATACCCTTTCACAAGTGTATTACAATGATAACATTAGAGGAGCTAAGTGCAATGGTTCAAGATCATATATAATGATCAAACGTTGACATAAATGGAACACTGAAGTTATATTCTTCTGGTGTTGATTGCATATGACTTTCTTCTTTGAGTCAGAATATAAGAAAGAAACAAAACTTTTTATTCTCTGATACTCTGTTATAGTTTGATCAACAGGTTGAATTTCAATGGGAGGCGCCATGTGCCAAACCACCTTATGGTATGTTAATCTTCAGACATTCAGCCATATTGATTATGGTTCACAGGATAAGCCTTATGGCAGAGGGGAAGGCGGTACCGATATTTTCTAATTGGACAATCAAAGTAGATGGACTAACTAAGTACAAACATATGCTTGATCACACTTAAGGTTATTTTCTTGCTAAGATATGATTGGCTAAACTTTTTGATGAGATCTTTGAAACACACTACATGTTACTTAATAAAGTTCCAAAAATAAATAATAAAGTAATAATAACAATGTCCAAATAACTATATCAGAGTTTCAAGTAGTGTTTGATCATTTGATATTATTCAGTTTAACAACTGAAAAAGTTTTTGGTTAACATTAGGTCTAGTGGACACAATTGCTAGAGGTCTACAAGAGAATAATAAGAGCTATATTTTATGGATTTCAAATTGAAAGAAGAAATACATTTAATATCAATTCAGTCCAAACAAGTCAGTCAAAAAAACAACACCAAATAGCTATAGTATTGTTCCACATTACTAACCATTAGTTGATCAATGACCACCAAGCATCCTGGCCTACATAATACCAATAGCATATACAGTGGAACTACAGAGAGATGCTAAGTATTCTGCTGTTCACCTTGTCTCCATTTACACACACATTTTTTTTTAGAAATCAATCAAGTTTTAAATCTTAAAGAAATGTATTTCTTAATTAGCCATACAGTAGTTTCCCCAAAACGTTCATTGTTTATATGAATAAATAATGTACCATTATATTAATCAAATATTGTCTCATACTTTTAGAATTCAAAGATGGCCGCTACACATTTAATTTATTTTGTTTCTGATGTTTTGTGTGTAAATGTTTATTTCCACCGAGGATTGTGTACTTGTCTTTAACGCACCCAATTAACCAACCAATCAATTAACTGATGTTTGATATAGGAATACTTAACTGCAGTGGCATCACACACGAGCGTACATATAACTGACAAAATAACGGAAACAGCTGAGTAAATGAGGGATACAAGGAAAGCAGTTGCTTCCACAGTTGTGGTTCCTGAGTTAAATAAGCAATTATTTCAATATTTATTTAGGTGTACATTTAGCAGATATTCTAATAATTGATCAATCAATGACCATGCTCTTATTGATAGCTCTTACAGTTTTTTCAATTGCTAACAAGCATCGGTCAATACCGAAGCCATTTTTTCAAAACTCTTCACACAGTCTACATTACCAACATGCATCTTGGCCAAACAGTTAATCTCACCTCCAAAACTCACCCAAATCACCAAAACACTTCATACATGTCTCAAAATAAACTCGTTCGACCAGAACACTGGCAACAGTTCTCACTCAGAAAGCGTACGTTGTCACTCATAACACACTGACCTAAAACACTAACAACAGGGAGCATTACATGAATTATGAACTTTTCTCTTTGAAGTTTGAATGATTTTCACATAAATCAGTATTTCATTACAGAATAAGAATAACACCATTTCACTTTATTGACTGTACTGAAGCATATGTAACAACAATGAATCAGAAATGCAGCAATTTGCTTCAATAGCATTTACTTTTTCTATATCTTTGCATATAATAATTTAAAAATAAAAAGTTGAAACAAAAAACTAATTCCTGAAATTCCAGGGCTGCAATAATAATATTAAAAAACCATCATCAACATGTATAGTATATCACTCATACTGTACAGTACTGTGAGGGTCCTAGTTCTCATCAACATGTATAGTATATCACTCATACTGTACATTACTGTGAGGGTTCTAGTTCTCATCAACATGTATAGTATATCACTCATACTGTACATTACTGTGAGGGTCCTAGTTCTCATCAACATGTATAGTATAACACTCATACTGTACAGTAGTGTGAGGGTCCTAGTTCTCATCAACATGTATAGTATAACACTCATACTGTACAGTACTGTGAGGGTCCTAATTCTCATTAACATGAATAGTATACCACTCATACTGTACAGTACTGTGAGGGTCCTAATTCTCATCAACATGTATAGTATAACACTCATACTGTACAGTACTGTGAGGGTCCTAGTTCTCATCAACATGTATATTATAACACTCATACTGTACTGTACTGTGAGGGTCCTAATTCTCATCAACATGTATAGTATAACACTTATACTGTACAGTACTGTGAGGGCCCTAGTTCTCATCAACATGTATAGTATAACACTCATACTGTACAGTACTGTGAGGGTTCTAGTTCTCATCAACATGTATAGTATAACACTCATACTGTACAGTACTGTGAGGGTCCTAGTCCTCCCTCTCTCCTGCATTTGGCCACAAGTTCTCATCAAAATCACTTCTTTTTTTAAATTAAAAAAATAAGTTTTTTTTATTTTTATTTTTTAAATTGTACCCCCTTTTCTCCCAAATTTTCGTGGTATCCAATCGCTAGTAATTACTATCTTGTCTCATCGCTACAACTCCCGTACGGGCTCGGGAGAGACGAAGGTCGAAAGCCATGCGTCCTCCGAAGCACAACCCAACCAAGCCGCACTGCTTCTTAACACAGCGCGCCTCCAACCCGGAAGCCAGCCGCACCAATGTGTCGGAGGAAACACCGTGCACCCGCCCCCCTCAGTTAGCGTGCACTGCGCCCGGCCCGCCACAGGAGTCGCTGGAGAGCGATGAGACAAGGATATCCCTACCGGCCAAACCCTCCTTAACCCGGACGACGCTAAGCCAATTGTGCGTCGCCCCACGGACCTCCCGGTCGCGGCCGGCTGCGACAGAGCCTGGGCGCGAACCCAGAGACTCTGGTGGCGCAGCTAGCACTGCGATGCAGTGCTCTAGACCACTGCGCCACCCGGGAGGCCCATCAACATCACTTCTTATGTCTTCTCTGGCGATGCATCTTGTAAAGTATCTTCTGGAATGTCTAATCCAACCCTGGCATTCTTCAGGAGAAGTGTCTCCACACCCCGCATTCATGGCCTCCAGTAAGGACATCTGGTCATGTGGATAGTGGTCATAAACCTTCCACCTCCACACAGAGAAAAACTCCTCTATGGGGTTTAGGAAGGGGGAATATGGAGGCAGGAATAGTACTGACATCCTGGGATGTGCAGCAAACCAGTCTGACTGCAGCAGAGTGGTGGAATGCCACATTATCCCACACAACAACGAAGGTAGGGGAGTTTCTTGCCCCTCTCTCCTCCACTGGCACAAGTCGATTATGCAGGTCATCCAGAACATAAATGAGCCTCTCTGTATTGTAGAGGCCAATGAGTGGTTTGTGTAACAGCAAACCATCATTGGAAATTACTGCACACATTGTGATGTTAGCTCCTCTCTGGCCTGGGACATCCACAGTTGCTCTCTATCCAATCACATTTCTTACCCTGCGGTGTGTTTTTGCCAGGTTGAATCCAGCTTCATCAACAAAGATTTATCAACAAAGATGAATGTATGTCTAGCTTGCCTGGCTTCCATCTCCATTACTCTCTAAAATACAGTAAATCCACAGTTTTACAGTACTTTACATTATGCATTGCTGTGTATGTACCCTGTTTGGTTATTGAACAGACATCTTACCTGGACATATTGATACCGGACTTCTTTCACACGTTCATCGTTTCTCTCAAAGGGTACAGGGTACAACTTCCTCACCCTTATTTTATGTTTCTCTGGGACTCTGGCAATTGTCGTTGTGCTGACTGTATTCACATTCCCAAAAGTGATATTATCTGCCAGCATTCTGTCCCGAATTTCCAGCAGTTTTATTGCATTGTTGCCAATTACCATGTCAACAATGGCAATTTCCTGCGCATCTGATAACATTCTGCCTCTCCCTCCTGTGGGAGGCAACCTTTGGATCCTACTGAAAAACACAAAACAATCAATATATTTCAAAATGTCAATACATGTAAAAATGTATACTGTATTGTACTGTATTATGAAGTTCAATTATCATTGAAGGATGCACATCTCACCTGTTGTTTTGCCAGAAAATTTGTATTATTGATGCAATTGTTGAACGCTGCAGATTTGGTTGCACCCTTAAACCGGCCTCTCTCAAAGAGAGACCCCAGCTCTTGGTCTTCCTCTCCTTTGTCCTCCGTGCATTCTCCCTCTCCCTGCCACTCTTCTTTCCCCAACCAACCTGTCTTCCTTGATCCATGTTTCTAAACTAAATCATTCCAAAGCTGTCCTCTTTTGTCTGTTTGGTAACGAGACTAAAAACAGGACACTTGGGTAGGCTTTCAGCTGAAATTGCAATCAGCTGTGTTTGGAATGATTAAATATTCTGCTGAGATTTTCTAAATGTTTTAATCTGGTTACTGCAGAAATGCTCGACATTTGCCATCATTCTGTTTTGAATGTGTTTTGAATAGTTTTGGAAACAGTCTGTTAGCATTTGAAAACGTGCTGCAAATATATAGTTTAGCAGGTGGTGGAGTATGAATGAGAAAAGAGTTCATGGATTTTGGAGAATGTGGTCATTGATGCATTTTGTGTGAAAGCAATGAAAAATGATTCACAGTTTGGTCCACATACACTTCTGTTTCGCTGACTGTGTGAAGAGTTTTGACAATGTGACTTCAGTTTTGACCAATGCATGTTAGCAATTCAAAAAAACTGTAACTAAACATTAATTATAGACTAAACAGAGCAGGGCAAAATGCAAGGTAACAAGTCAAATATTTTACCTGGCTATGTGCCAATGATACATACTTATTAAGATTAATAAATTATTGCATCTAATTAATTCAAATCTAATAACCACAAATAATTGTAAATGTATAATTGTATTATTTTACCCACTTTTCAGTCAGTTTAAACTTATTAATACTGAAATATATGTGTTCTTAAAACAAACGTGCTGAAGCTTAAATACGGTGCACTCGGGAAAGTATTCAGACCCCTTTTTCCACATTTTGTTACGTTTCAACCTTATTCTAAAATGAATTTAAAAAATGTTTCCCGTCATCAATCACACACACACAATATCCCATAATGACAAAGAAAAACATATTTTTAAACATTTTTGCTAATTTATAAAAATTTAAAACTGAAATATCACATTTACATAAGCATTCAGACCCTTCACTCAGTATTACAGTTTTTTGGGTATGACGCTACAAGCTTGGCACACCATTCCTCTCTGTGGATCCTCTCAAGCTCTGTCAGGTTGGATGGGGAGCGTCGCTGCACAACTATTTTCAGGTCTCTCTAGAGATGTTCAATCGGGTTCAAGTCTGGGCTCTGGCTAGGCCATTCAAGAACATTCAGAGACTTGTCCCGAAGCCACTCATGCGTTGTCTTGGCTGTGTGCTTAGGGTCGTTGTCCTGTTGGAATGTGAAACTTCGTCCCAGTCTGAGGTCCTGAGCGCAGGTTTTCAGCAAGGATCTTTCTGTACTTTGCTCCGTTCATCTTTCCCTTGATCCTGACTAATCTCCCAGTCCCTGCCACTGAAAAACATTCCCACAGCATAATGCGGCCACCGCCATGCTTCACCGTGGGGATGGTGCAAGGTTTTCTCCAGATGTGACGTTTGGCATTTAGGCCAAAGAGTTCTATCTTGGTTTCATCAGACCAGAGCATCTTGTTTCTCATGGTCTGAGAGTCCTTTAAGTGCCTTTTAGCAAACTCCAAGCGGGCTGTCATGTGCATTTTACTGAGGAGTGGCTTCCGTCTGGCCAATCTACCGTTAAGGCCTGATTGGTGGAGTGCTGCAGAGATGGTTGTCCTTCTGGAAGGTTCTCCCATCTACACAGAGGAACTCTGGAGCTCTGTCAGAGTAACCATCAGGTTCTTGGTCACATCCCTGACCAAGGCACTTCTCCCCCGATTGCTCAGTTTGGCTAGGCGGCCAGCTCTAGGAAGAGTCTTGGTGGTTCCAAACTTCTTCCATTTAAGAATGATGAAGGCCACTGTGTTCTTGGGGACCTTCAATGCTGCAGACATTTTTGGGCAGCCTTCCCCAGATCTGTGCCTCGACACAATCCTGTCTCGGAGCTCCACGGATAATTCCTTCGACCTCATGGCTCGGTTTTTGCTCTGATATCCACTGTCAACTGTGGGACCTTATATAGACAGGTGTGTGCCTTTCCAAATCATGTCCAATCAATTGAATTTACCACAGGTGGACTCTAATAAAGTTGTAGAAACATCTCAGCGATGATCAATGGAAAAAGGACACACCTGAGCTCAATTCCGAGTCTCATAGCGAAGGACCTGAATACTTATGTAAATAAGGTATTTCAGTTTTTTATTTCTAAAAACCTGTTTTCACATTGTCATTATGAGGTATTGTGTGTAGATTGATGAGGAAAATATGTCATTTAACCGATCTTAACCAATGTGGAAAAAGGGAAGGGTCTGAAAACATTCTGAGTGCACTGTAAATGTAGATTAATCATGCCATAAATGCACACATTTTTTCCCCCCCTTCTTCTCTATTTTCATTACTAGACTAATGGATCCGGAGTTAAATGTGCATATAAGGCGATTCTGAACAATCAATTAATTAATCAATGAAGATGCTGAACAGACGTGTGTTTACAAGACAAAGACGCACTATAATCACCTAACCACAGTGCATGTGTCCCAAATGGCACCCTATTCCCTTTTTAGTGCACTACTTTTGACCAGAGTTCATAGAATTTTTGGTTAAACAATGAACTGTAAAGGGAATAGGGTGCCATTTGGGATCCTTAAAAAGAACCCTCTAAAAAGATGTATCCACGTGACCAGCCATCCTTTTGTGACCAGTGACACACCAACAGAGTTGGGCTCAGACGACTGTGGCTAAGACTGTAACACGATCAACACATAACAGCTGCTAAAAGTAAGGCCCTTTGAGGCAAATCTGCTCCTAAAGAGGCCCTTGATACCAGTTTAACTTTTTGATGAGGTGAAGTCCTCTGTGGCCCTTAATCTCATTCGTGTTTCTTAGAGGACTCGAGACAGAAATGTCAAGTGTCTATCAGACACTATAAATCCTGTCAATACTCTGCAATCTGTTCTAGATAAGTGCATTATTCTTAGTTTGGGGTGTTTCGTTTCCCTCTTGTATTGTTATTTGGTTTTAGTGTTACTATTGTTTAATCTGAGGAGTCGATCGGTGAAGAGCTAGAACTTGTTTTTAACCTGACCTACAACCCAAATATTATCAGAATCAGAAACACCTTTATTCACTAAGTACATTTACACTGAACTTTACTTGGTGATATGGTACTGCTAGCAGTAGACAACATATGGAGACAGAAACAGACAGAGGAATTTACACAACGTTTACATACATTATATACAAAAAAAGTTAAGTGAGCATAGAATATAGAAGTGAATTATAGTTTTACACTGAATTGAAACAGACCATAAACACACTTCACACTGATCAAATTGTTTCCTTTGGGATTGCATACTTTCTGGACCAAAATGACCATGTATATAACATAATCATTAATGATATAACTCTTACAGAAATACAAAAAAAGTCAGGTCTATATTCTGTTGTGTTTGCCTGAGATGTCATCAAACATGAATTCAAATTAAACCAAAACTAAACCCAATTATTGATTCGTGGTTGAAATCGGGGGGAAATTAGACCAAAGCTGTGTACATTAATCACTTTTCACAAATTCAACCAACTAACAACATTAATGCAACGTTATTATGTTGATAAAGATGAATTATTTTATGTGGAAACTATGTTGACTCCCCATAATGTTTCAATAGTAATGACTCTAGACAGATCCTTCAGGATTGACTGATCAAATAAAAGGTTAATTCATTAGTTCCTTTGGTCTACTGGGTTGCACCCAGTAGTAACTGTTACTGAGTATTAACGTTTCAGAGAGCAGAGGTTTTTTGTATTCACTCCTCTGATGACATGATCTACTCTACAAACCCTTCAAAGAGATCGAGCTGCTTACTGCTAAAACTCCAAATACCCAAACAGCCATGGTCATTCAACAATCCAATAAGGTATTGTAAAAAGGCATAATTTCAACCTTAAAAATCGCTCTTTCACTAAATTGAAATCTCTCCTGAATTTAAAATAATAAATAAAACAATATATAAATAAAACTATATATATATATATATATATATATATATATATATATATATATATATATATATATATATATATATATATATATATATATATATATATATATATATCACTCGAAACATAAATGCTGATATCTACTCAAAACTCACCCAAAGCATGGGAGCATTTGAGGAGCAAGACTGGTTGCTCCTTCAGACACAGGCATTGCCAGGCTTGAACTGTTAACTGGTCCACGGAGGTGAGGTGGCCGTTGTTCCAAAATAAGCATTTCGGCTCATATGCTATTTCCGAGGTCTCACAGAAAGGTCAGTGGATCTATGGGTATGAGTATATAAAGTATATCCTCTTGGTGGTAATGCCCCACGGCCCAACCTTGGTTGTCCAGTCCAGTCCATCCAGGTTCTCAGCAACAACATTCCCGGGAGAGTCTTCAACCTCGTTCCTCAGCACCTGTCGATACTGGAAGCCGAAGCAGTCTTGTCCCTAATATATTCCCTCCCTGATCGATCACTTGAGGTCTCAGAGGGTTCAAAGCTGGTCAAGAACACTTTTCAGATGGCAGGCTTCAGTCTTGCAAGGATAGGGCCTGGTTTGACATGTTATCCTGAGCCAGATGTCCCCGTCCAACACCGTGTTACCTGAGAAGGACACCAGGCTAACACCAGGCCCCTGGACAACCTCCCCTCACAAGGCTGGGGTGAGCCCAGGCAAACTATTGGAGAGGCCCAATGATTCTCAATTAACACACCAGCGTTCACCCCAAAGTGAGTGAGTCAAAAGTCTATTAGGTTTATCACTATACTAGCTCACATGTGTCAAGCGTGTTAACATCCAATAACAATATTATTTTCCTGGGGGTTTCTGCTTGTTGTTTTGTACCACTAATGACACTTTTATATTTTCTTGTACTAAACTAAACATATATTTATACACTTCCATCAATAGTGCTAGCTAGTGTGATATTTTGAAGTTCCATCGTTTTTCAAAAGTTGGTTATCTATAAAGTAATTTGTGCCACAACAGTGCACAGTGCTGCCTGATCATGTTCATACCTCCTCCTACTACTAGATCTATTACTACTACATCTATTACTACTACATCTACCACTACTACATCTACCACTACTAAATTTACCACTACTAGATCTACTATTACTACATCTACCACTACTAGATCTACTACTACTAGATCTACTATTACTAAATCTACAACATCTACCACTACTAGATCTACATCTACTATTACTACATCTACCACTACTACATCTACTACTACTAGATCTACTACTACTAAATCTACTACTACTACTACATCTACCACTACTAGATCTACTACTACTAGATCTATTACATCTACCACTGCTACATCTACTACTACTAGATCTACAACTATTACTACTACATCTACTACTACTAAATCTACTACTACTAGATCTACTACTACTAAATCTACAACTACTATTACTACATCTACCACTACTACATCTACCACTACTAGATCTACTACTACTAGATCTACTATTACTACATCTACCACTACTAGATGTACTACTACTAGATCTACATCTACTATTACTACTACATCTACCACTACTACATCTACTACATCTACCACTACTAAATCTACTACTAATACATCTACTACAACTAAATCTACTACTACTACATATATTACTACTACTAATACATCTACTACTACTACATATATTACTACTACATATACTACTACTAGATCAACTACTACTACATCTACTACTACTACATCTACTACTACTATATCTACTACTACTACATCTACTACTACTGCATCTACTACTTCTACATCTACTACGACTAGATCTACTACTACTACTGCATCTACTACTTCTACATCTACTACGACTAGATCTACTACTACTACTACATCTACTACTACTAGATACGTTTTCAGTTGTAAATGTCCGCACATTATCAACGTGCTCACAGGAGAAGCCTTCTCAGAACAGGACTTATGTTGTTTGGGTGAATCTCAGGCCATGGGGTCATGAGTGTCATAGTTAATGACAAGCAGATGCTCGTAGTCAATACTGCTAACTAGTCAGGCCCAAATCACTCAACATGTCGGAAACTGATTGAGTAGCTCAATAAAGTCACTAAGAAATGTTAAATATGCTATTATCTGGTTCAATGTCTTGTATAGATATTTGGACTAAAATGCCAAAGTTAGAGGTTGGTGACAGTGGCCGGGTAACCAAAACCAAAGCATGGATTGAAGTCTTTTCTCATCCATAGACTGCTTACAGGGTAAGGAAACAAATAGGTTATATTTACACTGTCCGTTAATGTGTGTTAATACATGCTAATGATAATCTGACATCTGTACACCAAATGGACAACAAAACAACAGCAGAATGAGCTGACGCAGTTGAATGAGACAACGTGAGTCATCACGACCAGCTGGGAAAACTTTACATTTGGAGATAAATTAATCTGAATCCAGTCTCTTCCTCATCCCCCCCCCCCCCCCCCATTCCCCCTTCTCCTGTTCGTTACTGTTAATCACCAATCAAGACGTACTGTATGAAGGAATGACTCAATGACACAATTACGTGCCTCTAATGACACCCAATGCACTCATTTGACCAGATCTGATTTGACCAGATCTGGTCCTTCACTGTCATTTGGGACGCAGTGAATGACTAAGTGATGCCTTGACAGAATTATCTGGGGGAAAGATCTGGCATCTAAGGACAAAGACGTTAGGGAAAAAGTCTAAATGATAAGCCCTTGAACAACCATGAAGGGTTGATACTATAACTATACATATATTATAAGTAACATATCATTCTGTGACCACACGTGTCAGAGGAGAACAGCAAGGTCACTGTTAACGAGAGGACAAAAGCGGAAGAATATGCCAACGCTTTGGTGTCATGCGTAACAAACCTTCCTCCAAATGAACCGTTCCTCAGAGGGCTACTAACTAACCCTCCGGTGACCGGACTCATCAGATCATACACATCACAGTCACTCTGATGCCTGAATGGACACACACACACACACAAATCTCCCTTAAACAGCTCACCAGATCAATACAAAAAGATTCACGTTGTTGACTACTTTGAGCACCTAAACTACCAGAAGTCAATCAGTTATAAGGAAGAAGGAGACATGAAGAGACATCTGTTGGAGAGTTAAGAATTGTAAAACAAATCTTTATGGAAATGATCAGTGACGTTGTCTTTGTGATAACCAATCATTGGAAGCTCTAGCAAGCCAGCTTAGACACAGTGCTGGATAGGCTTCCACCCAAAGTGCTGTTTTGCATGCTGTTGGGATGAACATCTGACCAAAACCTCAGAAACTCCAACACCTATACACACTTCAAACAGATGATGAAAATGAAACAGCTACAGGCTGGTGTGGAGTAGCTGTCTGCTCAGAACCAGCCTGGCATTGTGAGAAGGGCATGACATGCAAACATACACACACAAACTACTGTCCTGTCCTTAGATGCACTGATGGCCTGAATGAGGCTGATACTACTGCCGGGCATGACATTTGCATAAAAACTAAAAACAAGCAGGCCTAGTGTGTGTGTGTGTGTGTGTGTGTGTGTGTGTGTGTGTGTGTGTGTGTGTGTGTGTGTGTGTGTGTGTTTGTGTGTGTGTGAGAGAGAGAGAGAGAGAGAGAGAGAGAGAGAGAGAGAGAGAGAGAGAGAGAGAGAGAGAGAGAGAGAGAGAGAGAGAGAGAGAGAGAGAGAGAGAGAGAGAGAGAGAGAGAGAAAGACAGAGGAGAGAAAGAGGGCGACAGAGGGGAGAGAGAGATGGAAAGAGAGAAGGAGGGACAGACAGACATTTAGAAGGCTTCAGTTAGAGCTACAGAACAGAGAGACAGACAGACAGAGCCACAGTTGGCATGTTGTGTCCCACATCCATCTGGATGTGAGACAGAGAACTGAATTATTCAAAACAGAACCTAAAAATGGAGCACTAAAGGAGGGGAGTGTGTGTATGTGTGTCTATGAACGGTTCCACCAGCCAATACATTACATACACTATATGTGGACTCCTGTAGTTGAACAGCTCCCTTTGCTGCTATAACAGCCTCCACTCTTCTGGGAAGGCTTTCCACTAGATGTTGGAACATTGTTGCGGGGACGCTTCCATTCAGCCACAAGAGCATTAGTGATATCTGGCACTGATGTTGGGCGATTAGGCCTGGCTCGCAGCCGGCATTCCAATTCATCCCAAAGTTGTTCAATAGGGTTGAGGTCATGGTTCTGTGCAGGCCAGTCAAGTTCTTCCACACCCATCTCGACAAACCATTTCTGTATGGACCTCACTTTGTGCACGGGGGCATTGTCATGCTGAAACAGAAAAAGGCCTTCCCCAAACTGCCACAAAGTTAAAAGCAGAGAATCATATAGAATGTCATTGTATGCCGGAGCATTAAGATTTCCCTTCACTGGAACTAAGGGGCCTAGCCCTAACCATGAAAAACAGCCCCAGGCCATTATTCCTCCTCCACCAAACTTTACAGTTGGCACTTCACATTCGGGCAGGTAGCGTTCTCCTGGCATCTGCAGAAATGTGACGAACTGACTTGTTGGAAAGGCGACATCCTATGACGGTGCCAAGCTGAAAGTCACTGAACTCTTCAGTACGGGCCATTCTTTGTTTGCATGGCTGTGTGCTCGATTGCATGGCTGTGTGCTCGATTTTACACACCTGTCAGCAACGGGTTTGGCTGAAATAGCTGAATCCTCTCATTTGAAGGTCTAATTATAACCTAACACAGTGGTGCTATGAATCTACTGCTTTACAGGCCACATCAGGCCTGCAAGTCACATTATGCTGGCTTGCAAAGTGATGTGTAATTCCTATTGGAATCCAGCCAGAGTTAGGATATCCAACAAGTGGAATTGTTAATCACCTGCATTCTGCATTCAGAATGAATGCCAGGGTAGGGAAGATGAGAAACTGAGACTACCTCAATCATCTAAACTTGCAGTAAATGCAATTACTAACAGAATGGATTAATTTAGAAAACTGTATGTCATGTAGCTTAACATGAATCAACCAAGGAATGTACATGCAAAAACACAGATATTACAGTAAAACAAACAATTCTAAAAAGCTCCCTGCAATAAAGCATGCTGGGAAATATTATATATGGTTCTATGTAGTACCCTTTTTGCCTTAGAATGGCGCTGGAGAGGATGGCTGACGTTTTACGTGCTCCTAACCAACTGTGCTATTTTGTTCGTCTTTTTGCGTTGTTTGTAACTTATTTTTGAACTTATTTTGTCCATAATGTTGCTGCTACCGTCTCTTATGACAGAAAATAACTTTTGGACATCAGAACAGCGATTACTCCCCACGAACTGTTAGAAGCTTTTTCCTTTAACGAGTCCGACGTGAAGTATATTCCTGGGAACAGGCCCAAATCTCCGTCATTTGCGTGAAGAGAAGATGGAGAAAAAGGGGGCGGAGGTCGGGCTGCCTTCTGAGAATTCATAGGTGAGCGAGTAAAACCCCACTGCCATCCGTTCTATTGGCAAACATGCAATCATTGGAAAACAAAATCGATTACATTAAATCGGGACATTTAAAACTGTAATATCTTCTGTTTCACAGAGTCGGGGCTGAACGACGACATGAACATCATACAGCTGTTTTACACTGTATCGGCAGGAAAGAACAGCAGCCTCTGGTAAGACAAGGGGTGAGGGTCTATGTATATTTGTAAACAACAGCTGGTGCACAATATCTAAGGAAGTACCGAGGCTTTGCTTGCCTGAGGTAGAGAATCTCACGATAAGCTGTAGACCACACTATCTACCTAAAGTTTTCATCTGTATTTTTCGTAGCTGTCTACATACCACAACAGACTGATGCTGGCACTAAGACCACACTCAATGAGCTGTATTCCGCCATAAGCAAACAGGAAAACGCTCATCCAGAGGTGGCACTCCTGGTGGCCGTGGACTTTAATGCAGGGAAACTTAAATCCGTTTTTACCAAATTTCCACCAGCATGTTAAATGTGCAACCTGAGGGAAAAAAACTCTAGACCTCCTTTACTCCACACACAGAGACGCATACAAAGCTCTCCGTCACCCTCCATTTGGAAAATCTGACCATAATTCTATCCTCCTGATTCCTGCTTATAAGCAAAAATTAAAGCAGGAAGCACCAGACTACAAAAGAGAGCACAGCCGAGAGCTGCCCAGTGACACAAGCCTACCAGACGAGCTAAAATACTTCAATGCTCACTTCGAGGCAAGTAACACTGAAACATGCATGAGAGCATCAGCTGTTCCGGACGACTGTGTGACCACGCTCTCCGCAGCCGATGTGAGTAAGACTTTTAAACAGGACAACAGTCACAAGGCCGCAGGGGCAGACGGATTACTAGGACTTGTACTGCAAGCATGCGTTGACCAATTGGCAAGTGTCTTCACTAACATTTTCAACCTCTCCCTGGCTGAGTCTGTAATACCAACATGTTTTAAGCAGACCACCATTGTACCTATGCCGAAGAACACTAAGGTAACCTGCCTAAATGACTATCAACCTGTAGCACTCACGTCTGTAGCCATGAAGTGCTTTGAAAGGCTGGTCATGGCTCACATCAACACCATTATCCCAGAAACCCTAGACCCACTCCAATTTGCATACCGTCCCAACAGATCCACAGATGGTGCAATCTCTATTGCGCTCCACACTGCCCTTTCCCACCTGGACAAAAGGAACACCTATGTGAGAATGCTATTCATTGACTAAAGCTCAGTATTAAACTTTGAACATCCCACGGAGCACCATTAAATCCATTGTAAAAAAAATTGAAAGAATATGGCATCACAACAAACCTGCCAAGAGAGGGCCACCCACTAAAATTCACGGACCAGGCAAGGAGGGCATTAATCAGAGGCAACAAAGAGACCAAAGATAACCCTGAAGGAGCTGAAAAGCTCCACAGCGGAGATTGGAGTATCTGTCCATAGGACCACTTTAAGCCGTACACTCCACAGAGCTGAGCTTTACGGAAGAGTGGCCAGAAAAAAGCCATTGCTTAAAGAAAAAAATAAGCAAACCGGTTTGGTGTTTGCCAAAAGGCATGTGGCAGACTCCCCAAACATATGGAAGAAGGTACTCTGGTCAGATGAGACTAAAATTGAGCTTTTTGGCCATCAAGGAAAAAGCTATGTCTGGCGCAAATCCAACACCTCCCATCACCCTGAGAACACCATTCCCACAGTGAGGCATCGTTGTGGCAGGAACATGCTGTGGGGATGTTTTTCATCAGCAGGGACTGGGAAACTGGTTAGAATTGAAGGAATGGCGGATGGTGCTAAATATAGGGAAATTATTGAGAGAAACCTGTTTCAGTCTTTCACAGATTTGAGACTGGGACGGAGGTTCACCTTCCAGCAGGACAATGACCCTACGCATACTGCTAAAGCAACACTCAAGTGGTTTAAGTGGAAACATTTAAATGTCTTGGAATGGCCTAGTCAAAGCCCAGACCTCAATCCAATTCAGAATCTGTGGTATGACTTAAAGATTGCTGTACACCAGCGGAACTCATCCAACTTGAAGAAGCTGGAGCAGTTTTGCCTTGAAAAATGGGCAAAAATCCCAGTTGCTAGATTTGCCAAGCTTATAGAGACATACCCCAAGAGACTTGCAGCTGTAATTGCTGCAAAAGGTGGGTTAGAGCATTGGGCTAGTAACTGAAAGTTTGCAAGTTCGAATCCCCAAGCTGACAAGGTCCAGATCTGTCGTTCTGCCCCTGAACAAGGCAGTTAACCCACTGTTCCTAGGCCGTCATTGAAAATAACAATTTGTTCTTAACTGACTTACGTAGTTAAAGTAAAAAAATAAAAATACAATTTAAAAAAGTTCACTTTGGGGGGGTGAATATCTATGTACGCCCAAGTTTTCAGTTTTTTTTGTTTGTTTGTTTCACAAGAAAAAATATTTTGCATCTTCAAAGTGATAGGCATGTTGTGTAAATCAACTGATACAAATCCCCCCAAAATCTATTTTAATTCCAGGTTGTAAGGCAACAAAATAGGAAAAATGCCAAGGGGGATGAATACTTTCGCAAGCCACTGTATGTTACCAGTAGCAACATTTGTGACACGTGAATGTCTTTGACCTCATCAAGCACACTGATCCTCTGCCAGGTAACACTAACACACATGTAACCTGTATGGCACATGTAAGGCTCTGACTAAGGCCTTGAGGCTGAAACATTGGCACAAAAAATGCATATGTGATACTTTGCAAGCGCAGGGATGCGGAGGAGCTTCTCCTCGTTAAACAGTGACAGAGAGGACCCAAACAAACCTGTTTCCATATTCAGCCTGGACATCTACATGTGAATAAAACACAGACACAAAGAGTACCCAGCTGGTATGATATGACGCTATCTCCCTCAGACATGACTATTTAGTTCAGATCTCTGTCAGTAAGGCCAGTGGACACACACACACAGCTTTCCGAGAATGAAAGGGAAGATCAGGGTGTATCTGACATGGGGAAATGATTTCATAATTGGATCTCTAATTCATATGTGATTTGCTACAAAGAGGTTTAGAATGTCACTGAAGTTCTGCCTGTTCCTTCTACCTTAATTGTATGAAATATACATTTGTTGGCCCATTAGATAATATTGAGTTCAACAGGGTCAGATACCTGTCAATGGTACATGTAATTCTCCAATGACAAACAATATTCTGAGTGCAGTGTTTCTTCACTCTGTTGCTCGACTACCCCAATGTAAGACTTTGTCCCCGCTTAAGGCGTTTGCATGCTTCCCATCCGGCGCAGTTTGGAAGAGTTTGTGCATATATTATGATGACATTTTGTGGAGGTTAATTTATTTTGGACTTCAGTAAGGGTTTTGTTGGCTGTTCGGGCACACAACTTTTTTCCAGAGGCCAGCCTAAGTCTACGCCCCTTCGTCCGTAACTGGTCAACTGTAGGGATTTTTCAATAACGTCTTTGTTGTCATTCAATGAGAGATGACTCATTTTCATGTAAACTGCACCAAATATCTTAGTTAGATATAAAATTGCACAACTAAGATCTCCTTGGCAAGAATGTGAACATTATGACAGATTTCTCAAGCTATTTCAGATGAATTCTAAGAAACATAATCTCAAAATGGACAAACGGTACTAGTGCTGCTTTTTCTTGTTTTTCCAGCGAAGGTCTTTTAAGGGAGTATGTGAGCACACTCATTTGGTTCGCCTAGCCAACTAGAAACACTACTTTAGTGTAACCCCACAAACCAGACAGACAGCTTAAAATAAAGAAGAATGAGGATGAGGAATAGACCTGTACCATGTAGATACTGTAGATAGACAGATATAATAGTTGAGAGGGAGGAATAGAACTGTACCATGTAGATACTGTAAATAGACAGATATAATAGTTGAGAGAGAGGAATAGAAATATACCATGTAGATACTGTGGATGGACAGATATAATAGTTGAGAGGGAGGAATAGAACTGTACCATGTAGATACTGTAGATAGACAGATATAATAGTTGAGAGGGAGGAATAGAACTGTACCATGTAGATACTGTAGATAGACAGATATAATAGTTGAGAGGGAGGAATAGAACTGTACCATGTAGATACTGTAGATAGACAGATATAAAAGTTGAGAGGGAGGAATAGAACTGTACCATGTAGATACTGTAGATAGACAGATCTAATAGTTGAGAGGGAGGAATAGAACTGTACCATGTAGATACTGTAGATAGACAGATATAATAGTTGAGAGGGAGGAATAGAACTGTACCATGTAGATACTGTAGATAGACAGATATAATAGTTGAGAGGGAGGAATAGAACTGTACCATGTAGATACTGTAGATAGACAGATATAATAGTTGAGAGGGAGGAATAGAACTGTACCATGTAGATACTGTAGATAGACAGATATAAAAGTTGAGAGGGAGGAATAGAACTGTACCATGTAGATACTGTAGATAGACAGATCTAATAGTTGAGAGGGAGGAATAGAACTGTACCATGTAGATACTGTAGATAGACAGATATAATAGTTGAGAGGGAGGAATAGAACTGTACCATGTAGATACTGTAGATAGACAGATATAATAGTTGAGAGGGAGGAATAGAACTGTACCATGTAGATACTGTAGATAGACAGATATAATAGTTGAGAGGGAGGAATAGAACTGTACCATGTAGATACTGTAGATAGACAGATATAATAGTTGAGAGGGAGGAATAGAACTGTACCATGTAGATACTGTAGATAGACAGATATAATAGTTGAGAGGGAGGAATAGAACTGTACCATGTAGATACTGTAGATAGACAGATATAATAGTTGAGAGGGAGGAATAGAACTGTACCATGTAGATACTGTAGATAGACAGATATAATAGTTGAGAGGGAGGAATAGAACTGTACCATGTAGATACTGTAGATAGACAGATATAATAGTTGAGTGGGAGGAATAGAACTGTACCATTTTGCATGGCCTCATGTTTCCAGCGGGGGGTGGTGCATTTGTCTCCTTGCTCTAGAAACAAGAAGCATAAAGTATTTAGAAACAGATACAGATGCAGTCTCTTTTTGTGAGGTCACAGCACAACACAGATGGCCACACTCGTCTGGGTCAAAAGCCCTGATGAGGATTCTTTTTTTAAAACCCTTCTTCAATTGAATGAGGTAAATAAAAAGTCCCCCAGGGATTTTGACCCAGGCAAGTGCAGCATTCTGTTCTGTGCTGTGACATGCGCCCATCAAAAAGGCTGTTCCTGTAGAGATGAAATAGGCATTTGAATACTTCAATGTATTTTAAAAGTGTTACCTGACATGCTGCTGGGCTTCAGGGCCTAGACACCATTCTCATACCCTCTCCTGCCTTCTGATACTGGGCTGGAGGGAGATAGAGCTGGAGGTTACTGGGCTGGAGGGAGATAGAGCTGGAGGTTACTGGGCTGGAGGGAGATAGAGTTGTAGGTTACTGGGCTGGAGGGAGATAGAGCTGGAGGTTACTGGGCTGGAGGGAGATAGAGCAGGAGGTTACTGGGCTGGAGGGAGATAGAGCTGGAAGTTACTGGGCTGGAGGGAGATAGAGCTGGAGGTTACTGGGCTGGAGGAGAGATAGAGCTGGAGGTTACTGGGCTGAAGGGAGATAGAGCTGGAGGTTACTGGGCTGAAGGGAGATAGAGCTGGAGGTTACTGGGCTGAAGGGAGATAGAGCTGGAGGATTTAAAAAATGTTTAATTTACAATGACGGCCTAGGAACAGTGGGTTAACTGCCTTGCTCAAGGGCAGAACCTTGTCAGCTCGGGGATTCGATATAGAAACTTTTCAGTTACTGGCCCAATGCTCTAACTACTAGGCTACCTGCTACATGGAAAACTCATAGAGAACTCATACCTCTCTAGCTCTCTGTATTCCCAGTCAGTTTCTATGAGCTCAATATGACACTGTTGACAATACAGAGGGTACTCAGAACCATGTATAGATATGTGACTCTGTTGGCAGCTATTCTCACCTGTGTGCAGCGTGTCAGAATCCCCCACGGTGATGCGTCGGCTTACACCATTGGAGCCTGGAAGACACATACAAAGGATTTTGTTAGATTGTTAGATTTGCTGAAGAAGGAACAGGTCTCCTATGCCAAATGTTCCCTAGACATGACTCTGATGCCCACAGCAACACCTAGTGGTAATAGATGGAACAGCAACCCTCTGACGCACGCACGCACGCACGCACACACACACACACACACACACACACACACACACACACACACACACACACACACACACACACACACACACACACACACACACACACACACACACACACACACACACACACACACACACACACACACACACACACACACACACACACACACAGCTTTAATGCCTTAACAGGGAGATCAACATGCAACAGAGAAAGAAAGAGAGACTCTGACATACTGTATGTAAAGATGTAGCCTATGGTCCCATACTGTGTACATACAGTGCATGATAAAAGACTTTGCTAGAGCACATAACGATAAGGTCATGGCCTGTTCTATAGTATGTAGACTAGTATCGAATACTAGATGTGTGTGTGTGTGTGTGTGTGTGTGTGTGTGTGTGTGTGTGTGTGTGTGTTGGGGGAGTGTTAGAGCAGCACAGTCAGGAAGTGGAGTGTCCACATTCCAGGAAGAATTGTCATTTTATAATATGAAGCCACATCTCGGAATCAGAGAGCTGCAATGACAACACAGAAACACAGACACACACACACGCACATTCTTACATACCACAGAAGGTGGTTCAGGTTAACTATATAACATACTGGTGCTATATTGATTCACTATATTTCAAAAATCTGTCTAGCCCAGCCTCTCTGTCTCTGTCTCTGCCTCGCTGTCTCTCTCGCCTCAGTGCTGGGATTGAACACGCGACCCTCAGAGCAGGAGCTCACAGCTTACGTCTCTCCACCATCCCTGTCCACAACGCCGCAGCAAACCGCAAGCTTACTGGCGAGTGATCTCCCAATGTCCTAAGTCCTGTCGAATTTCAGTGTCTCTAGAGCGACCTGGCTGGTGTGATTGTGTCAATATGTATGTGTCAGTGGCTTCGGAAAGTATTTAGACCCCTTTCCTTCTGCCACATTTTGTTACATTACAGTCTTATTCTAAAATGGATTACAAGATTTTTTCCCCCTCATCAATCTGCACACAATAACCCATAATGACAGAAATACCTTATTTACATACGTTTTCAGACCTGATCTGATATGTTTGGAAAGGCACACACCTGTCTATATAAGGTCCCACAGTTGACAGTGCATGTCAGAGCAAAAACCAAGCCATGAGGTCGAAGGAATTGTCCGTAGCGCTCAGAGACAGGATTGTGTCGAGGCACAGATCTGGGGAAGGGTACCAAAAAATGTCTGCAGCATTGAAGGTCCCCAAGAACACACTGGCCTCCATTATTCTTAAATGGAACAAGTTTGGAACCGACAAGCTGTCAGTCTGGCCAAACTGAGCAATCGGGGAGAAGGGCCTTGGTCAGGGAGGTGACCAAGAAACCGATGATCACTCTCATAGAGCTCACCAGAGTTCCTCTGTGGAGATGGGAGAACCTTCCAGAAGGACAACCATCTCTGCAGCACTCCATCAATCAGGCCTTTATGGTAGAGTGGCCAGACGGAAGCCACTTCTCAGTAAAAGGCACATGACAGCCTGCTTGGAGTTTGCCAAAAAGCACCTAAAGGACTCCAAGAACATGAGAAACGAAATTCTCTGGGGATGTTTTTCAGCAGCAGGGACTGGGAGACTAGTCAGGATCGAGGGAAAGATGAACAGAGCAAAGTACAGCAAGATCCTTGATGAAAACCTGCTCAAGAGGACTCAGGACCTCAAACGGGGGTGAAGGTTCACCTTCCAACAGGACAACGACCCTAAGTACACAGCCAAGACAACGCAGGAGTGGCTTCGGGACAGGTCTCTGAATGTCCTTGAATGGCCCAGCCAGAGCCGGGACTTGAATCTCTGGAGAGACCTGAAAATAGCTGTGCAGCGACGCTCCCCATCCAATCTGACAGAGCTTGAGAGGATCTTCAGAGTAGAATGGGAGAAACTCCCCAAATACAGGTGTGCCAAGCTTGTAGTGTCATACCAAAGAAGACTCGAGGCTGTAATCGCTGCTAAAGGTGCTTCAACAAAGTACTGGGTAAATGGTCTGAATACTTTTGTAAAATGTAACTTTTTCAATTTTTTATTTTTAATAGATTAGCAAAAACGTTTTTTTGCTTTGTCATTATGAGGTATTGTGTGTAGATTGATGAGGAAAATAAAATAATACATACATTTTAGAACAAGGCTGTAATGTAACAAAATGTGGAAAAAGTCAAGGTATCTGAATACTTTCCAAATGCACTGTATGTCCATGTCAATGTGTGTGTGTATGTGTATGTATGTATGTATGTATGTGTCTGTGTGTGTGTGTGTGTGCGTGCGTGTGTATATGTGTGTGTATATATGTGTGTGTGTATATGTGTGTGTATGTATGTGTGTGTGTGTGTGTGTGTGTGCGTGTGTATATGTGTGTGTGTGTCTATGTGTGTGTGTATGTATGTGTGTGTGTGTGTGTGTGTGCGTGCGAGCGTGTGTGTCTGTATAGAGTTGTTGATGTGTGTGTGTCTAGCGTGCAAGAGACTATAATTGAGATATCAGGAAGTGAAACTTGAGATATCAGGAAGTGAACCGTCCAAGATTACAGCCTCCACACTTTTTTGCATGGTTTTACCATAGTGTGTGTTTGTGTGTGTGTGTGTGTCTTCCTACTCTATGCTGATGAGTTGAGACTGTTGCTAAACATCAGGTCTATTAAGGCCATGTATTTTGCCTAATGCATCTTTTATTGGCATATGGCCTAATGTATTCATGTCATGAAGAGGTGAGTTGACAGCCTTAACCCAACATAAATAATGCTCTCGTTCCACACAGAGAATGAGGTGCCATATGCAACTGGTAAACATCCATCTACTGCAATAATCTATTTTGCGTGTGTATCTAAATTGTAGAGGTGCCATCTTTGTGTGTATGTCCACTATACACAATCCCTCCTCCCATACCCCCTTCCTATGGAGAACAGCTGGCTGGAGGTGAAGTGCATGATCCATCCACTTCTACTCAGTGTACTAACACATCGTTTTAACGATAACGTTTTATCTATCTACATGCAACTTGGCATCAGGTCAATAATTGTAACCTCATCAAAGGTAGCTGGGGAGTGCCTGTTGGCTGTAGTGGGGCTTATGGAAAGTTGTCTGTTGTGGTGTGGGTATGTGTGTGCGAGTGCGTGTGTGTGCGTGTGTGAGTGGCTGACACAGCAGTCTGATGAACATTCAAAGTAGCAGCGATAAATTACAGATCTGGGTTAGATAGACATACAGTAGGGCTCTGAGAGGGAGCTGTGGGTGGGCGTGTGTGTGTGTGTGTGTGTGTGTGTGTGTGTGTGTGTGTGTGTGTGTGTGTGTGTGTGTGTGTGTGTGTGTGTGTGTGTGTGTGTGTTTTTGTGTGTGTCTTTGAGAGAGAGAGAGAGAGAGAGAGAGAGAGAGAGAGAGAGAGAGAGAGAGAGAGAGAGAGAGAGAGAGTTGGTCCACAGATGGCCTTTTTTTTAAGGAAAATCACTTGGTTGAGTGCTTTGGTGAATGTCTAAGTATCATTTGGGCACATAGAGTCCTGAATTACCACAGTGAAACTAATGGCTCTGAACACACACCGCAGGCCTGAATTAGCTGGAGCGCGCGAGAGAGAAAGAGATAGAGAGCACGGTCTCTACCCCCCACTCTCCTCTCTCTCCCCTGTCACCTGTCTGTCCAAGCCATGTGGTTTTTATCATCCCCTGCTCACTCTATTTCAATAAATGTCTCTCAAACGAGCTGCCTATTTGTTTGGTTTGAAAGAAGCTGACTGTTAAATCAATGACTGAGTCAAGTCTTTTAATCATCTGTGATGTGATGGTTAAAAGACATGATAAGTGCCTTTCATGTCTCAGTCAATGGATGCTTTCATACAAGTACAAGAGAAAACCCATCAGCGTGATGTCTATTTGGCAATAGACTTTTTCAATGGGCCTTTCTTTCTTTCTTTCAATGACAGAAGGTTCCTCTGGTTGAGACACAACCAATGCAGCTCATACTCAAGCTGCAAGATTAACCAGTAATATTTCAGATTTCAGTTTCTGCATCCCAAATAACAGCCTATTTATTTTATTTAGAGTGCTCTACTTTTGACCAGGGCCTACTATAGTATATATGGAATATGGTACCATTTGTGACATACCCATTGGCTGGGATGACTGGGCCACCTAATATGGTGGAATACAATATACAGTTTAGTAATAGTCAATGCATTACATAACACAGAGGAAAGCAGTGCTGTAGTATGTTCATGCAGTTACCAGAACTAAAATATTCTTATCACATTAGCCTGGGAAGGATATAGGGATATGGTCTAGGATCAGTTTTGATTATAATGAATAAGATTACATGTGACAGAGGGGCACTGATCGTAGATCATCAGCAGTCCTACTCTGAGATGCTTTATGAATACGGGGCTATCTAATAAATGTGAGTTGTAAATGCACTTGGTCCTGACTTAACATTGCAGCAGGGAGAAAGGAAAGAAATCAGGACAAAGATGTGATCTACACACTGTGATGTTGTCCAGCTCCATCTAAAACACTGACCTAACACAGAGAGGAGCAGAGAAGAGACACAGAGATTACCAATCTGGCATTTAGTTACATAATCCTCAAACAAAGAGAGTGAGAGAGAACAGTGGGGAGAGGAGTGGAGAGAGCAGTGGAGAGAGCAGTGGATTGAGTAGTGGAGAGAGCAGTGGAGAGAGGAGTGGAGAAGAGTGGAGAGCAGTGGCGAGAGGAGTGGAGAGAGCAGTGGAGAGAGCAGTGGAGAGAGGAGAGGAGAGAGGAGTGGAGAGAGCAGTGGATTGAGCAGTGGAGAGGAGTGGAGAGAGCAGTGGAGAGAGGAGTGGAGAAAGCAGTGGAGGAAGCAATGGAGAAAGCAGTGGAGAGAGGACTGGAGAAAGCAGTGGAGAGAGGAGTGGAGAAAGCAGTGGAGAGAAGAGTGGAGAGAGCAGTGGAGAGAGGAGTGGAGAGAGGAGTGGAGAAAGCAGTGGAGAGAGGAGTGGAGAGAGCAGTGGAGAGAGGAGTGAAGAGAGCAGTGGAGAGAGGAGTGGAGAAAGCAGTGGAGAGAGGAGTGGAGAAAGCAGTGGAGAGAGGAGTGGAGAAAGCAGTGGAGAGAAGAGTGGAGAAAGGAGTGGAGAGAGGAGTGGAGAGAGCAGTGGAGAAAGGAGCGGAGAACAAAGGAGAGAATTAATGAATCAAATAGAAATGGGCCTCATGGGTTAGCACTGCAGAAAACAGACTCACAGACACGTGCATGCACCAGCACACACACACACACATGCACACACACACACACACACATGCATACACACACACACACACACACACTTGTTTGTGTCATGGTTTTGGGCTGTGTGTGGAGGCAGCTCATACCACATGTAATCACGTCTTTAGCTTGCAGATACACAGAATAATTTGAATGCCAGATTTTCTTGAAAAACCCAAAGGGCCAAACAGAGGAAGAAAACAAAGAATGTGGAGTGAGCCTTGATGATGTGGAAGACAGAGTGTTGGCTGGCAGCCGTGTGAGTGTGTGAGTGTGTGTGTGCGTGTGTGTGTTCACATGCCCTGACACCTTGCATGCCTGCCTGTTTTATGCAAATTAGGACAGAGAGTGTGTCTCAATAGTCTACTGTGGCTTCATCTTCTCATATCCTTCCCTTCATCTACACTGGTCTGAAAACATAGGATAGGTGAAATACCCAGGATTTGCTTTCTCTATTCCAGCTCTTTCACATCAGTACAGCTGAAGGAAAGGAGATGAGGAGACTAGGAAAGGTCATGTTAGTCTTCTTTTTTTTTGGGGTGGGGGGGGGGAATTTTTTATGTTTCTACAGATAACAGACAGAACGGGTAGAGGTCAGAATACACACAGATCCCCTACCAACTCAAACCCACTCCAACCACCCAACGCTCTAACAGAACACACACAGATCCCCTACCAACTCAAACCCACTCCAACCCCCCCATGCTCCAACATAATACACACAGATCCCCTACCAACTCAAACCCACTCCAACCACCCAACGCTCTAACAGAATACACACAGATCCCCTACCAACTCAAACCCACTCCAACCACCCAACGCTCTAACAGAATACACACAGATCCCCTACCAACTCAAACCCACTCCAACCCCCCAACGCTCTAACAGAACACACACAGATCCCCTACCAACTCAAACCCATCCCAACCCCCCCATGCTCTAACAGAATACCCACAGATCCCCTACCAACTCAAACCCACTCCAACCCCCCAACGCTCTAACAGAACACACACAGATCCCCTACCAACTCAAACCCACTCCAACCCCCCAACGCTCTAACAGAACACACACAGATCCCCTACCAACTCAAACCCACTCCAACCACCCAACGCTCTAACAGAACACACACAGATCCCCTACCAACTCAAACCCACTCCAACCCCCCAACGCTCTAACAGAACGCACACAGATCCCCTACCAACTCAAACCCACTCCAACCCCCCAACGCTCTAACAGAACACACACAGATCCCCTACCAACTCAAACCCACTCCAACCACCCAACGCTCTAACAGAACACACACAGATCCCCTACCAACTCAAACCCATCCCAACCCCCCCATGCTCTAACAGAATACCCACAGATCCCCTACCAACTCAAACCCACTCCAACCCCCCAACGCTCTAACAGAACACACACAGATCCCCTACCAACTCAAACCCATCCCAACCCCCCCATGCTCTAACAGAATACCCACAGATCCCCTACCAACTCAAACCCATCCCAACCCCCCCATGCTCTAACAGAATACCCACAGATCCCCTACCAACTCAAACCCATCCCAACCCCCCCATGCTCTAACAGAGCCCCAACCCACAAAACCAGACATGCTTTCATTGATCACTCTGTATATTAATGACATAGGAAACACTTTTAATAGTTGTAGCATTCATCTCTGTGCAGATGCCACAGTTTTGTATTCCTGTGCCACCTCAGTGCAGCAGACCATTTGTGAACTTCAGCATGACTTTGATGCAATTCTGAAATCACTTACAGATCTTAAATTAGTGTTAAATACAAGTAAAACCAAGCTCATGCTGTTCTCTAGGTCATGAAATGTTGACCCTGAGGACCTGCATATTTGCGCTATAAATGGAGTCCAAATTGAGCTTGTTTCTCAATATAAGTACCTGGGTGTCTGGATTGATGACAAGTTATCATTCGTAACGCACATAAAAAATCTGACTAAGAAGCTACGATCCAAGATTGCTTTTTTATATCGAAATAAATCATGCCTTAGTATTAAAATAGGAGAAAGATTGTTCAAACAACACTCCTCACCTGTATTGGATTTTGGTGATATTGTTGACATGCATGCGGAAACCTCTGTTTTAAAACCGTTGGATGCCGTCTACCATTCAGCAACACGTTTTATCACAGGGGACAATTTTAGGACTCATCATTATAGTCTGTATAAAAATGTGAGATGGACCTCTCTGTCTGTAAGTGTCACGGACTCCCCCCGGTACTGCTGCTCATTCCGTTCCCCAGCTCCAGAGGTCTACGTGACCGGCCTTCTAGGTGTCACTGAACTGGATCATCACCACCAACTCCGTACTGTCTTGTCTCATAACGCACACCTGGTTCCCATTCCCCCTGATTAGTATGTGTATATATGTGCCCTCTGGTCCCCATTGTCCTATGTCTGTTGGTCCTGTGCTCTGTTTTATTCGGTTTTTGGTGCTATGCTGATTTTTGTGCACTTGTTGTTACGGGTCAACCCAACTTTTCATGTCTCTCCTCAGGCCAGTGGTGCCTGGTCCCCTCGCTGAGGTTGGACCCAGTGACGCCCCGCCTCCTCCTCTGGACATCGAGGGAGGTCCGGCGTACTCAGTCCCGTGAAGTCCTGGAATCGAGGCGTCGGGCGGGTCGTCTCCAGTACCTCATCGACTGGGAGGGGTACGGCCCAACGGAGCGGTGCTGGGTTCCTGCGGGGGACATTCGGGGCGCTTCGCTGACCAGGGATTTTCACCATCGGGCCCTGACCGACCCGCACCGTGTCCCTGTGATCGTTCCCCGAGGCCGGTGTCGCCCCTCTGCTGGTGCAGCACGGCGGGGGAGGGGCGGTTTCGGGGACTGTCACAGACTCACCTGGCCATTTTGAGCCTATAATCGAGTCCACGAATGCTGATGCTCCAGATACTCAACTAGTCTAAAGATGGCCAGTTGTATTTCTTATTTAAATCAACAGTTTTCAGCTGTGCTAACATAATTGCAAAAGGGTTTTCTAATGATCAATTAGCCATTTAAAATTATAAACTTGGATTAGCTAACACAACGTACCATTGGAACACAGGAGTGATTGTTGCTGATAATGGGCCTCTGTATGCCTATGTAGATATTCCATAAAAAATCTGCCGTTTCCAGCTACAATAGTCATTTACAACATTAACAATGTCTACACTGTATTTCTGATCAATTTGATGTTATTTTAATGGACAAAAAATGTGCTTTTCTTTCAAAAACAAGGACATTTCTAAGTGACCCCAAACATTTGAACGGTAGTGTACATATATATACACTGCTCAAAAAAATAAAGGGAACACTTAAACAACACAATGTAACTCCACGTCAATCACACTTCTGTGAAATCAAACTGTCCACTTAGGAAGCAACACTGATTGACAATAAATTTCACATGCTGTTGTGCAAATGGAATAGACAAAAGGTGGAAATTATAGGCAATTAGCAAGACACCCCCAATAAAGGAGTGATTCTGCAGGTGGTGACCACAGACCACTTCTCAGTTCCTATGCTTCCTGGCTGATGTTTTGGTCACTTTTGAATGCTGGCGGTGCTCTCACTCTAGTGGTAGCATGAGACGGTGGATGTCGGGCCCTCATACCACCCTCATGGAGTCTGTTTCTGACCGTTTGAGCAGACACATGCACTTTTGTGGCCTGCTGGAGGTCATTTTGCAGGGCTCAGGCAGTGCTCCACCTTGCACAAAGGCGGAGGTAGCGGTCCTGCTGCTGGGTTGTTGCCCTCCTACGGCCTCCTCCACGTCTCCTGATGTACTGGCCTGTCTCCTGGTAGCGCCTCCATGCTCTGGACACTACGCTGACAGACACAGCAAACCTTCTTGCCACAGCTCGCATTGATGTGCCATCCTGGATGAGCTACACTACCTGAGCCACTTGTGTGGGTTGTAGACTCCGTCTCATGCTACCACTAGAGTGAGAGCACCGCCAGCATTCAAAAGTGACCAAAACATCAGCCAGGAAGCATAGGAACTTAGAAGTGGTCTGTGGTCACCACCTGCAGAATCACTCCTTTATTGGGGGTGTCTTGCTAATTGCCTATAATTCCCACCTTTTGTCTATTCCATTTGCACAACAGCATGTGAAATGTATTGACAATCAGTGTTGCTTCCTAAGTGGACAGTTTGATTTCACAGAAGTGTGATTGACTTGGAGTTACATTGTGTTGTTTAAGTGTTCCCTTTATTTTTTTGAGCAGTGTATATTTGGGGGATTGGAAGTGATGCAGACAATTACCCAGATGGACGCTACAATCAACCTGCAATATTAAAGCTGATCTACCTCCTAAAACATTTTTTTTTAAAGAGTAAGAAATAATGATACAAATTCTCATTTGGGTTGGTTTATGGAGTTGTGAAATCCATGTCTTCTACAAAGGATAGGAAAGGTTGCCAGATATTATAAAATGTAATTGCAGATCCCCTGACGGAGTAGCGTATTTTCTCTGGCTTGAGATGTTGCATAACTTTCTTTATCCAATGGTTAAAAGTATGAGGAAACCGATCCTTCCACTTAAATAGTAGAAGACGTTTAGCTAGAAGAGTAGTACATGCCAGCCTGTTGCCCATAGAACTGTTTAGAGGGGCCTCCTGTGGTGCCACTCTAAAGAACTGTTTAGAGGGGCCTCCTGTGGTGCCACTCTATAGAACTGTTTAGAGGGGCCTCCTGTGGTGCCACTCTATAGAACTGTTTAGAGGGGCCTCCTGTGGTGCCACTCCATAGAACTGTTTAGAGGGGCCTCCTGTGGTGCCACTCTATAGAACTGTTTAGAGGGGCCTCCTGTGGTGCCACTCTATAGAACTGTTTAGAGGGGCCTCCTGTGGTGCCACTCTATAGAACTGTTTAGAAGGGCCTCCTGTGGTGCCACTCTATAGAACTGTTTTTATTTTTATTTATTTTTTTATTTAACCTTTATTTAACCAGGTAGGCAAATTGAGAACACGTTCTCATTTACAATTGCGACCTGGCCAAGATAAAGCAAAGCAGTTGTAACGATTCTCTAAATCCTCCTCCTCCTCAGACGAGGAGAGGAGAGAGGGATCTGAAGACCAATATGCAGCGAGGTATGATGACATGATTTATTGAATTAAACAAGACACGACATAGACAGAAAACGAACTATACTGGATATAACTAACAAAATAACAAAACGATGTAGACAATCCTGAACGACGAACTTACATACAACGTGACGAACGAAATGAACAGGAACAGACTACATGAAATGAACAAACCGTATACAGTCCCGTATGGTGCAAACATTGACACGGACACAGGAGACAACCACCCACAAACAAACACTGTGAACCGCCTACCTAAATATGACTCTCAATTAGAGGAACGCCAAACACCTGCCTCCAATTGAGAGCCATACCAGGCAACCCTAAACCAACATAGAAACAGACAACATAGAATGCCCACCCAAACTCACGTCCTGACCAACTAACACACAAAACTAAACAGAAAACAGGTCAGGAACGTGACAGCAGTTCGACACATACAACAACACATAGTTACACATGGAGTAAAAACAAACATATAGTCAATAATACAGTGAAAAAAAATAAGTCTATATACAATGTGAGCAAGTGAGGTGAGATAAGGGAGGTGAAGGCAAACAGATATATGTATAAATAAATAAAATATAAAAAGGCCATGGAGGCGAAGTGAGTACAACACAGCAAGTAAAATAAAAACTAAAAAACACTGGAATGGTTGGTTTGCATTGGAAGAAAGTGCAAAGTAGAGACAGAAATAATGGGGTGCAAAGGAGCAAAATAAATTAATAAATAAATACAGTAGGTAAAGAGGTAGTTGTTTGGGCTAAATTGTAGATGGGTTATGTACAGGTGCAGTAATCTATGAGCTGCTCTGACAGCTGGTGCTTAAAGCTAGTGAGGGAGATAGGTGTTTCCAGTTTCAGAGATTTTTGTAGTTCGTTCCAGTCATTGGCAGCAGAGAACTGGAAGGAGAGGCGTCCAAAGGAAGAATTGGTTTTGGGGGTGACTAGAGAGATATACCTGCTGGAGCGCGTGCTACAGGTAGGTGCTGCTATGGTGACCAGCGAGCTGAGATAAGGGGGGACTTTACCTAGCAGGGTCTTGTAGATGACCTGGAACCAGTGGGTTTGGCGACGAGTATGAAGCGAGGGCCAGCCAACGAGAGTGTACAGGTCGCAGTGGTGGGTAGTATATGGGGCTTTGGTGACAAAACGGATGGCACTGTGATAGACTGCATCCAATTTATTGAGTAGGGTTTTGGAGGCTATTTTGTAAATGACATCACCGAAGTCGAGGATTGGTAGGATGGTCAGTTTTACAAGGGTATGTTTGGCAGCATGAGTAAAGGATGCTTTGTTGCGGAATAGGAAGCCAATTCTAGATTTGACTTTGGATTGGAGATGTTTGATGTGGGTCTGGAAGGAGAGTTTACAGTCTAACCAGACACCTAGGTATTTGTAGTTGTCCACATATTCTAAGTCAGAGCCGTCCAAAGTAGTGATGTTGGACAGGCGGGCAGGAGCAGGCAGCGATCGGTTGAAGAGCATGCATTTGGTTTTACTTGTATTTAAGAGCAGTTGGAGGCCACGGAAGGAGAGTTGTATGGCATTGAAGCTCGCCTGGAGGGTTGTTAACACAGTGTCAAAAGAAGGGCCAGAAGTATACAGAATAGTGTCGTCTGCGTAGAGGTGGATCAGAGAATCACCAGCAGCAAGAGCGACATCATTGATGTAAACAGAGAAGAGGGTCGGTCCAAGAATTGAACCCTGTGGCACCCCCATAGAGACTGCCAAAGGCCCGGACAACAGACCCTCCGATTTGACACACTGAACTCTATCAGAGAAGTAGTTGGTGAACCAGGCGAGGCAATCATTAGAGAAACCAAGGCTGTCGAGTCTGCCAATGAGGATGTGGTGATTGACAGAGTCAAAAGCCTTGGCCAGGTCAATGAATACGGCTGCACAGTATTGTTTCCTATCGATGGCGGTTACGATATCGTTTATGACCTTGAGCGTGGCTGAGGTGCACCCATGACCAGCTCTGAAACCAGATTGCATAGCGGAGAAGGTGTGGTGTGATTCGAAATGGTCGGTAATCTGTTTGTTGACTTGGCTTTCGAAGACCTTAGAAAGGCAGGGTAGGATAGATATAGGTCTGTAGCAGTTAGGGTCAAGGGTGTCCCCCCCTTTGAAGAGGGGGATAACCGCAGCTGCTTTCCAATCTTTGGGGATCTCAGACGACACGAAAGAGAGGTTGAAGAGGCTAGTAATAGGGGTGGCAACAATTTCAGCCGATAGTTTTAGATAGAAAGGGTCCAGATTATCTAGCCCGGCTGATTTGTAAGGGTCCAGATTTTGCAGCTCATTAAGAACATCAGCTGACTGTATTTGGGAGAAAGAGAAATGGGGAAGGCTTGGGCGAGTAGCAGAGGGGAGGGCAGTGCTGTTGTCCGGGGTAGGGGTAGCCAGGTGGAAAGCATGGCCAGCCGTAGAAAAATGCTTATTGAAATTCTCAATTATAGTGGATTTGTCGGTGGTGACAGTGTTTCCTATCTTCAGAGCGGTTGGAAGCTGGGAGGAGGTGTTCTTATTCTCCATGGACTTTACGGTGTCCCAGAACTTTTTTGAATTTGTGTAGCAGGAAGCAAATTTCTGCTTGAAAAAGCTAGCCTTGGCTGTTCTAACTGCCTGTGTATATTGGTTTCTGGCTTCCCTGAAAAGTTGCATATCACGGGGGCTGTTCGATGCTAATGCAGAACGCCATAGGATGTTTTTCTGATGGTTAAGGGGAGTCAGGTCAGGAGAGAACCAAGGGCTATATCTGTTCCTGGTTCTAAATTTCTTGAATGGGGCATGCTTATTCAAGATGGTGAGGAAGGCATTTTTAAAAAATGACCAGGCATCCTCTACTGACGGGATGAGATCAATATCCTTCCAGGATATCCCGGCCAGGTCGATTAGGAAGGCCTGCTCGCTGAAGTGTTTCAGGGAGCGTTTGACAGTGATGAGTGGAGGTCGTTTGACCGCTGACCCATTACGGATGCAGGCAATGAGGCAGTGATCGCTGAGATCTTGGTTGAAAACAGCAGAGGTGTATTTGGAGGGCAAGTTTGTTAGGATGATATCTATGAGGGTACCCGTGTTTACGGAATTGGGGTGGTACCTGGTAGGTTCATTGATAATTTGTGTGAGATTGAGGGCATCAAGCTTAGATTGTAGGGTGGCTGGGGTGTTGAGCATGTTCAAATTTAGGTCGCCTAGCAGCACGAGCTCTGAAGATAGATGGGGGGCAATCAGTTCACATATAGTGTCCAGAGCACAGCTGGGGGCAGAGGGTGGTCTATAGCAGGCGGCAACGGTGAGAGACTTGTTTTTAGAGAGGTGGATTTTTAAAAGTAGAAGTTCAAATTGTTTGGGAACAGACCTGGATAGTATAACAGAACTCTGCAGGCAGTCTTTGCAGTAGATTGCAACACCGCCCCCTTTGGCCGTTCTATCTTGTCTGAAAATATTGTAATTGGGGATAAAAATGTCTGAATGTTTGGTGGTCTTTCTAAGCCAGGATTCAGACACGGCTAAAACATCCGGGTTGGTAGAGTGTGCTAAAGCAGTGAACAAAACAAACTTAGGGAGGAGGCTTCTAATGTTAACATGCATGAAGCCAAGGCTATTACGGTTACAGAAGTCATCAAAAGAGAGCGCCTGGGGAATAGGAGTGGAGCCAGGTACTGCAGGGCCTGGATTCACCTCTACATCACCAGAGGAACAGAGGAGAAGTAGGATAATGGTACGGCTAAAAGCTATGAGAATTGGTCGCCTAGAGCTACTAGAGCAGAGAGTAAAAGGAAGTTTCTGGGGGCGATAAAATAGTTTAAAGGAATAATGTACAGACAAAGGTATGGTAGGATGTGAATACAGTGGAGGTAAACCTAGGTATTGAGTGATGATGAGAGAGATCTTGTCTCTAGAAACATCATTGAAACCAGGTGATGTCATCGCATATGTGGGTGGTGGAACTGATAGGTTGGATATGGTATAGAGAGCAGGGCTAGAATCTCTACAGTGAAATAAGCCAATAAACACTAACCAGAACAGCAATGGACAAGGCATATTTACATTAAGGAGAGGCATGCTTAATCGAGTGATCAGTAAGGGTCCAGTGAGTAGAGGTTGGTTGGGGTCGTGGCGATCCAGACAGCTGGCCGGGTATATGGCTATCGGTAGCAGCATAGGATGGAGGTCTGTTTGTAGATACCTCGTGCGTTTCCGTCGGTAGGTTCCGTGTAGTGGGGTTTTGTTCAGATAGCAGCCGATAGGACAGCTAACGATTAGCGGGCCTCAGGTGAGCGTTCAGGTAACGTCGGGACGGATTTGCCGGTTGGATAAATCCCTCGGGCAGATAACGTCGGCAGTCAGTCGTGAAGGCCCGGTGGGGTTCCGTATCTGCAGCAGCAACAAAAGAAACGGGTCCGGATGGTGATGGAACTCCTCAGCTGGCTAGCTCCAGCATGATTTGAGTTTGCTCCGGGGTCGACGTAAGCCAATAGTCACACGGTATGCAGCTAGCTAGCTGCGAAATCAAGGTGCAAGTGTCCAGAGCCTGCGGTTGGAATCCGGGGAAACTGGGAGAAAAAAAGTCCCGGAATGCTCCGGTCCGAGTCGCGTTGCACAAAAGTGCCGGTAGATTATCGAGCTAAAGGAATAGCTGATGACCGCAAAACGTGGGCAGCTGAAACACCAACGCTAGCTAGCAAACCGGCTAATTTCGGGGCAGCTACAGATTAGCTTCTGGCTAGCTATCGGAGTAGCTTCTGGTTAGCTATCAGGCTAGCTTCTGAATTAGCCCCTGGCTATCTTCCACGATGGATTTTCAGATTGAGGTAAATATTACTTATTGTAATTGGTGAAGCGGGTTGCAGGAAAGCTTTTGCAGGAAAGCTTTTGTAGTTGAGTTCTTGGATAATAAAATAAATAAAAGATATGTGAAGAAAAGGTGTAAATATATATATATATACAGGACACGACAAGACAATACGGAAAAGACGTCTGAACTGCTAAGCCACCTTGGAGAGATGTTTAGAGGGGCCTCCTGTGGTGCCACTCTATAGAACTGTTTAGAGGGGCCTCCTGTGGTGCCACTCTATAGAACTGTTTAGAGGGGCCTCCTGTGGTGCCACTCTATAGAACTGTTTAGAGGGGCCTCCTGTGGTGCCACTCTATAGAACTGTTTAGAGGGGCCTCCTGTGGTGCCACTCTATAGAACTGTTTAGAGGGGCCTCCTGTGGTGCCACTCTATAGAACTGTTTAGAGGGGCCTCTGTGGTGCCACTCCCAGTAATGCAATGAAGGCAGAAGGTTTTATAGGTCTATCCAGTAACTTAGAAAAAGTCTCAAAAAATGATATCCAGAAATCTGTCAATTTTGGGTATGTCCAAAACATGTGTAATAAAGTAGCAGGAGAATGCTTACATCAGTCAGAAGTGGAATCTATTTCTGGTTTAATCTTGGATAATTTTGCCTTTGAACAATGCCTTTGACCATGTCTTAGCCATATATATGAACAATGTATTCTCTGAAGCATATTCTGCCAAGTTTCATCTGAATGTTGTTCGCCTAAATCCTCTTCCCATTGATTATTTTAAAAGAATTCAGGGAATCCAGATTGTGTGAGTTTAATAACGTATCGATCAAGCTTATAACACCTTTGAAATAAGGGTTCACTATAAAAATAGAACCGAGAAGGGAGCTAGGTGGGCGTGATGGGATGTGACTAGAGTTTGAAGATAAAAAGATTGTCAGAAAGATAAGAATACATTGAAATAAGTATACAAACTTAGTAAATACATTCATTTTAACAGTTTTAATTCTAATGGCCAAAGAAAGAGAAAGTAAATCCCAGCATTCAAGATCCTGTTGGCATTATAGAGATCTTTGAAATTGTGTGTGACCCAAATTCCCAAATATTTATATTTCTGTGTAGTCAAATGACTAAAAGAAGTATGTATGGCAGAAGGATTAATAGGCATCAATTCACTTTTTTGTAGATGAACCTTATACCCGGATATTTTACCAAATGTCTTTAGTAGAACCTGGAAGACCAGTTAAAGGGTCAGACATATATAATAGCATGTCATCCGCATAGAGTGAGACTTTATGCTCTAAACCCCCTCTTCGAATACCTTTGATAGTGGTGTTATTACATATTGCTATGGCTAAAGGCTCAATTGCGATGGCAAACAGCTGAGCAGATAGAGGACAACCCTCTCTTGTGCCACGTTGAAGTTGGAAATAGGATGAAAGGTTATTATTTGTGCGCACTGCAGCCATAGGGGAGGAGTAAAGGACTTTGATCCAGGACATAAAATTGGGACCGACTCCAAATTGTTTGAGAGTAAAATAGATAATCCCACTCCACCCGATAAAACGCCTTCTCAGCATCAAGTGTAACAATATCTCTGGAGTGTCAGATGAAGAGGGATTGTAAAGTGTATTATAAAGACGTCTGATGTTGAAAAAAGAATGACGATTTTTTTTATTTATTAAACCAGTGTGAATTGTAGAGATAATGGAGGGAAGGACTGACTCAAAACGGCAGGCTATCACAATTCAGTAAAGAAATTGGCATATATGAACCACATTCAAGATTTTTCCCCCTATTTTCAGAATAATTTAAATACATGCTTGTCTCATTGTTGAGGGTAAAGAGTTTGAGGAGAATGATTCCTCAAATACGGAAAGGAAGAGAGGAGAGAGTTGATCTGGGAATTTTTTAAAGAAATTGCTCGGAAATCTGTCGGGTCCAAGGGATTTACTACACTGTATAGATTTAATTGCCAACACAATCTCTTCTACAAAGAAGTGTTATTCTAATTCAGACGCTATCTCTGGTTCAACTGTAGGAATATCTAAGTTCTCAAAGAAGGTGTCGAGTAAGGTAGCATTACCAGCAGATTCTGAAGTGTAGAATTGTGAGTTGTCAGGTATGCGTAAATGGCTGTAAGAGAGTCAGGTGCAGGAGAGCAGATATTGGTTAGCCAACCTATTTAGGCGAACCAAAAGCACACGGCAAATTAAACAGGAAATAACAATTCAGGTTAACATAACCCAGCGCAACAGACTAACGTGTGCATAACAATAAACAGAATAAACATTACCACACAAAAACATGGGGGAAACATAGGGTTAAATACACAACACATAATGAGGGAAATGAGAACCAGGTGTGTGGGAAAACAAGACAAGACAAGACAAATGGAAAATGAAAAATGGATCAGCGATGGCTAGAAGACCGGCGACGTCGACCGCCGAGCACCGCCCGAACAAGGAGAATTCAGTAGAAGTCGTGACATGAGTAAAAGTTATGAAAGCATGAATTGACCACTAAATGATCAGTACATTTGTTACCCAGCTCGTCAGTTATCTCATTGCATTTCCTTAATCTTGCGCTGTACGAAACGATTTGGCCCCTTAGATAAGCCTTCAAGGATTCCCATACTGCTGTAGGAGACATTCCAGGGGTTTGATTAAGCTGGAGAAATAGCTCAATTTGAGATTATATAAAAGCAACAAAGGTTTCTTCTGATAACACTAGTGAGTTAAGCCGCCAAGGGCGATAATTAGGCTGTGTATTTGCAGTGGTGAAAAAAGTTGTTATACTTGAGTAAAACTAAAGATACATTAATAGAAAATGACTCAAGTAAAAGTAAAAGTCACCCATTAAAATACTACTTCAAATCAAATCAAATTTTATTTGTCACATGTACCGAATACAACAGGTGTAGATCTTACAGTGAAATGCTTACTTACAAGCCCTTAACCAACAACGCAGTTTAAAGAAAATACCTTAAAAAAGTAAGAGATAAGAATAAAAAATAATTAAAATGCAGCAGTAAATAACAATAGCTGTCACGTTCCTGACCTATTTATGTTAGTTGTTATGTGTGTTAGTTGGTCAGGACGTGAGGTTGGGTGGGCATTCTATGTTTTCTGTTTCTGTGTTGGTTTTGGGTTGCCTGGTATGGCTCTTAATTAGAGGCAGGTGTTTGGCGTTCCTCTAATTAAGAGTCATATTTAGGTAGGCGTTGTCACAGTGTTCGTTGTGGGTGATTGTCTCCTGTGTCAGTATGTATGTTCGTGCCACACGGGACTGTAGCGTTTGTTTGTAGTCGTGTACCTGTTCGTGCGTTCTTCACGTTTTATGTAAGTTCGTGTCCAGGTCTGTTTTCATCGTTTATTTGTTTTGTAGTTGATTCAAGTATAGTTCGTTTTCTGTCTACGTAGTGGTTGTTGTTTTGTCGTGTCTTAAATAAATCATGTCAACATACCTCGCTGCGCCTTGGTTCAATCCCTGCTCCTCTTCGGATGAAGAAGAGGAGGACAGCCGTTACAGAATCACCCACCACTCCAGAGCCAAGCAGCGGAGGCAAGGGAAAGCTCGACAGGGCAACAAGGATTTCTGGACTTGGGAGGAAATATTGGACGGGAGAGGTCCATGGGCACAGCAGGGAGAATATCGCCGTCCCAAAGCTGAGCTGGAGGCACGGAGGAGAGCAGAGGCTACCGGAGAGAGGAACCGGAGCTATGAGGGAACGCGTCTGGCACGGAAGCCAAAAAAGCCCGTAAGTAACACCCAAAAATTTCTTGGGGGGGGGCTAGGAGGTAGTGGGCCAAGGGCAGGTAGGAGACCTGCGCCCACTTCCCAGGCTTACCGTGGAGAGCGGGAGTACGGGCAGGCGCCGTGTTACGCAGTAGAGCGCACGGTGTCTCCTGTACGAGTGCATAGCCCAGTGCGGGTTATTCCACCTCCCCGCACTGGTAGGGCTAGATTGGGTATTGAGCCAGGTGTCATGAGGCCGGCTCAACGCGTCTGGTCTCCAGTGCGTCTCCTCGGGCCGGCATACATGGCACCTGCCTTACGCATGGTTTCCCCGGTTCGCCTACATAGGCCGGTGCGGGTTATTCCACCTCCCCGCACTGGTCGGGCAACCGGGAGCATTCAACCAGGTAAGGTTGGGCAGGCTCAATGCTCAAGAGTGCCAGTACGTCTCCACGGTCCGGTTTTTCCTTCACCACCTCCCCGCCCCAGCCTAGTACCTACAGTGTCTACACTACGCACTAGGCTACCAGTGCGTATCCTGAGCCCTGTTCCTCCTCCACGCACTCTCCCTGTAGTGCGTGTATCTAGCCCGGTGCCTCCAGTTCCGGCCCCACGCACTAAGCTACCAGTGCGTCTCCAGAGCCCTGTACAAACTGTATCTTCTCCCCCTACTAATCCTGATGTGCTTGTCCTCAGCCCGGCGTCACCAATGCCGGTACCACGCATCAGTTATAGAGTGGGCTTTGAGAATACAGTGTGCCCTGTCCCTGCTCCCCGCACAAGTAGGAAGGTGCTTATCATTAGCACGGTGCCTCCAGTTCCGGCACCACGCACCAGGTCTACAGTGCACCGTATCCGGCCAGAGCCATCCGTCTCCCCAGCGCCATCTGAGCCATCTGTCTCCCCAGCGCCATCTGAGCCATCCGTCTCCCCAGCGCCATCTGAGCCATCCGTCTCCCCAGCGCCGTCTGAGCCATCCGTCTGCCAGGAGCCTGCAAAGCCGCCCGTCTGCCATGAGCCTGCAAAGCCGCCCGTCTGCCATGAGCCTACAGAGCCATCCGCCAGACAGGAGCCGCTAGAGCCGTCAGCCAGACAGGAGCCGCTAGAGCCGTCAGCCAGACAGGATCTGCCAGAGCCGCCAACCAGACAGGATCTGCCAGAGCCGCCAACCAGACAGGATCTGCCAGAGCCGCCAACCAGACAGGATCTGCCAGAGCCGCCAACCAGACAGGATCTGCCAGAGCCGCCAGCGAGCCATGAGCAGCCAGAGCCGTCAGAGAGCCATGAGCAGCCAGAGCCGTCAGAGAGCCATGAGCAGCCAGAGCCGTCAGAGAGCCATGAGCAGCCAGAGCCGTCAGAGCGCCATGAGCAGCCAGAGCCGTCAGAGCGCCATGAGCGTCGAGAGCCGTCAGCCTGCCATGAGCGTCGAGAGCCGTCAGCCTGCCATGAGCGTCGAGAGCCGTCAGCCTGCCATGAGCGTCGAGAGCCGTCAGCCTGCCATGAGCGTCGAGAGCCGTCAGCCTGCCATGAGCGTCGAGAGCCGTCAGCCTGCCATGAGCGTCGAGAGCCGTCAGCCAGCCATGAGCGTCGAGATTCGTCAGTCAGCCATGAGCTGCCCTTCAGCCTGAAACGGCTAGATACCCAGAACTGCCCATCAGTCCAGAGCTGTCTCTCTGTCCGGAGCTGCCTTTCAGTCCGGAGTTGCCCCTCTATCCTGATCTCCCTCTCTATCTTGATCTACCTCTATATTCTTATCTATCCCTCTGTCTTGATTTATCTCTCTGTCCCGGTGCTGTCCTTATTAGTGAGGTTATTAAGAGGATTTTGTGGGGGTAAAAAGAGGGTGGACATTCTTAGAGGGAGGAAGCTAGGATGGATTATGGTGGGGTGGGGACCTCGCTCGGAGCCTGAGCCACCACCGTGGTTAGATGCCCACCCAGACCCTCCCCTAGACTTTGTGCTGGTGCGTCCGGAGTTCGCACCTTGTGGGGGGGGGGTAATGTCACGTTCCTGACCTATTTATGTTAGTTGTTATGTGTGTTAGTTGGTCAGGACGTGAGGTTGGGTGGGCATTCTATGTTTTCTGTTTCTGTGTTGGTTTTGGGTTGCCTGGTATGGCTCTTAATTAGAGGCAGGTGTTTGGCGTTCCTCTAATTAAGAGTCATATTTAGGTAGGCGTTGTCACAGTGTTCGTTGTGGGTGATTGTCTCCTGTGTCAGTATGTATGTTCGTGCCACACGGGACTGTAGCGTTTGTTTGTAGTCGTGTACCTGTTCGTGCGTTCTTCACGTTTTATGTAAGTTCGTGTCCAGGTCTGTTTTCATCGTTTATTTGTTTTGTAGTTGATTCAAGTATAGTTCGTTTTCTTTCTACGTAGTGGTTGTTGTTTTGTCGTGTCTTAAATAAATCATGTCAACATACCTCGCTGCGCCTTGGTTCAATCCCTGCTCCTCTTCGGATGAAGAAGAGGAGGACAGCCGTTACAATAGCGGAGCTACAGTTGAAGTCGGAAGATTACATACACCTTAGCCAAATACATTTAAACTCAGTTTTTCACAATTCCTGACATTTAATCCTGGTAAAAATTCCCTGTCTTAGGTCATTTAGGATCACCACGTAATTTTAAGAATGTGAAATGTCAGAATAATAGTAGAGAGAATGATTTATTTCAGCTTTTATTTCTTTCATCACATTCCCAGTGGGTCAGAAGTTTACACTCAATTAGTATTTGGTAGCATTTCCTTTAAATTGTTTAAAGGCACAGTCAACTTATTGTATGTAAACTTCTGACCCACTGGAATTGTGATACAGTGAATTATAAATGAAATAATCTGTCTGTAAACAATTGTTGGAAAGATTACTTGTGTCATGCACAAAGTAGATGTCCTAACCGACTTGCCAAAACTATAGTTTGTACTTCTTACGGCTGAAATCCCGTTAACGGGATCGCCTTGACAACAGCCAGTGAAAGTGCAGGGCGCCAAATTCAAACAACAGAAATCTCATAATAAAAATTTCTCAAACATACAAGTATTTTACACCATTGTAAAGACAAACTTGTTTTTTATTCCCACCACAGTGTCCGATTTCAAAAAGGTTTTAGGACGAAAGCACACCATCTGATTATGTTAGGTCAGTACCTAGTCACAGAAAAACACAGCCATTTTTCCAGTCAAAGAGAGGAGTCACAAAAAGCAGAAATAGAGATAAAATGAATCACTAACCTCTGATGATCTTCATCAGATGACACTCATAGGACTTCATGTTACACAATACATGTATGTTTTGTTCGATAAAGTTCATATTTATATCCAAAAATCTTAGTTTACATTGGCGCGTTATGTTCAGTAATGTTTTGCCTCCAAAACATCCGGTGATTTTGCAGAGAGCCACATGAATTTACAGAAATACTCATAATAAACATTGATAAAAGATACAAGTATTACACATGGAACTTTAGATAAACATCTCCTTAATGCAACGTTCCAACCGGAGAATTACATTGACTTCAGATGTGTGATGGAACAGAGCTCCCTCTTGTGTGAACGCACATGGTCAGAGCATGGTCAGGTCATGATAGACCAACCGGAGAATTACATTGACTTTAGATGTGCGATGGAACAGAGCTCCCTCTCATGTGAACGCGCATGGTCAGAACATGGTCAGGTCATGATAGACCTGACTAATTCCTGTCTCCTTCGGCCCCACTTCACAGTAGAGGCATCAGACAAGGTTCTACAGACTGTTGACATCTAGTGGAAGCCGTAGGAAGTGCAAACTCATCCATATCCCACTGTGTATTCAATAGGGGCTTGGTTGAAAATCGACCAACCTCAGAATTCCCACTTCCTGTTTGAAATTTTTCTCAGGTTTTTGCCTGCCATATGAGTTCTGTTATACTCACAGACATCATTCAAACAGTTTTAGAAACTCAGAGTATTTTCTATCCAATACAACTAATAATAATATGCATATATTAGCAACTGGGACTGAGGAGCAGACAGTTTACTATGGGCACCTCTGGGCACCTTTCATCCAAGCTACTCAATACTGCCCCTGCAGCCATAAGAAGTTAACGGGAATATATGGGAATTAACAGAAATATATGCAAATTAATATTAACCTCTAACGAGCACCTACCCCGGGTCCGGGAGCACCCCCCCCCCCCCCCACACTGATTAGCATCGCTAGCATAGCGTCACAATTAAATAGTAGCATCTAAATATCATTAAATCACAAGTCCAAGACACCTAATGAAAGATACAGATCCTGTGAATAAAGCCACCATTTCAGATTTTTAAAATGTTTTACAGGGAAGACAAAATATGTAAATCTATTAGCTAACCACGTTAGCAAAAGACACCACTTTTCTAACTCCATCAGTTTCTTACTCCATCAGGTGCTATCACCAATTCGGCTAAACTAAGATACTGATAGCCACTAACTAAGAAAAAAACTCCTCAGATGACAGTCTGATAACATATTTATGGTATAGGAAAGGTTTTGTTAGAAAAATTTGCATATTTCAGGTAGATATCATAGTTTACAATTGCACCCACCGTCACAAATGGACTAGAATAAATACAATGAGCAATGTGTTTACCTAATTACTAATCATCAAACATTTCGTAAAAATACACAGCATACACTAATCGAAAGACACAGATCCTGTGAATACAGACAATATTTCAGATTTTCTAAGTGTCTTACAGCGAAAACACAATAAATCGTTATATTAGCATACCACATATGCAAACGTTACCAGAGCATTGATTCTAGCCAAAGAGAGCGATAACGTAAACATCGCCAAAATATATTAATTTTTTCACTAACCTTCTCAGAATTCTTCAGATGACACTCCTGTAACATCACATTACAACATACATATACAGTTTGTTCGAAAATGTGCATATTTAGCCACCAAAATCATGGTTAGACAATGACAAAAGTTGCCCAGCTGGTCAGACAATGTCGTGCGCCATATTAGACAGTGATCTAGTCGTATACATAAATACTCATAAACGTGACTAAAAAATATAGGGTGGACAGCGATTGATAGACAATTTAATTCTTAATACAATCGCTGATTTACATTTTTTTAATTATCCTTACTTTTCAATACAGTTTGCGCCAAGCGAAGCTACGTCAAACAAAATGGCGTCATAAGCGATTAACATTTCTCGACAGAAACACGATTTATCATAATAAATTGTTCCTACTTTGAGCTGTTCTTCCATCAGAGTCTTGGGCAAAGAATCCTTTCTTGGGTCTAATCGTCTTTTGGTCGAAAGCTGTCCTCTTGCCATGTAGAAATGCCCATTGCGTTCGGCATGAACTGGAACCGTGCCCAGAGATTCACAGTGTCTCAGAAATAAATGTCCCAAAATGCGCACTAAACGGATATAAATTGCTATAAAACAGTTTAAATTAACTACCTTAGGATGTTTTTAACTCCTATAACGAGTGAAAACATGGCCGGAGAAATATTACTGGCTACACTAATGCTTGGAAAAAGAGCAGGTCGGTGTCCACCGCGCGCCCGACGCATCTGGAAAAGAGTTCCTACCTACAGGTTTTTTTCATTTATAGTGGCTGTGATTGCGCAATCGATACCATTCAAAGCGTCATCACGTAAAGGCATCCAGGGGAAGACGTAAGCAGTGTCCGTATCCTGATAGCGTTCACAGTGGCCTTTAAACTGACTCCAGATCAGGGGCCAAAATGTGTGAAATCTGACTCCATGTCAGGGAAATTGCTGTAGAATGAGTTCTGTTCCACTCAGAGACAAAATTCCAACGCCTATAGAAACTAGAGACTGTTTTCTATCCAATAATAGTAATAATATGCATATTGTACGAGCAAGAATTGAGTAGGAAGCCGTTTAGTCTGTAATGCAATTATGCTAATGAGAAAACAGCACCCCCTGTAGTCGCAAGAAGTTAATACCATGTAAATGTAGATGTTTTATGCATTGGATGTATTTACCATATCATATAGAGACAGAAACATAAACCTTTTACCTTATCATAAGAAAACAATTGCAAATGATTAAATCCTTCCAATAGAAATTTAAAAAACTATTTAGTTATGAATTGAACATTAATTAAATGAGTTGATTCTTCACATGGGATGATTTCACTGAACAACAAAATAATATTGAATGGTCACCAATTATCCATCGTATCTCCTAAAAACCTTAAACAACTCCATTGTAAGATAAATGTCTTAAAATGAAACATGTATGGAAACAGCTGAAATAACATTCCTCAGTTAGCAGGCTCAAGCAAGCTAAAACCCACATGGTAGCAAAAACTAACTAGCAGAAATTGTTAACAAGATAGAAATGATTTAAACACACTTTGCTGTAGGCTACTATTTACTAGTTAACAAAAAATCATGTATGTCATATAAAATCTATTCACCCCACACAGTATTGTAATCAACACTTACCAGAAAGCATGTAGTCCTTGGCTCAGACAGTGTACTAGTGTGTATCCCACAAAAAAGGTTCACTGTTATAAGCTAACTTTTGTGATGAATTTAAGCCATATTCCCCAAATTCCAGGGCTTAATTTCTCATGGAAAATTTTCTGAAAAATTCCTTAAATTTACCGGAAAGTTTCCGACCCTTTGCAACTCTACCATGCATAGATAATAATAGAGAGTAGCAGCTGCATAGAAGGGGGAGGCAAATAGTCTGGGTAGCCATTTGATTAGATGTTCAGGAGTCTTATGGCTTGGGGGTAGAAGCTGTTGACAAAGCCTCTTGGACCTAGGTTTGGCGCTCCAGTACCGTTTGCCGTGCGGTAGCAGAGAGAACAGTCTATGACTAGGGTGCCTGGAGTCTTTGACAATTTTTAGGGCCTTCCTCTGACACTGCCTGGTATAGAGGTCCTGGATGGCAGGAAGCTTAGCCCCAGTGATGTACTGGGCTGTACGCACTACCCTCTGTAGTGCCTTGCGGTCTGTGGCCGAGCAGTTGCCATACCAGGCAGTGATGCAACCTGTCAGGATGCTCTCAATGGTGCAGCTGTAAAACCTTTTGAGGATCTGAGGACGCATGCCAAATCTTTTCAGTCTCCTGAGGGGGAGACTGTCTTGGTGTACTTGAGTAAAAGTCTAAAAGTATTTGGTTTTAAATGTATTTGGTTTTAAATGTTCAAAAGTAAATGGAATTGCTAAACATTTACTTAAGTATCAAAAGTAAAAGTATACATCTTTTTAACTTCCTTATATGAAGGAAACCAGATGACAAAATTGTGGGAATGTTTTTTTAATTTACTTTTACGGATAGCCAGGGGCACACTCCAACACTCAGACATAATTTACAAACTAATCATTTGTGTTTAGTTGTCTACAGTCATGGCCAAATGTTTTGAGAATGGCTGCTGTCTCAGTTTGTATGATGGCAATTTGCATATACTCCAGAATGTTATGAAGAGTGATCAGATGAATTGCAATTAATTGCAAAGTCCCTCTTTGCCATGCAAATGAACTGAATCCCCAAAAAACATTTACACTGTATTTCAGCACAACACATCATGTCAGTGATTCTCTCGTTAACACAGGTGTGAGTGTTGACGAGGACAAGGCTGGAGATCACTCTGTCATGCTGATTGAGTTCGAATAACAGACTGGAAGCTTCAAAAGTAGGTTGGTGCTTGGAATCATTGTTCTTCCTCTGTGGTTACCTGCAAGGAAACACGTGCCGTCATCATTGCTTTGCACAAAAAGGGCTTCACGGGCAAGGATATTGCTGCCAGTAAGATTGCACCTAAATCAACCATTTATCGGATCATCAAGAACTTCAAGAAGAGCGGTTCAATTGTTGTGAAGAAGGCTTCAGGGCGCCCAAGAATGTCCAGCAAGCGCCAGGACCGTCTCCTAAAGTTGATTCAGCTGCGGGATCGGGGCACCACCAGTACAGAGCTTGCTCAGGAATGGCAGGAGGCAGGTGTGAGTGCATCTGCATGCACAGTGAGGCAAAGACTTTTGGAGGATGGCCCGGTGTCAAGAAGGGCAGCAAAGAAGCCACTTCTCTCCAGGAAAACCCTCAGGGACAGACTAATATTCTGAAAAAGGTACAGGGATTGGACTGCTGAGGACTGGGGTAAAGTCATTTTCTCTGATGAACCCCCTTTCCGATTGTTTGGGGCATCTGGAAAAAAGCTTGTCCGGAGAAGACAAGGTGAGCACTACCATCAGTCCTGTGTCATGCCAACAGTAAAGCATCCTGAGACCATTCATGTATGGGGTTGCTTCAATTTTTCCTAAGAACACAGCCATGAATAAAGAATGGTACCAACACATCCTCTGAGAACTTCTCCCAACCATCCAGGAACAGTTTGGTGACGAACAATGCCTTTTCCAGCATGAGCACCTTGCCATAAGGCAAAAGTGATAACTAAGTGGCTCGGGGAACAAAACATCCATATTTTGGGTCCATGGCCAGGAAACTCCCCAGACCTTAATCCCATTGAGAACTTGTGGTCAATCCTCAAGAGGCGGGTGGACAAACAAAACCCCACAAATTCTGACAAACTCCAAGCATTGATTATGCAAGAATGGGCTGCCATCAGTCAGGATGTGGCCCAGAAGTTAATTGACAGCATGCCAGGGCAGATTGCAGAGGTCTTGAAAAAGAAGGGTCAACACTGCAAATATTGACTCTTTGCATCAACTTCATGTAATTGTCAATAAAAGCCTTTGACACGTATGAAATACTTGTAACTATACTTCAGTATTCCATAGTAACATCTGACAAAAATATCTAAAGACACTGAAGCAGCAAACTTTGTGGAAATAATTTTTTTGTGTCATTCTCAAAACTTTTGGCCACGAATGTAGTGAGTCCGCCAGATTAAAGGTCGTAGGGATGACCAGGGCTGTTCTCTTGATAAGTATGTGAATTGTACCATTTTCCTGTCAAAATGTAATTAGTACTTTTGGGTGTCAAGGAAAATGTATGGAGTAAAACGCACATTATTTTATTTAGGAATGCAGTGAAGTAAAAGTACAAATTGCCATAAAAAAAATCGTAAAGTACAGATACACAAAAAAAATTACTTAAGAAGGACTACAAAGCATTTTTACTTAATTACTTTACACCACTGTGTATTTGTCGTGTAAGTAGTTTCATAGTAAGAGGAGAATGATCCGAAATGACTATAGCTTGGTAATCACACTCCGTGACAAGTGGCAGAAATCTATTGTCTTGGAATAAGTAGTCTATACATGAATAAGTTGTCTATGCGTGAGAAGGTATTATTAACTGGTGAGAAAAAAGAATACTCCCTAGCTGTGTTTTTACTCATTAAAATGGCTGCTCCTCTAGTTGGAATTATATGATTGGCCGTTCCACCCTCCTTTAAAACGAAAGTTGTCGAAAGTGTGGAGATGTCTCCTGAAGAAAGGTGATTTACATGAGAAATATCCCTTTTACGTTTCACTGGGTGATTTAAAGATGTAACATTCCAGGTAACAGAAGTGAGCGAGCAACCAGATGCACCTCTGATGATATTAGGCCTAGCCATATAAAGTCAGGTGGGAAAAGGATAGATGCCAGATTACAATAACAACTGATCGATTAAACATTTGCACAAAAATAGCAAATAAATAACCCAAAAGTTGAAGAATAAAAAACATAAACAAGCAATACTCTAAAGTCTGGTATGTAAAAGAAAACCCAACGGTCATAGAACAAGCTAACCGCTAATCCCTGTGTCACGGATCCCTCCGGAACTTTCATTGCACAAACCTGTCCCTTATTCCCACTGATTAGTACTTGTATAAGTGTGCCCTTTAGTTTCCATTGGGCTGTCCATTGTTGTTACAATGTCCATTGGTGCATGTGAGTACCTGTGCTGTGTGTTTTGGCTTTCGTGCCCTTGTGGATTGCGCAGATGATTACGGGCCTTCCACCCATCCTCTCTGTCCCTCACACTGGCCTGCCACCCCTCCTCTCTCATTCTCGCGCTGGCCTTCCACCCCTCCTCTCTGTCCCTCGCGCTGGCCTTCCACCCCTCCTCTCTCTCCCTCGTGCTGGCCTTCCACCCCTCCTCTCTCTCCCTCTCGCTGGCCTCTCCCTCACGCTGGCCTTCCACCCCTCCTCTCTGTCCCTGACGCTGGCCTTCCACCCCTCCTCTCTGTCCCTGACGCTGGCCTTCCACCCCTCCTCTCTCTCCCTCGTGCTGGCCTTCCACCCCTCCTCTCTGTCCCTGACGCTGGCCTTCCACCCCTCCTCTCTGTCCCTGACGCTGGCCTTCCACCCCTCCTCTCTGTCCCTGACGCTGGCCTTCCACCCCTCCTCTCTCTCCCTCGCGCTGGCCTTCCACCCCTCCTCTCTCTCCCTCTCGCTGGCCTCTCCCTCGTGCTGGCCTTCCACCCCTCCTCTCTCATTCTCGCGCTGGCCTTCCACCCCTCCTCTCTGTCCCTCGCGCTGGCCTTCCACCCCTCCTCTCTCTCCCTCGTGCTGGCCTTCCACCCCTCCTCTCTCTCCCTCTCGCTGGCCTCTCCCTCACGCTGGCCTTCCACCCCTCCTCTCTGTCCCTGACGCTGGCCTTCCACCCCTCCTCTCTGTCCCTGACGCTGGCCTTCCACCCCTCCTCTCTCTCCCTCGTGCTGGCCTTCCACCCCTCCTCTCTCTCCCTCTCGCTGGCCTCTCCCTCGTGCTGGCCTTCCACCCCTCCTCTCTCTCCCTCTCGCTGGCCTCTCCCTCACGCTGGCCTTCCACCCCTCCTCTCTCTCCCTCGTGCTGGCCTGCCACCCCTCCTCTCTCTCCCTCTCGCTGGCCTCTCCCTCGTGCTGGCCTTCCACCCCTCCTCTCTCTCCCTCTCGCTGGCCTCTCCCTCGTGCTGGCCTTCCCCCCCTACTCTCTCTCCCTCGCGCTGGCCTCTCCATCGTGCTGGCCTTCCACCCCTCCTCTCTCTCCCTCTCGCTGGGCTCTCCCTCGCGCTGGCCTTCCACCCCTCTTGTCTTTTCCTGACGCTGGCCTTCCACCCCTCCTCTCTCTCCCTCGCGCTGGCCTTCCACCCCTCCTCTCTACTCCCTCGCACTAGCCTTCCACCCCTCCTCTACTCCCTCACGCTGGCCTTCCACCCCTCCTCTCTACTCCCTCGCGCTGGCCTGCCACCCCTCCTCTCTACTCCCTCTCGCTGGCCTCTCCTTCGCGCTGGCCTGCCTGCTCTGTCTCTTAGATAATGATGCAAATGTGTGTTCATTCTTTGGTCTGTTGCATGTAGAATATCCTAGCCTATTCATGGCACGGGTGTTGCAGGGATAGAGGTACAGTATCTTCGGGACAGTCTTGCGAGCACGGGGTAGCCTACATTTTTGCCTCATAAAATGAAACTACTGTAGGCTACCGGTAGCCTTTGACCCTTTTCAGACATAACAGAATGCGGCTCCTTGAAAGTGCCTCAGCTAGGGCATGTTTGTTTGTCTGTCTGTTAGGATAGGCTACATTACGGATTTTTAAATGCCAACAGGAAACCTTCTCAGGAGATATGAACAGGCATTTTATTTGTCTGTAAAGGAATAAGACTTCTGAAGCTGGACTAACATCCATCACTAAGCGACCAGAACTGTCAATCAAATCATCTTGAGCTACTGCACGCAGCCTGCCTGCAGACCACTCTCTCCTAAAAAAGTACTTTAAAGTTTATTAAATACTGTGACCTAACAAGACATTTAGTAGAAATAAAACACATCTAGTTATCATACCAGTGCTGATCAGTGCTGTTTTCCATTTATTTGACTTATTTATTAATTTAGAAATGTGTGCAGCAGGATAAAATCTCTGGAGATTGACTGAAGGTTTTGAAATGTTCTGGATAGGCTACCAATATATCAAAAAATAAACATTGCCCGTATCTCAGCAACCAAAGCACAATGCTCAGAGAGAGAGTCCCCTAAGGAAGCTGGTCCTGGGGCTCTGTTCACAAACCCAAACACACCCCACAGAGCCCCAGGACAGCAACACAATTAGACCCAACCAAGTCATGAGAAAACAAAAAGATAATTACTTGACAGATTGGAAAGAATTAACAAAAAAACTGAGCAAACTAGAATGCTATTTGGCCCTAAACCGAGAGTACACAGTGGCAGAATACCTGACCACTGTGACTGACCCAATCTTAAGGAAAGCTTTGTCTATGTACAGACTCAGTGAGCATAGCCTTGCTATTGCGAAAGGCAGCCGAAGGCAGAACTGGCTCTCAAGAGAAGACAGGCTATGTGCACACTGTCCACAAAATGAGGTGGAAACTGAGCTGCACTTCCTAACCTCCTGCCCAATGTATGACCATATTAGAGACACATATTTCCCTCAGATTACACAGATCCACAAAGAATTTGAAAACAAACCCGATTTTGATTAACTCCCATATCTACTGGGTGAAATACCACAGTGTGCCACCACAGCAGCAAGATTTGTGACCTGCTGCCACAAGAAAAGGTCATCCAGTGAAGAACAAACACCATTGTAAATACAACCCATATGTATGCTTATTTATTTTCCCTTTTGTTCTTTAACCATTTGTACACCGTTACAACACTGTATATAGACATAATGACATTTGTAATGTTTTTTTTTCTTTAGGAACTGTAAGGATTGTTCTCCTCGTCTGAAGAGGAGCAGGGATCGGACCAAAATGCAGCTTTTGTGGAGTACATAATGAATTTATTCAAACAAGACGAACACGAAGCACACTTGAATAAATTACAAAATAACAAAAACGACGTAGACCGACCTGGACATGAGAACTTACATAACACGAAGAACACACGAACAGGAACAGACTAAACAAACGAAACAGTCCCGTGTGGTACATACACAAACACGGAAGACAATCACCCACAAACAAACGGTGTGAACAGCCTACCTTTATATGGTTCTCAATCAGAGGAAACGTCAAACACCTGTCCCTGATTGAGGGATTACCAATGAACCTAAACATAGAAACACATAACATAGACTGCCCACCCAGCTCACGTCCTGACCAGCTAAACAAAGCTAAACAAAGGAAAATAAGGTCAGGAACGTGACAGTACCCCCCCCCCCCCCCCCCAAAACTAAACCTATAGGGGAGGGTCTGGGTGGGAATCTGTCCACGGTGGCGGCTCTGGCTCTGGACGTTTTCCCCACCCCACCATAGTCAATCCCCGCTTCCGTAGCCTCCTCCCAATGGCCACCCACCAAAGGGGCAGTACCGGACTGAGGGGCAGCACCGGACTGAGGGGCAGCACCGGACTGAGGGGCAGCTCCGGACTGAGGGGCAGCTTCGGACTGAGGGGCAGCTCCGGACTGAGGGGCAGCTCCGGACTGTCTAACGGCTCTGGCTGGTCATGGCTGGCGGGCGGCTCTGGCTGCTCATGGCTGGCGGGCGGCTCTGGCTGCTCATGGCTGGCGGAAGGCTCTAGCGGCTCCTGTCTGGCGGAAGGCTCTAGCGGCTCCTGTCTGGCGGACGGCTCTGAAGGCTCAGGACAGACGGACGGCTCTGAAGGCTCAGGACAGACGGGCGGCTTTGAAGGCTCAGGACAGACGGGCGGCTTTGAAGGCTCAGGACAGACGGGCGGCTTTGAAGGCTCAGGACAGACGGGCGGCTTTGAAGGCTCAGGACAGACGGGCAGCGCAAGCGGCGATTGTCAGACGGACAGCTCAGACGGCGTTGGGCAGACGGACAGCTCAGACGGCGTTGGGCAGACGGACAGTTAAGGCGCAGCTGGGCAGATGGCAGACTCTGGCCGGCTGAGGCGCACTGTAGGCCTGGTGCGTGGTGCCGGAACTGGAGGTACCGGGCTAAGGACACGCACCTTAAGGCTAGTGCGGGGAGCAGCAACAGGACGCACAGGACTCTGGAGACACACAGGAGGCTTGGTGCGTGGTGCCGGAACTGGTGGTACCGGGCTGGAGACACGCACCATAGGGCTAGTGCGTGGAGGAGGAACAGGGCTCTGGAGACGCACAGGAGGCTTGGTGCGTGGAGTAGGCACTGGTGGTACTGGGCTGGGGCGGGGAGGTGGCGCCGGATATACCGGACCGTGCAGGCGTACTGGCTCCCTTGAGCACCGAGCCTGCCCAACCTTACCTGGTTGTATGCTCCCCGTAGCCCGACCAGTGCGGGGAGGTGGAATAACCCACACTGGGCTGTGTTGGCGAACCGGGGACACCATGCGTAAGGCTGGTGCCATGTATGCCGGCCCGATGAGACGCACTGGAGACCAGACGCGTTGAGCCGGCTTCATGGCACCTGGCTCAATGCCCAATCTAGCCCTGCCAGTGCGGGGAGGTGGAATAACCCGCACCGGGCTATGCACACGTACAAGAGACACCGTGCGCTCTACCGCATAACACGGTGTCTGCCCGTACTCTCGCTCTCCACGGTAAGATCGGGAAGTTGGCGCAGGTCTCCTACCTGACTTCGCCACACTACCCTTTAGCCCCCCCCCCCCCTAAGAAATTTTTGGGCTTGACTTACAGGCTTCCTACCGCGTCGTCGTGCTGCCTCCATTCGCCGGTATCCCTCCTCACACTGCGCCAGAGAATCCCAGACGGGCTTCGGCCTTCTCCCTGGGTCGATCGCCCACCTGTCGATCTCCTCCCACGTAGTGTAGTCCAGATTTTGCTCCTGCTTCCGTGCTGCCTCCTCATACTGCCGCCTCTCGGCTTTAGCTGCCTCCAGCTCTTCACGAGGGCGGCGATATACTCCAGGTTGTGCCCATGGTCCTTTACCTTCCAGTATTTCCTCCCATGTCCAGAAATCCTGCGAACGCTGCTGCTGCTTTTTCCCCACGCTGCTTGGTCCTTGGGGGGTGGGTGATTCTGTAACGATTGTTCTCCTCCTCGAGGAGCAGGGATCGGACCAAAACGCAGCTTTTGTGGAGTACATAATGAATTTATTCAAACAAGACGAACACGAAGCACACTTGAATAAATTACAAAATAACAAAAACGACGTAGACCGACCTGGACATGAGAACTTCCATAACACGAAGAACGCACAAACAGGAACAGACTAAACAAACGAAACAGTCCCGTGTGGTACATACACAAAAACGGAAGACAATCACCCCCAAACAAACAGTGTGAACAGCCTACCTTTATATGGTTCTCAATCAGAGGAAACGTCAAACACCTGTCCCTGATTGAGAACCATATAAGGCTAATTACCAATTAACCTAAACATAGAAACACATAACATAGACTGCCCACCCAGCTCACGTCCTGACCAACTAAACAAAGCTAAACAAAGGAAAATAAGGTCAGGAACGTGATAGGAACATGAGTGTAATGTTTACTGTTCATTTTCATTGTTTATTTCACTTTTGTATATTATCTACTTCACTTACTTTAGCAATGTTAACATATGCTTCCCATGACAATAAAGCCCTTAAATTGAATTGCGTGTGAGTGTGAGTGTGAGTGTGAGAGACATGGTCCATTTAAAATGCATTACATTTTTGTTATTTGGCCGCAGCAGACACTCTTAGCCAGAACAACTTACAAAACAAGTGCTGAATAACTGCCCACAAATGGATAAAAAATGTAATCTTTGGAAAACCAAGTAATCTGTACAAATTAATACTTTGTGCATTTTTATGTGTGTAAAAGCTTTTTCCAATATGAAATCGTTCTGGGACTGAGGTGGGAACAGTTAGCTGAATCAGAAGAAATTGTGCCCTAGGTGGATGTTAGCTGCAGTAAATTATATTCTATTTCAAATATTCTATTTCAAAGCACCAGCAAGAGAGAGAAAGAAAGAAAGAAAAACATGGCACCAAAGTAGCTAGGCCTATAGTTATCTAAGGTTTGTGGCCTTCGGAGTCATTATTTAGTCAATAGTGCAAAATGTCATTATGCATCATGAAATGAATGAAATAAACATACCATATTCTCAGTGCCTTCATAACAGCCTGTTGTACCCCTATCTAAGATGGCCTTTTGATAGCAGCCTTGGAGCTTAGTCACACAAAACATTTCACAACGAGCAGAAGTCTTGTTTTGTTCTGATAGTTCATTTTCCAAGCTCGGGTTTAATAGTGTTATTTAATATGGCCTCGATCATCATCACGGCAACGTAGACATACTATAATAAAGGCACACAAACACACACACAAAGGCCACCAGATGTTGTTTTCATTCAAAATAATTGGACTTTTTGTTTGGTAGCCTTATCATATTACATTAAGATGAAGCTAAACCAATAGGGGAAAACACTGTGTGTGTGTGTGTGTGTGTGTGTGTGTGTGTGTGTGTGTGTGTGTGTGTGTGTGTGTGTGTGTGTGTGTGTGTGTGTGTGTGTGTGTGTGTGTGTGTGTGTGTGTGTGTGTGTGTGTGTGTGTGTGTGTGCCTGTCACCAAAACACTACAATCGCCTCATGCAGTGTACAGAGAGAAACCCTGCTGTGTGTTCCAAAAGAGCACAACTTGAAAGTTCCAGTTGTGGTTAACAGAATTACAGACTGCCGATCACACAGATAGATTTCCCTTGAGATAGATCACACAGATAGATTTCCCTAGAGATAGATTTCCCTAGAGATAGATCACAGAGATAGATTTCCCTAGAGATAGATCACACAGATAGATTTCCCTAGAGATAGATCACAGAGATATATTTCCCTAGAGATAGATCACAGAGATAGATTTCCCCAGAGATAGATTTCCCTAGAGATAGATCACAGAGATAGATTTCCTTAGAGATAGATCACAGAGATAGATTTCCCTAGAGATAGATCACAGAGATAGATTTCTCTAGAGAAAGATCACAGAGATAGATTTCCCTAGAGATAGATCACAGAGATAGATTTCCCTAGAGATAGACCACAGAGATAGATTTCCCTAGAGATAGATCACAGAGATAGATTTCCCTAGAGATAGATCACAGAGATAGATTTCCCTAGAGATAGATCACAGAGATAGATTTCCCTAGAGATAGACCACAGAGATAGATTTCCCTAGAGATAGATCACAGAGATAGATTTCCCTAGAGATAGATCACAGATATAGATTTCCCTAGAGATAGATCACAGAGATAGATTTCCCTAGAGATAGATCACAGAGATAGATTTCCCCAGAGATAGATTTCCCTAGAGATAGATCACAGAGATAGATTTCCCTAGAGATAGATCACAGAGATAGATTTCCCTAGAGATAGATCACAGAGATAGATTTCCCTAGAGATAGATCACAGAGATAGATTTCCCTAGAGATAGATCACAGAGATAGATTTCCCTAGAGATAGATCACAGATATAGATTTCCCTAGATAGATCACAAAGATATATTTCCCCAAAGATAGATCACAGAGATAGATTTCCCTAGACATAGACCACAGAGATAGATTTCCCTAGAGATAAATCATAGAGATAGATTTCCCTAGAGATAGATCACAGAAATAGATTTCCCTAGAGATAGATCACAGAGATAGATTTCCCTAGAGATAGATCACAAAGATATATTTCCCCAGAGATAGATTTCCCTAGAGATAGATCACAGAGATATATTTCCCCAGAGATAGATTTCCCTAGAGATAGATCACAGAGATAGATTTCCCTAGATAGATCACAAAGATAGATTTCCCTAGAGATAGATCACAGAGATAGATTTCCCTAGAGATAGATCACAGAGATAGATTTCCCTAGAGATAGACCACAGAGATAGATTTCCCTAGAGATAGATCACAGAGATAGATTTCCCTAGAGATAGATCACAGAGATAGATTTCCCTAGAGATAGATTTCCCTAGAGATAGATCACAGAGATAGATTTCCCTAGAGATAGATCATAGAGATAGGTTTCCCTAGAGAAAGATCATAGAGATAGATTTCCCTAGAGATAGACCACAGAGATAGATTTCCCTAGAGATAGACCACAGAGATAGATTTCCCTAGAGATAGACCACAGAGATAGATTTCCCTAGAGATAGACCACAGAGATATATTTCCCCAAAGATAGACCACAGAGATAGATTTCCCTAGAGATAAATCATAGAGATAGATTTCCCTAGAGATAAATCATAGAGATAGATTTCCCTAGAGATAGATCACAGAGATAGATTTCCCTAGAGATAGATCACATAGATAGATTTCCCCAGAGATAGATTTCCCTAGAGATAGATCACAGAGATAGATTTCCCTAGAGATAGATCACAAAGATATATTTCCCTAGAGATAGATCACAGAGATAGATTTCCCTAGAGATAGACCACAGAGATAGATTTCCCTAGAGTTAAATCATAGAGATAGATTTCCCTAGAGATAGATCACAGAGATAGATTTCCCCAGAGATAGATTTCCCTAGAGATAGATCACAGAGATAGATTTCCCTAGAGATAGATCACAGAGATAGATTTCCCTAGAGATAGATTTCCCTAGAGATAGATCACAGATATAGATTTCCCTAGAGATAGATCACAGAGATAGATTTCCCTAGAGATAGATTTCCCTAGAGATAGATCACAGATATAGATTTCCCTAGAGATAGATCATAGAGATAGGTTTCCCTAGAGAAAGATCACAGAGATAGATTTCCCTAGAGATAGATCATAGAGATAGATTTCCCTAGAGATAGATCATAGAGATAGATTTCCCTAGAGATAGATTTCCTTAGAGATAGATTTCCCTAGGGATAGATTATAGAGATAGATTTCCCTAGAGATAAATACTAAGCGAATTAAATGGTAATAAAGTGGTAAATCTTGAGATCATTCATGTTTAATAATATGACCAACTCCTCTCATGTATACCTAAATATCTCTGAAAATAATCAGGTTCTTGAAGTTGGAGACGCCTTTTCTAGACTCCCTAGACTAGACCTGTGTCTGTAACAGCCCTATGGGCCCTGGTCAAAAGTAGTGCACTACAAGTAACAGGGTGCTATTTGGTGAGTAGTCCAGGTCTAATGTTCACTAGGTAGTAGTCCAAGTCTAATGTTCTCTAGTTAGTAGTCCAGGTCTGATGTTCTCTAGGTAGTAGTCCAGGTCTAATGTTCTCTAGGTAGTAGTCCAGGTCTAATGTTCTCTATGTAGTAGTCCAGGTCTGATGTTCTCTAGGTAGTAGTCCAGGTTTGATGTTCTCTATGTAGTAGTCCAGGTCTGATGTTCTCTAGGTAGTAGTCCAGGTTTGATGTTCTCTATGTAGTAGTCCAGGTCTAATGTTCTCTAGGTAGTAGTCCAGGTCTGATGTTCTCTAGGTAGTAGTCCAGGTCTAATGTTCTCTATGTAGTAGTCCAGGTCTAATGTTCTCTATGTAGTAGTCCAGGTCTGATGTTCTCTAGGTAGTAGTCCAGGTCTAATGTTCTCTATGTAGTAGTCCAGGTCTAATGTTCTCTATGTAGTAGTCCAGGTCTGATGTTCTCTAGGTAGTAGTCCAGGTCTAATGTTCTCTATGTAGTAGTCCAGGTCTAATGTTCTCTATGTAGTAGTCCAGGTCTGATGTTCTCTAGGTAGTAATCCAGGTCTAATGTTCTCTAGGTAGTAGTCCAGGTCTAATGTTCTCTAGGTAGTAGTCCAGGTCTGATGTTCTCTAGGTAGTAGTCCAGGTCTGATGTTCTCTATGTAGTAGTCCAGGTCTAATGTTCTCTATGTAGCAGCCCAGGTCTGAATAAGGAAGTTGGCTGGGCAGGTCTCATCTTTCAGAGACTGAGGAGAACTGCCTGACCCAGCCACCCAGCCAGTGTGTGTGTGTGTGTGTGTGTGTGTGTGTGTGTGTGTGTGTGTGTGTGTGTGTGTGTGTGTGTGTGTGTGTGTGTGTGTGTGTGTGTGTGTGTGTGTGTTAACCCAGCACACCAGGGGGTGTATTCTACTCAATGAGATGAATAGTTCAAACTTCAAAACGTACATTGCAGATAGAAATGTACGTAGAAATGTAATGACTAGAGCTGGCATGGTCCCTGTTCCCTATTCTACATTCATGTTTGTTGAAGACATTTCTATCTGAGCGTTCTGTAATGTTTCCCCGTTCCTGAACAGGCTCCATGTGGTTCTTAGAAAGCATAGACCAGATACTAATTTAAGCACACGCACACCAGAGGAGGCTGGTGGGATGAGCAATAGGAGGACAGGCTCATTGTAATGGCTGGAATGGAATAAATGGATCGGTATCAAACACATGGAAACCACATTTGACTCGGTTCCATTTATTCTGTAATTGGGGGATCTGAATCTTGATTGGCTTACTCCTTTGTCTGATCGTCTTAAATCAGCATGTATTGATCTGAAATTAGTCCAACTGATTTCTGAGCCCACTCGTTTCAATGTAATCAACTCTGATTGATCTCATACTTAGAAATAACCCTCATAAATACGTGCAAGGGTTCTGACATGATCTTCACCATTCTAACTTGCTCTTGAACCATTTTATTGTATGTTTATCAACGTATCTGATAAACATGCTCCTATGAAGAGATGAAGAATGAAAGATAGAGCCAACCCATGGTTCACACCTGAACATGCCGGGTTCATTTAGCAAAATAACAGACCTTGGTCTGAAGCCAGACACACTGTTAGCTCTACTGACTGGCTCACCTTCAGACAACTTAGAATCAAATGTACTGCGTCCATAAAAAGGGCTAAGTCATTAATTCCATTTCTGACCATGTGTGTGTGCTGTTTAGCTGAGGCCGGGGAAAGGCGCTGAAGTGAAGCTGACTGCTGTGGTCTCCTCTTTCCTCTCTGTATTGGCAGAGCTGAGGAGACCCTGGCATGCTGTGAGGCACTCTGTGTGTGTGTGTGTGTGTGTGTGTGTGTGTGTGTGTGTGTGTGTGTGTGTGTGTGTGTGTGTGTGTGTGTGTGTGTGTGTGTGTGTGTGTGTGTGTGTGTGTGTGTGTGTGTGTGTGTGTGTGTGTGTGTGTGTTTGAGGTGTTGGACGCTGGCTAGCTGTCTGAGCATTGTGCAACAAAAGGCCATTCTTACCAGAGGGAGGTAGGGAGAGAGGGATAGAGAGAGGGAGGGAGGGAGCCGAGGAGTCTCCAACCCGGGTTGAGGAGCTGCCGAGCCCCGCCAGACAGAGCCCTGGAAGAACAAGAAAACCAGAGGAGGAATATCAGATTCTATTATACACACTGGTGCCTGGTCTCATCAAGACTACATGTCTCTTAATCAATCATAACAGTGTTTGCATTCAAATACGTACAAAGAGGTAGACGTGTGTGGTGCTATAATCCAAAACAATGTTCATGGATAGGCCTAATCCTCAACAAGCACATGCATAAACAAATAAATGTACTACCAAGCAAATAGATTTAGAATGTTTTTCAAAAACAATACATTAGGGACAGCGAGGATGTAAAGGCTTTGGAAAGATCTCCATTTAAGGGAGGAAAGCATTTGCCGTTTTCATTGAACACTACACTATCACACACACAAATACACACAGTCTAATGAATTGGGCCGCTGCAAGTACTGACACTTTAAACGTTCTACTGTTTGAGTACTGGCACCTTTTTTCATTCCACTTCAAGCACTGGGTAACAGTAACACGTATGAAGGCACTGCAACTACGAGGCTTTAAAAAGACTATATGAAGACATATGTGCAGTGACACGCTGGATGTGTGGAGTAGTAGCTCTCAGACATGCTTTACGACATCATTAACCTCTGGTGTTGAACATAATCATACATACTTCTGCAGAAAGAAAAGGAGGAGGGGAGCAGACTAAAGGTCTTCATGGAACCACCTGTACCTGAATACCCTGAAACCCGATTTGGGACCCAAGCGGGTTCTAAATAATGTCACGGTCGGGGTCGGATCTGATATATTTTCACAGGACCTCAGGTATGTGTAATTTTAACTGACTTGTCCGGGAGGACCCGTACAGATCCAATGTGACTGCTGCAGTAGAGAGAGAGAGAAATTGTATAATTTATGCTGCTACTCTTGCTTTTCACGAGAGTGGAGCGTGTAGCTTGTTCATGACCAATCATAAGTCATCAAAGCGGCAATAGGCTACAGTCATAGAGCCTCTGTGTGTGGCAAAAGTTAGTAGATATCTAATCAATGGAAGATGGAATTAAAATGATGGAATTACAAGTTAAAGGAGGATAGGCTACAGCAACCAACAGCTGTACTTAATATTCTGAATGGAGTTGTTGTTGTTTGTAACTGTGTAGGACACGAAAGCGCATGCAGCCTCAGTTAGCCTAGCTAGCTAGCTTCTCCCGGTTTGATGCAGTCAAGACAGGTACTTTGTAATCATATTGGATGATAAATAACCTAGCTATGTCAGCTATTAGTCTACTATAGCGCGAGTCAGCATGGTTGGTTGCTTGGTGGTAGTTGAGTTAAAGGTCTGATGGTAAGGTAAAAGGTCTGATAAGTTAAAGGTCGTTGAGTTAAAGGTCTGATAAGTTAAAAACACGCCAGCCTTCTTCTCCGGTGCCATTGTTATCTAATGAATTCAGAGGTTGTAATATTATACCTAGGCTAGATATAAGCCTTCCATAACCATAAGACGTACTAATAACTGAATTATTTTAGAAAAATAGTTTAACCTGCTTTTGCAATAATCACTGATCTGGCATTCAAGTCAATCTATGATAAAGGACCTTTTTGTATATGTTTTCTTTTTACCAGAACCATGCATAATGCACATTCACTAATAACGACTAACTTTTTGTAGCAGGCATTATAGAAAGTTAACAAAGGTCTCATAAACAATCTCTCAAGCAAAAGCCCACTTAGTAGCGTGTAGCAAGCTAATCTTTATAGGAATATTTATATTTCAAGTTTAGAAAACTTGGATCTATTTGCTAGCTAACAAGGCAGACGAGTTGAATAGTTATGAACACACCGTTCTGTCTCCAACTGTTTGACCAGCATGCTAGCCTGTCCACTTTGTTCAGATGTTGAGGTCAAGTGTTAAACAAATCCAAATATATTTTAGATTTTAGATTCAAAGTAGCTTGATGACAGCTTTGCACACTTTTGGCATTCTCTCAACCAGCTTCACCTGGAATGCTTTTCCAACAGTCTTGATGGACTTCCCAGATATGCTCAGCACTTGTGGCTGTTTTTCCTTATGACTCATCAGACCAAAGGACAGATTTCCACCGGTCTAATGTCCATTGCTCATGTTTCTTGGCTCAAGCAAGTCTCTTCTTCTTATTGGTGTCCTTTAGTAGTGGTTTCTTTGCAGCAATTCGACCATGAAGGCCTGATTCACAGAGTATCCTCTGAACAGTTGATGTTGAGATCTGTCTGTTACTTGAACACTGTGAGGCATTTATTTGGGCTGCAATTTCTGAGCCTGGTAACAATAATTAACTTATCCTCTGCAGCAGAGGTAACTCTGGATCTTCCTTTCCTGTGGCGGTCCTCATGAGAGCCAGTTTCATCATAGCGCTTGATGATTTTTGTGACTGCACTTGAAGAAACTATCAAAGTTCTTGAAATGTTCAGGATTGACTGACCTTCATGTCTTAAAGTAATGATGGACTGACATTTCTCTTTGCGTATTTGATCTGTTCTTGCCATAATATGGTCATGGTCTTTTACCAAATAGGGATATCTTCTGTATATTACCCCTACCTTGTCACAACACAACTGATTGTCTCAAATGCATTAAGAAGGAAATAAATTCCACTATTTAACAAGGCACACCTGTTAATTGAAATGCATTCCAGGTTGACTACCTCATGAAGCAGGTTGAGAGAATGCCAAGAGTGTGCAAAGCTGTCATCAAGGCAAAGGATGGCTACTTGGAAGAATCTCAAATATAAAATATATTGATTTGTTTAACACTTTTTTGGTTACTACATGATTCCATATGTGTTATTTCATAGTTTTGATGTCTTCACTATTATTCTACAATGTAGAAAATAGTAAAAATAAGGAAATCCCCTGGAATGAGTAGGTGTGTCCAAACTTTTCACTGGTACAATATATATCGCCCAGCCCTAGTCTGATCCAATCTGCCTCTTAAAGTGGGCGAGGCCGTTACTGAGAAATTGAGATTCGTAGAAAGCGTTTAAATGAAACGCTCCATGCTGCTATAAAACGGACATGCTCAGTGTCGGTCGGCCGGTAAAGATCCAGGTTGTGTTTGAAGTTGTGCCAAAAGGAAAACACAATACAATAAGGCTTCCTAGTTAATTTGGCGGCTCAAAGGAACCAGACAAACAACAACACAGTTGGGTACTGTAGGAAGCAGGCCAATTAAGTGCACAGGAACGAACACGACGAAAGGAAACTAGGCTACTTGTTTATTTGTTTTCTTGACTCCATTAGTTCAGTGCCAGAAGGACTGGGTTAGCCATTCCTCTTCTAGTGACAGTGATCACTTGTATAACTCTCTCTCTCTCTCTCTCTCTCTCTCTCTCTCTCTCTCTCTCTCTCTCTCTTCTCTCTCTCTCTCTCTCTCTCTCTCTCTCTCTCTCTCTCTCTCTCTCTCTCTCTCTCTCTCTCTCTCTCTCTCTCTCTCTCTCTCTCTCTCTCTCTCTCTCTCTCCTCTCTCTCTCTCTCTCTCTCTCTCTCTCTCTCTCTCTCTCTCCTCTCTCTCTCTCTCTCTCTCTCTCTCTCTCTCTCTCTCTCTCTCTCTCTCTCTCTCTCTCTCTCTCTCTCTCTCTCTCTCTCTCTCTCTCTCTCTCTCTCTCTCTCTCTCTCTCTCTCTCTCTCTCTCAGTACAAGTAAGTGCACGACGCCTTTCAATAAAGATTTTCATTGAACTGCCATTTCCTTTTGGGGAGGCTCATAATAGTAAATAGGCTAGTGCTAATATTTAATGAAGTACGGTTTACATACATATTATAGTTTAACAGTCTGAAACAGATCATTTCATTATTGTTGATGTGTGTGTGTGAGAGAGAAAGAGAAAGAGAGAGAGACAGAAAGAGAGAGTGTATAGGGAGAGGCAGATTGGTGGGTTAAACAGAGACACTTGTAGAGAAAGAGATAGAGAAAGGAGAAAGAGAGTGAATGAGAGAAAGAAGAAGTCAGAGTGTATAGGGAGAGAGGCAGATTGGCAGGTTAAAGAGGGACACTGTTGTAGAGAAAGAGAGAGAGAGAGGGGGGTGAGTGACAGAGATCTGCCCAATGCACTCTGATCAACTCTATCATTTCCCGGTGTTTCCATGGTGATTGAGTTATATTTGAAAGGGTTACTCAATGATTCAGAGAAGAGCTTGGCATTCATCTCTTATTTTCCTACATCTGATGCACAGCACTAAAAACACTCCAGGCTTTAAAGTTCTTCATCAAGCAGCAAATATGGAATATTATATCCATTTGAGTCTACAATGATTCTGTCATGCTACAAATAATCTTGACATGACATGAGAGATTGAAGTGATTCATTTAGCTATTAAATGTCAATTCACATCTAAGTTACTCCATAAGAACTGAATACACTAATGTAGTTTAAGACTATGAATATGCACCGAAATCTTTGAATGTTTCCTTCACAGACCGACATGTACAGTTGAAGTCGGAAGTTTACATACACTTAGGTTGGAGTCATTAAAACTCGTTTTTCAACCACTCCACAAATTTCTTGTTTCTCAAACCACTCTCAAACTATTGTTTTGTCAAGTCGGTTAGGACATCTACTTTGTGCATGACACAAGTAATCCTTCCAACAATTGTTTACAGACAGATTATTTAACTTATAATTCACTGTATCACAATTCAAGTGGGTCAGAAGTTAACATACACTAAATTGACTTGCCTTTAAACAGTTTAGAAAATTCCAGAAAATGATGTCATGGCCTTAGAAGCTTCTGACAGGCTAATTGACATAATTTGAGTCAATTGGAGGTGTACCTGTGGATGTATTTCAAGGCCTACCTTCAAACTCAGTGCCTCTTTGCTTGACATCATGTGGAAATAAAAAGAAATCAGCCAAGACAAGTCTGGTTCATACTTGGGAGCAATTTCCAAAGGCCTGAAGGTACCATGTTCATCTATACAAACAATAGTACACAAGTATAAATACCATGGGACCACGCACCCGTCATACCGCTCAGGAAGGAGACGCGTTCTGTCTCCTAGAAATGAACGTACTTTGGTGCAAAAAGAGCAAATCAATCCCAGAACAACAGCAAAGTACCTTGTGAAGATGCTGGAGGAAACAGGTACAAAAGTATTTGCATCCACAGTAAAACAAGTCCTATATCGACATAACCTGAAAGGCCGCTCAGCAAGGAAGATGTCACTGCTCCAAAACAGCCATAAAAAAAGCCTGACTACGGTTTACAACTGCACATGGGGACAAATATCGTGCTATTTGGAGAAATGTCCTCTGGTCTGATGAAACAAAAATAGAATTGTTTGGTCATAATGACCATCGTTATGTTTGGAGGAAAAAGGGGGAGGTTTGCAAGCCGAAGAACACCATCCCAACCGTGAAGCACGAGGGTGGCAGCATCATGTTGTGGGGGTGCTTTGCTGCAGGAGGGACTGGTGCACTTCACAAAATAGATGGCATCATAAGAAGGGAAAACTATGTGGATATATTGAAGCAACATCTCAAGACATCAGTCAGGAAGTTCAAGCTTGGTCGCAAATGGGTCTTCCAAATGGACAATGATCACAAGCATACTTCCAAAGTTGTGGCAAAATGGCATTGGAGTGGCCATCACAAAGCCCTGACCTCAATCCTATAGAAAATTTGTGGGCAGAACTGAAAAAGCGTGTGCGAGCAAGGAGGCCTACAAACCTGACTCAGTTACACCAGCTCTGTCAGGAGGAATGGGCCAAAATTCACCCAATTTATTTTGGGAAGCTTGTGGGAGGCCACCTGAAACGTTTGACCCAAGTTAAACAATTTAAAGGCAATGCTACCAAATACTAATTGAGTGTATGTAAACTTCTGACCCACTGGGAATGTGATGAAATAAATAAAAGCTGAAATAAATCATTCTCTCTACTATTATTCTGACATTTCACATTCTTAAAATTAAGTGGTGATTAAATGTCAGGAATTGTGAAAAACTGAGTTTAAATGTATTTGGCTAAGGTGGATGTAAACTTCCGACTTCAACTGTAGGTCTTATTGTTAGGTATTATTACTGGGTCTGTTGGTGCTAGAAACACAAGCATTTTGCTACACCGGCAATAACATCTGCTAATCTGTGTACACAACCAATAACATCTGCTAATCTGTGTACACAACCAATAACATCTGCTAATCTGTGTACACAACCAATAACATCTGCTAATCTGTGTACACAACCAATAACATCTGCTAATCTGTGTACACAACCAATAACATCTGCTAATCTGTGTACACAACCAGTAACATTTGATTTGATGTACTTTCAGTTAGGATTCAACCCCTTATTACTCAAAATCTAAAAGAGTTTTCTACTTGACATTTCTCTGCATATAATCTCTGGTTCGAAGGCCATCTAATAAAGGTGTTATTTCCTCTGAAGATTGAAGCCCAGCTTGTCATGCAGTCTACTATAGAATGAATGACTGAAAGCAGAACTCCTAGAAAGATTACAGACGGAGTATCCTAAAAATATGCCTCAATGATGCAACTGACCTAAAAATACCTTACATGACAATTCAATCATCATGACCATGTGGAGGCTGCTACAACAGACAGACAGACAGACAGACAGGTCATCATGACCATGTGGAGGCTGCTACAACAGACAGACAGACAGGTCATCATGACCATGTGGAGGCTGACAGACAGGTCATCATGACAATGTGGAGGCTGCTACAACAGACAGACAGACAGGTCATCATGACAATGTGGAGGCTGCTACAACAGACAGACAGACAGGTCATCATGACCATGTGGAGGCTGCTACAACAGCAGACAGACAGGTCATCATGACCACATGGAGGCTGACAGACAGGTCATCATGACAATGTGAAGGCTGCTACAACAGAGAGACAGACAGACAGACAGGTCATCATGACCATGTGGAGGCTGCTACAACAGACAGACAGACAGGTCATCATGACCATGTGGAGGGCTAGACAGACCGGTCATCATGACCATGTGGAGGCTGCTACAGAGGGCAGACAGACAGGTCATCATGACCATGTGGAGGCTGCTACAGAGGGCAGACAGACAGGTCATCATGACAATGTGGAGGCTGCTACAGAGGGCAGACAGACAGACAGATCATCATGACAATGTGGAGGCTGCTACAGAGGGCAGACAGACAGACAGGTCATCATGACCACAAGGAGGCTGACAGACAGGTCATCATGACCATGTGGAGGCTGACAGACAGGTCATCATGACAATGTGGAGGCTGCTACAACAGACAGACAGACAGACATGTCATCATGACAAGGTGGAGGCTGCTACAGAGGGCAGACAGACAGGTCATCATGACAATGTGGAGGCTGCTACAACAGACAGACAGACAGACAGGTCATCATGACCATGTGGATGCTGCTACAACAGACAGACAGACAGACAGGTCATCATGACCATGTGGAGGCTGCTACAACAGGCAGACAGACAGACAGGTCATCATGACCATGTGGAGGCTGCTACAACAGACAGGCAGACAGACAGGTCATCATGTCCATATGGAGGCTGCTACAGAGGGCAGACAGACAGGTGATCATGACCATGTGGAGGCTGCTACAGAGGGCAGACAGACCGGTCATGTGGAGGCTGCTACAGAGGGCAGACAGACCGGTCATCATGACCATGTGGAGGCTGCTACAGAGGGCAGACAGACAGGTCATGTGGAGGCTGCTACAGAGGGCAGACAGACCAGTCATCATGACCATGTGGAGGCTGCTACAGAGGGCAGACAGACCGGTCATCATGACCATGTGGAGGCTGCTACAGAGGGCAGACAGACAGGTCATGTGGAGGCTGCTACAGAGGGCAGACAGACCGGTCATCATGACCATGTGGAGGCTGCTACAGAGGGCAGACAGACCGGTCATCATGACCGTGTGGAGGCTGCTACAGAGGGCAGACAGACCGGTCATCATGACCATGTGGAGGCTGCTACAGTGGGCAGACAGACCGGTCATCATGACCATGTGGAGGCTGCTACAGAGGGCAGACAGACAGGTCATGTGGAGGATGCTACAGAGGGCAGTCAGACCGGTCATCATGACCATGTGGAGGCTGCTACAGAGGGCAGACAGACCGGTCATCATGACCATGTGGAGGCTGCTACAGAGGGCAGACAGACCGGTCATCATGACCATGTGGAGGCTGCTACAGAGGGCAGTCAGACCGGTCATCATGACCATGTGGAGGCTGCTACAGAGGGCAGACAGACAGGTCATCATGACCATGTGGAGGCTGCTACAGAGGGCAGACAGACAGGTCATGTGGAGGCTGCTACAGAGGGCAGACAGACCGGTCATCATGACCATGTGGAGGCTGCTACAGAGGGCAGACAGACAGGTCATGTGGAGGCTGCTACAGAGGGCAGACAGACCGGTCATCATGACCATGTGGAGGCTGCTACAGAGGGCAGACAGACCGGTCATCATGACCATGTGGAGGATGCTACAGAGGGCAGTCAGACCGGTCATCATGACCATGTGGAGGCTGCTACAGAGGGCAGACAGACCGGTCATCATGACCATGTGGAGGCTGCTACAGAGGGCAGACAGACAGGTCATGTGGAGGCTGCTACAGAGGGCAGACAGACCGGTCATCATGACCATGTGGAGGATGCTACAGAGGGCAGTCAGACCGGTCATCATGACCATGTGGAGGCTGCTACAGAGGGCAGACAGACAGGTCATCATGACCATGTGGAGGCTGCTACAGAGGGCAGACAGACAGGTCAAGTGGAGGCTGCTACTGCGGGCAGACAGACAGGTAACGTGGAGGCTGCTACAGAGGGCAGACAAACAGGTCAAGTGGAGGCTGCTACAGAGGGCAGACAGACAGGTCACATGGAGGCTGCTACAGAGGGCAGACAGACCGGTCATCATGACCATGTGGAGGCTGCTACAGAGGGCAGACAGACAGGTCATGTGGAGGCTGCTACAGAGGGCAGACAGACCGGTCATCATGACCATGTGGAGGCTGCTACAGAGGGCAGACAGACAGGTCATCATGACCATGTGGAGGATGCTACAGAGGGCAGACAGACCGGTCATCATGACCATGTGGAGGCTGCTACAGAGGGCAGTCAGACCGGTCATCATGACCATGTGGAGGCTGCTACAGAGGGCAGACAGACAGGTCATCATGACCATGTGGAGGCTGCTACAGAGGGCAGACAGACAGGTCATGTGGAGGCTGCTACAGAGGGCAGACAGACCGGTCATCATGACCATGTGGAGGCTGCTACAGAGGGCAGACAGACCGGTCATCATGACCATGTGGAGGATGCTACAGAGGGCAGTCAGACCGGTCATCATGACCATGTGGAGGCTGCTACAGAGGGCAGACAGACCGGTCATCATGACCATGTGGAGGCTGCTACAGAGGGCAGACAGACAGGTCATGTGGAGGCTGCTACAGAGGGCAGACAGACCGGTCATCATGACCATGTGGAGGCTGCTACAGAGGGCAGTCAGACCGGTCATCATGACCATGTGGAGGCTGCTACAGAGGGCAGACAGACAGGTCATCATGACCATGTGGAGGCTGCTACAGAGGGCAGACAGACAGGTCATGTGGAGGCTGCTACAGAGGGCAGACAGACAGGTCATCATGACCATGTGGAGGCTGCTACAGAGGGCAGACAGACAGGTCAATGTGGAGGCTGCTACAGAGGGCAGACAGACCGGTCATCATGACCATGTGGAGGCTGCTACAGAGGGCAGACAGACAGGTCACGTGGAGGCTGCTACAGAGGGCAGACAGACAGGTCACGTGGAGGCTGCTACAGAGGGCAGACAGACCGGTCATCATGACCATGTGGAGGATGCTACAGAGGGCAGACAGACCGGTCATCATGACCATGTGGAGGCTGCTACAGAGGGCAGACAGACCGGTCATCATGACCATGTGGAGGCTGCTACAGAGGGCAGACAGACAGGTCATGTGGAGGCTGCTACAGAGGGCAGACAGACCGGTCATCATGACCATGTGGAGGCTGCTACAGAGGGCAGACAGACAGGTCATCATGACCATGTGGAGGCTGCTACAGAGGGCAGACAGACAGGTCAAGTGGAGGCTGCTACTGCGGGCAGACAGACAGGTAACGTGGAGGCTGCTACAGAGGGCAGACAAACAGGTCAAGTGGAGGCTGCTACAGAGGGCAGACAGACAGGTCACATGGAGGCTGCTACAGAGGGTAGACAGACAGGTCACGTGGAGGCTGCTACATAGGGCAGACAGACAGGTCACATGGAGGCTGCTACAGAGGGCAGACAGACCGGTCATCATGACCATGTGGAGGCTGCTACAGAGGGCAGACAGACAGGTCATGTGGAGGCTGCTACAGAGGGCAGACAGACCGGTCATCATGACCATGTGGAGGCTGCTACAGAGGGCAGACAGACAGGTCATCATGACCATGTGGAGGATGCTACAGAGGGCAGACAGACCGGTCATCATGACCATGTGGAGGCTGCTACAGAGGGCAGTCAGACCGGTCATCATGACCATGTGGAGGCTGCTACAGAGGGCAGACAGACAGGTCATCATGACCATGTGGAGGCTGCTACAGAGGGCAGACAGACAGGTCATGTGGAGGCTGCTACAGAGGGCAGACAGACCGGTCATCATGACCATGTGGAGGCTGCTACAGAGGGCAGACAGACCGGTCATCATGACCATGTGGAGGATGCTACAGAGGGCAGTCAGACCGGTCATCATGACCATGTGGAGGCTGCTACAGAGGGCAGACAGACCGGTCATCATGACCATGTGGAGGCTGCTACAGAGGGCAGACAGACAGGTCATGTGGAGGCTGCTACAGAGGGCAGACAGACCGGTCATCATGACCATGTGGAGGATGCTACAGAGGGCAGTCAGACCGGTCATCATGACCATGTGGAGGCTGCTACAGAGGGCAGACAGACAGGTCATCATGACCATGTGGAGGCTGCTACAGAGGGCAGACAGACAGGTCAAGTGGAGGCTGCTACTGCGGGCAGACAGACAGGTAACGTGGAGGCTGCTACAGAGGGCAGACAAACAGGTCAAGTGGAGGCTGCTATAGAGGGCAGACAGACAGGTCACGTGGAGGCTGCTACAGAGGGCAGACAGACAGGTCACGTGGAGGCTGCTACAGAGGGCAGACAGACCGGTCATCATGACCATGTGGAGGATGCTACAGAGGGCAGACAGACCGGTCATCATGACCATGTGGAGGCTGCTACAGAGGGCAGACAGACCGGTCATCATGACCATGTGGAGGCTGCTACAGTGGGCAGACAGACAGGTCATGTGGAGGCTGCTACAGAGGGCAGACAGACCGGTCATCATGACCATGTGGAGGCTGCTACAGAGGGCAGACAGACCGGTCATCATGACCATGTGGAGGATGCTACAGAGGGCAGACAGACAGGTCATGTGGAGGCTGCTACAGAGGGCAGACAGACCGGTCATCATGACCATGTGGAGGCTGCTACAGAGGGCAGACAGACCGGTCATCATGACCATGTGGAGGCTGCTACAGAGGGCAGACAGACCGGTCATCATGACCATGTGGAGGCTGCTACAGAGGGCAGTCAGACCGGTCATCATGACCATGTGGAGGCTGCTACAGAGGGCAGACAGACCGGTCATCATGACCATGTGGAGGCTGCTACAGAGGGCAGACAGACAGGTCATGTGGAGGCTGCTACAGAGGGCAGACAGACCGGTCATCATGACCATGTGGAGGCTGCTACAGAGGGCAGACAGACCGGTCATCATGACCATGTGGAGGCTGCTACAGAGGGCAGACAGACAGGTCATCATGACCATGTGGAGGCTGCTACAGAGGGCAGACAGACAGGTCATGTGGAGGCTGCTACAGAGGGCAGACAGACCGGTCATCATGACCATGTGGAGGCTGCTACAGAGGGCAGACAGACAGGTCATGTGGAGGCTGCTACAGAGGGCAGACAGACCGGTCATCATGACCATGTGGAGGCTGCTACAGAGGGCAGACAGACCGGTCATCATGACCATGTGGAGGCTGCTACAGAGGGCAGTCAGACCGGTCATCATGACCATGTGGAGGCTGCTACAGAGGGCAGACAGACAGGTCATGTGGAGGCTGCTACAGAGGGCAGACAGACCGGTCATCATGACCATGTGGAGGATGCTACAGAGGGCAGTCAGACCGGTCATCATGACCATGTGGAGGCTGCTACAGAGGGCAGACAGACAGGTCATCATGACCATGTGGAGGCTGCTACAGAGGGCAGACAGACAGGTCAAGTGGAGGCTGCTACTGCGGGCAGACAGACAGGTAACGTGGAGGCTGCTACAGAGGGCAGACAAACAGGTCAAGTGGAGGCTGCTACAGAGGGCAGACAGACAGGTCACATGGAGGCTGCTACAGAGGGTAGACAGACAGGTCACGTGGAGGCTGCTACATAGGGCAGACAGACAGGTCACATGGAGGCTGCTACAGAGGGCAGACAGACCGGTCATCATGACCATGTGGAGGCTGCTACAGAGGGCAGACAGACAGGTCATGTGGAGGCTGCTACAGAGGGCAGACAGACCGGTCATCATGACCATGTGGAGGCTGCTACAGAGGGCAGACAGACAGGTCATCATGACCATGTGGAGGATGCTACAGAGGGCAGACAGACCGGTCATCATGACCATGTGGAGGCTGCTACAGAGGGCAGTCAGACCGGTCATCATGACCATGTGGAGGCTGCTACAGAGGGCAGACAGACAGGTCATCATGACCATGTGGAGGCTGCTACAGAGGGCAGACAGACAGGTCATGTGGAGGCTGCTACAGAGGGCAGACAGACCGGTCATCATGACCATGTGGAGGCTGCTACAGAGGGCAGACAGACAGGTCATCATGACCATGTGGAGGCTGCTACAGAGGGCAGACAGACCGGTCATCATGACCATGTGGAGGCTGCTACAGAGGGCAGACAGACCGGTCATCATGACCATGTGGAGGCTGCTACAGAGGGCAGACAGACCGGTCATCATGACCATGTGGAGGCTGCTACAGAGGGCAGTCAGACCGGTCATCATGACCATGTGGAGGCTGCTACAGAGGGCAGACAGACAGGTCATCATGACCATGTGGAGGCTGCTACAGAGGGCAGACAGACAGGTCATGTGGAGGCTGCTACAGAGGGCAGACAGACCGGTCATCATGACCATGTGGAGGCTGCTACAGAGGGCAGACAGACCGGTCATCATGACCATGTGGAGGCTGCTACAGAGGGCAGACAGACAGGTCATCATGACCATGTGGAGGCTGCTACAGAGGGCAGACAGACAGGTCATGTGGAGGCTGCTACAGAGGGCAGACAGACCGGTCATCATGACCATGTGGAGGCTGCTACAGAGGGCAGACAGACAGGTCATGTGGAGGCTGCTACAGAGGGCAGACAGACCGGTCATCATGACCATGTGGAGGCTGCTACAGAGGGCAGACAGACCGGTCATCATGACCATGTGGAGGATGCTACAGAGGGCAGTCAGACCGGTCATCATGACCATGTGGAGGCTGCTACAGAGGGCAGACAGACAGGTCATGTGGAGGCTGCTACAGAGGGCAGACAGACCGGTCATCATGACCATGTGGAGGATGCTACAGAGGGCAGTCAGACCGGTCATCATGACCATGTGGAGGCTGCTACAGAGGGCAGACAGACAGGTCATCATGACCATGTGGAGGCTGCTACAGAGGGCAGACAGACAGGTCAAGTGGAGGCTGCTACTGCGGGCAGACAGACAGGTAACGTGGAGGCTGCTACAGAGGGCAGACAAACAGGTCAAGTGGAGGCTGCTACAGAGGGCAGACAGACAGGTCACATGGAGGCTGCTACAGAGGGTAGACAGACAGGTCACGTGGAGGCTGCTACATAGGGCAGACAGACAGGTCACATGGAGGCTGCTACAGAGGGCAGACAGACCGGTCATCATGACCATGTGGAGGCTGCTACAGAGGGCAGACAGACAGGTCATGTGGAGGCTGCTACAGAGGGCAGACAGACCGGTCATCATGACCATGTGGAGGCTGCTACAGAGGGCAGACAGACAGGTCATCATGACCATGTGGAGGATGCTACAGAGGGCAGACAGACCGGTCATCATGACCATGTGGAGGCTGCTACAGAGGGCAGTCAGACCGGTCATCATGACCATGTGGAGGCTGCTACAGAGGGCAGACAGACAGGTCATCATGACCATGTGGAGGCTGCTACAGAGGGCAGACAGACAGGTCATGTGGAGGCTGCTACAGAGGGCAGACAGACCGGTCATCATGACCATGTGGAGGCTGCTACAGAGGGCAGACAGACAGGTCATGTGGAGGCTGCTACAGAGGGCAGACAGACCGGTCATCATGACCATGTGGAGGCTGCTACAGAGGGCAGACAGACCGGTCATCATGACCATGTGGAGGATGCTACAGAGGGCAGTCAGACCGGTCATCATGACCATGTGGAGGCTGCTACAGAGGGCAGACAGACCGGTCATCATGACCATGTGGAGGCTGCTACAGAGGGCAGACAGACAGGTCATGTGGAGGCTGCTACAGAGGGCAGACAGACCGGTCATCATGACCATGTGGAGGATGCTACAGAGGGCAGTCAGACCGGTCATCATGACCATGTGGAGGCTGCTACAGAGGGCAGACAGACCGGTCATCATGACCATGTGGAGGCTGCTACAGAGGGCAGACAGACAGGTCATGTGGAGGCTGCTACAGAGGGCAGACAGACCGGTCATCATGACCATGTGGAGGCTGCTACAGAGGGCAGACAGACAGGTCATCATGACCATGTGGAGGATGCTACAGAGGGCAGACAGACCGGTCATCATGACCATGTGGAGGCTGCTACAGAGGGCAGTCAGACCGGTCATCATGACCATGTGGAGGCTGCTACAGAGGGCAGACAGACAGGTCATCATGACCATGTGGAGGCTGCTACAGAGGGCAGACAGACAGGTCATGTGGAGGCTGCTACAGAGGGCAGACAGACCGGTCATCATGACCATGTGGAGGCTGCTACAGAGGGCAGACAGACAGGTCATGTGGAGGCTGCTACAGAGGGCAGACAGACCGGTCATCATGACCATGTGGAGGATGCTACAGAGGGCAGTCAGACCGGTCATCATGACCATGTGGAGGCTGCTACAGAGGGCAGACAGACCGGTCATCATGACCATGTGGAGGCTGCTACAGAGGGCAGACAGACAGGTCATGTGGAGGCTGCTACAGAGGGCAGACAGACCGGTCATCATGACCATGTGGAGGCTGCTACAGAGGGCAGTCAGACCGGTCATCATGACCATGTGGAGGCTGCTACAGAGGGCAGACAGACCGGTCATCATGACCATGTGGAGGCTGCTACAGAGGGCAGACAGACAGGTCATGTGGAGGCTGCTACAGAGGGCAGACAGACCGGTCATCATGACCATGTGGAGGCTGCTACAGAGGGCAGACAGACAGGTCATCATGACCATGTGGAGGATGCTACAGAGGGCAGACAGACCGGTCATCATGACCATGTGGAGGCTGCTACAGAGGGCAGTCAGACCGGTCATCATGACCATGTGGAGGCTGCTACAGAGGGCAGACAGACAGGTCATCATGACCATGTGGAGGCTGCTACAGAGGGCAGACAGACAGGTCATGTGGAGGCTGCTACAGAGGGCAGACAGACCGGTCATCATGACCATGTGGAGGCTGCTACAGAGGGCAGACAGACAGGTCATGTGGAGGCTGCTACAGAGGGCAGACAGACCGGTCATCATGACCATGTGGAGGCTGCTACAGAGGGCAGACAGACCGGTCATCATGACCATGTGGAGGATGCTACAGAGGGCAGTCAGACCGGTCATCATGACCATGTGGAGGCTGCTACAGAGGGCAGACAGACCGGTCATCATGACCATGTGGAGGCTGCTACAGAGGGCAGACAGACAGGTCATGTGGAGGCTGCTACAGAGGGCAGACAGACCGGTCATCATGACCATGTGGAGGCTGCTACAGAGGGCAGTCAGACCGGTCATCATGACCATGTGGAGGCTGCTACAGAGGGCAGACAGACCGGTCATCATGACCATGTGGAGGCTGCTACAGAGGGCAGACAGACAGGTCATGTGGAGGCTGCTACAGAGGGCAGACAGACCGGTCATCATGACCATGTGGAGGCTGCTACAGAGGGCAGACAGACCGGTCATCATGACCATGTGGAGGCTGCTACAGAGGGCAGACAGACAGGTCATGTGGAGGCTGCTACAGAGGGCAGACAGACCGGTCATCATGACCATGTGGAGGCTGCTACAGAGGGCAGACAGACCGGTCATCATGACCATGTGGAGGCTGCTACAGAGGGCAGACAGACCGGTCATCATGACCATGTGGAGGCTGCTACAGAGGGCAGTCAGACCGGTCATCATGACCATGTGGAGGCTGCTACAGAGGGCAGACAGACAGGTCATCATGACCATGTGGAGGCTGCTACAGAGGGCAGACAGACAGGTCATGTGGAGGCTGCTACAGAGGGCAGACAGACCGGTCATCATGACCATGTGGAGGCTGCTACAGAGGGCAGACAGACAGGTCATGTGGAGGCTGCTACAGAGGGCAGACAGACCGGTCATCATGACCATGTGGAGGCTGCTACAGAGGGCAGACAGACCGGTCATCATGACCATGTGGAGGATGCTACAGAGGGCAGTCAGACCGGTCATCATGACCATGTGGAGGCTGCTACAGAGGGCAGACAGACCGGTCATCATGACCATGTGGAGGCTGCTACAGAGGGCAGACAGACAGGTCATGTGGAGGCTGCTACAGAGGGCAGACAGACCGGTCATCATGACCATGTGGAGGATGCTACAGAGGGCAGTCAGACCGGTCATCATGACCATGTGGAGGCTGCTACAGAGGGCAGACAGACCGGTCATCATGACCATGTGGAGGCTGCTACAGAGGGCAGACAGACAGGTCATGTGGAGGCTGCTACAGAGGGCAGACAGACCGGTCATCATGACCATGTGGAGGCTGCTACAGAGGGCAGACAGACAGGTCATCATGACCATGTGGAGGATGCTACAGAGGGCAGACAGACCGGTCATCATGACCATGTGGAGGCTGCTACAGAGGGCAGTCAGACCGGTCATCATGACCATGTGGAGGCTGCTACAGAGGGCAGACAGACAGGTCATCATGACCATGTGGAGGCTGCTACAGAGGGCAGACAGACAGGTCATGTGGAGGCTGCTACAGAGGGCAGACAGACCGGTCATCATGACCATGTGGAGGCTGCTACAGAGGGCAGACAGACAGGTCATGTGGAGGCTGCTACAGAGGGCAGACAGACCGGTCATCATGACCATGTGGAGGCTGCTACAGAGGGCAGTCAGACCGGTCATCATGACCATGTGGAGGCTGCTACAGAGGGCAGACAGACCGGTCATCATGACCATGTGGAGGCTGCTACAGAGGGCAGACAGACAGGTCATGTGGAGGCTGCTACAGAGGGCAGACAGACCGGTCATCATGACCATGTGGAGGATGCTACAGAGGGCAGTCAGACCGGTCATCATGACCATGTGGAGGCTGCTACAGAGGGCAGACAGACCGGTCATCATGACCATGTGGAGGCTGCTACAGAGGGCAGACAGACAGGTCATGTGGAGGCTGCTACAGAGGGCAGACAGACCGGTCATCATGACCATGTGGAGGCTGCTACAGAGGGCAGACAGACAGGTCATCATGACCATGTGGAGGATGCTACAGAGGGCAGACAGACCGGTCATCATGACCATGTGGAGGCTGCTACAGAGGGCAGTCAGACCGGTCATCATGACCATGTGGAGGCTGCTACAGAGGGCAGACAGACAGGTCATCATGACCATGTGGAGGCTGCTACAGAGGGCAGACAGACAGGTCATGTGGAGGCTGCTACAGAGGGCAGACAGACCGGTCATCATGACCATGTGGAGGCTGCTACAGAGGGCAGACAGACAGGTCACATGGAGGCTGCTACAGAGGGTAGACAGACAGGTCACGTGGAGGCTGCTACATAGGGCAGACAGACAGGTCACATGGAGGCTGCTACAGAGGGCAGACAGACCGGTCATCATGACCATGTGGAGGCTGCTACAGAGGGCAGACAGACAGGTCATGTGGAGGCTGCTACAGAGGGCAGACAGACCGGTCATCATGACCATGTGGAGGCTGCTACAGAGGGCAGACAGACAGGTCATCATGACCATGTGGAGGATGCTACAGAGGGCAGACAGACAGGTCATCATGACCATGTGGAGGATGCTACAGAGGGCAGACAGACCGGTCATCATGACCATGTGGAGGCTGCTACAGAGGGCAGTCAGACCGGTCATCATGACCATGTGGAGGCTGCTACAGAGGGCAGACAGACAGGTCATCATGACCATGTGGAGGCTGCTACAGAGGGCAGACAGACAGGTCATGTGGAGGCTGCTACAGAGGGCAGACAGACCGGTCATCATGACCATGTGGAGGCTGCTACAGAGGGCAGACAGACAGGTCACATGGAGGCTGCTACAGAGGGTAGACAGACAGGTCACGTGGAGTCTGCTACATAGGGCAGACAGACAGGTCACATGGAGGCTGCTACAGAGGGCAGACAGACCGGTCATCATGACCATGTGGAGGCTGCTACAGAGGGCAGACAGACAGGTCATGTGGAGGCTGCTACAGAGGGCAGACAGACCGGTCATCATGACCATGTGGAGGCTGCTACAGAGGGCAGACAGACAGGTCATCATGACCATGTGGAGGCTGCTACAGAGGGCAGACAGACAGGTCATGTGGAGGCTGCTACAGAGGGCAGACAGACCGGTCATCATGACCATGTGGAGGCTGCTACAGAGGGCAGACAGACAGGTCATGTGGAGGCTGCTACAGAGGGCAGACAGACCGGTCATCATGACCATGTGGAGGATGCTACAGAGGGCAGTCAGACCGGTCATCATGACCATGTGGAGGCTGCTACAGAGGGCAGACAGACCGGTCATCATGACCATGTGGAGGCTGCTACAGAGGGCAGACAGACAGGTCATGTGGAGGCTGCTACAGAGGGCAGACAGACCGGTCATCATGACCATGTGGAGGATGCTACAGAGGGCAGTCAGACCGGTCATCATGACCATGTGGAGGCTGCTACAGAGGGCAGACAGACCGGTCATCATGACCATGTGGAGGCTGCTACAGAGGGCAGACAGACAGGTCATGTGGAGGCTGCTACAGAGGGCAGACAGACCGGTCATCATGACCATGTGGAGGCTGCTACAGAGGGCAGACAGACAGGTCATCATGACCATGTGGAGGATGCTACAGAGGGCAGACAGACCGGTCATCATGACCATGTGGAGGCTGCTACAGAGGGCAGTCAGACCGGTCATCATGACCATGTGGAGGCTGCTACAGAGGGCAGACAGACAGGTCATCATGACCATGTGGAGGCTGCTACAGAGGGCAGACAGACAGGTCATGTGGAGGCTGCTACAGAGGGCAGACAGACCGGTCATCATGACCATGTGGAGGCTGCTACAGAGGGCAGACAGACAGGTCACATGGAGGCTGCTACAGAGGGTAGACAGACAGGTCACGTGGAGTCTGCTACATAGGGCAGACAGACAGGTCACATGGAGGCTGCTACAGAGGGCAGACAGACCGGTCATCATGACCATGTGGAGGCTGCTACAGAGGGCAGACAGACAGGTCATGTGGAGGCTGCTACAGAGGGCAGACAGACCGGTCATCATGACCATGTGGAGGCTGCTACAGAGGGCAGACAGACAGGTCATCATGACCATGTGGAGGATGCTACAGAGGGCAGACAGACAGGTCATCATGACCATGTGGAGGATGCTACAGAGGGCAGACAGACCGGTCATCATGACCATGTGGAGGCTGCTACAGAGGGCAGTCAGACCGGTCATCATGACCATGTGGAGGCTGCTACAGAGGGCAGACAGACAGGTCATCATGACCATGTGGAGGCTGCTACAGAGGGCAGACAGACAGGTCATGTGGAGGCTGCTACAGAGGGCAGACAGACCGGTCATCATGACCATGTGGAGGCTGCTACAGAGGGCAGACAGACAGGTCACATGGAGGCTGCTACAGAGGGTAGACAGACAGGTCACGTGGAGGCTGCTACATAGGGCAGACAGACAGGTCACATGGAGGCTGCTACAGAGGGCAGACAGACCGGTCATCATGACCATGTGGAGGCTGCTACAGAGGGCAGACAGACAGGTCATGTGGAGGCTGCTACAGAGGGCAGACAGACCGGTCATCATGACCATGTGGAGGCTGCTACAGAGGGCAGACAGACAGGTCATCATGACCATGTGGAGGATGCTACAGAGGGCAGACAGACCGGTCATCATGACCATGTGGAGGCTGCTACAGAGGGCAGTCAGACCGGTCATCATGACCATGTGGAGGCTGCTACAGAGGGCAGACAGACAGGTCATCATGACCATGTGGAGGCTGCTACAGAGGGCAGACAGACAGGTCATGTGGAGGCTGCTACAGAGGGCAGACAGACCGGTCATCATGACCATGTGGAGGCTGCTACAGAGGGCAGACAGACCGGTCATCATGACCATGTGGAGGCTGCTACAGAGGGCAGTCAGACCGGTCATCATGACCATGTGGAGGCTGCTACAGAGGGCAGACAGACAGGTCATGTGGAGGCTGCTACAGAGGGCAGACAGACCGGTCATCATGACCATGTGGAGGATGCTACAGAGGGCAGTCAGACCGGTCATCATGACCATGTGGAGGCTGCTACAGAGGGCAGACAGACCGGTCATCATGACCATGTGGAGGCTGCTACAGAGGGCAGACAGACAGGTCATGTGGAGGCTGCTACAGAGGGCAGACAGACCGGTCATCATGACCATGTGGAGGCTGCTACAGAGGGCAGACAGACAGGTCATCATGACCATGTGGAGGATGCTACAGAGGGCAGACAGACCGGTCATCATGACCATGTGGAGGCTGCTACAGAGGGCAGTCAGACCGGTCATCATGACCATGTGGAGGCTGCTACAGAGGGCAGACAGACAGGTCATCATGACCATGTGGAGGCTGCTACAGAGGGCAGACAGACAGGTCATGTGGAGGCTGCTACAGAGGGCAGACAGACCGGTCATCATGACCATGTGGAGGCTGCTACAGAGGGCAGACAGACAGGTCATGTGGAGGCTGCTACAGAGGGCAGACAGACCGGTCATCATGACCATGTGGAGGATGCTACAGAGGGCAGTCAGACCGGTCATCATGACCATGTGGAGGCTGCTACAGAGGGCAGACAGACCGGTCATCATGACCATGTGGAGGCTGCTACAGAGGGCAGACAGACAGGTCATGTGGAGGCTGCTACAGAGGGCAGACAGACCGGTCATCATGACCATGTGGAGGATGCTACAGAGGGCAGTCAGACCGGTCATCATGACCATGTGGAGGCTGCTACAGAGGGCAGACAGACCGGTCATCATGACCATGTGGAGGCTGCTACAGAGGGCAGACAGACAGGTCATGTGGAGGCTGCTACAGAGGGCAGACAGACCGGTCATCATGACCATGTGGAGGCTGCTACAGAGGGCAGACAGACAGGTCATCATGACCATGTGGAGGATGCTACAGAGGGCAGACAGACCGGTCATCATGACCATGTGGAGGCTGCTACAGAGGGCAGTCAGACCGGTCATCATGACCATGTGGAGGCTGCTACAGAGGGCAGACAGACAGGTCATCATGACCATGTGGAGGCTGCTACAGAGGGCAGACAGACAGGTCATGTGGAGGCTGCTACAGAGGGCAGACAGACCGGTCATCATGACCATGTGGAGGCTGCTACAGAGGGCAGACAGACAGGTCACATGGAGGCTGCTACAGAGGGTAGACAGACAGGTCACGTGGAGTCTGCTACATAGGGCAGACAGACAGGTCACATGGAGGCTGCTACAGAGGGCAGACAGACCGGTCATCATGACCATGTGGAGGCTGCTACAGAGGGCAGACAGACAGGTCATGTGGAGGCTGCTACAGAGGGCAGACAGACCGGTCATCATGACCATGTGGAGGCTGCTACAGAGGGCAGACAGACAGGTCATCATGACCATGTGGAGGCTGCTACAGAGGGCAGACAGACAGGTCATCATGACCATGTGGAGGATGCTACAGAGGGCAGACAGACCGGTCATCATGACCATGTGGAGGCTGCTACAGAGGGCAGTCAGACCGGTCATCATGACCATGTGGAGGCTGCTACAGAGGGCAGACAGACAGGTCATCATGACCATGTGGAGGCTGCTACAGAGGGCAGACAGACAGGTCATGTGGAGGCTGCTACAGAGGGCAGACAGACCGGTCATCATGACCATGTGGAGGCTGCTACAGAGGGCAGACAGACCGGTCATCATGACCATGTGGAGGATGCTACAGAGGGCAGTCAGACCGGTCATCATGACCATGTGGAGGCTGCTACAGAGGGCAGACAGACCGGTCATCATGACCATGTGGAGGCTGCTACAGAGGGCAGACAGACAGGTCATGTGGAGGCTGCTACAGAGGGCAGACAGACCGGTCATCATGACCATGTGGAGGATGCTACAGAGGGCAGTCAGACCGGTCATCATGACCATGTGGAGGCTGCTACAGAGGGCAGACAGACAGGTCATCATGACCATGTGGAGGCTGCTACAGAGGGCAGACAGACAGGTCAAGTGGAGGCTGCTACTGCGGGCAGACAGACAGGTAACGTGGAGGCTGCTACAGAGGGCAGACAAACAGGTCAAGTGGAGGCTGCTACAGAGGGCAGACAGACAGGTCACGTGGAGGCTGCTACAGAGGGCAGACAGACAGGTCACGTGGAGGCTGCTACAGAGGGCAGACAGACCGGTCATCATGACCATGTGGAGGATGCTACAGAGGGCAGACAGACCGGTCATCATGACCATGTGGAGGCTGCTACAGAGGGCAGACAGACCGGTCATCATGACCATGTGGAGGCTGCTACAGAGGGCAGACAGACAGGTCATGTGGAGGCTGCTACAGAGGGCAGACAGACCGGTCATCATGACCATGTGGAGGCTGCTACAGAGGGCAGACAGACCGGTCATCATGACCATGTGGAGGATGCTACAGAGGGCAGACAGACAGGTCATGTGGAGGCTGCTACAGAGGGCAGACAGACCGGTCATCATGACCATGTGGAGGCTGCTACAGAGGGCAGACAGACCGGTCATCATGACCATGTGGAGGCTGCTACAGAGGGCAGACAGACCGGTCATCATGACCATGTGGAGGCTGCTACAGAGGGCAGACAGACAGGTCATGTGGAGGCTGCTACAGAGGGCAGACAGACCGGTCATCATGACCATGTGGAGGATGCTACAGAGGGCAGTCAGACCGGTCATCATGACCATGTGGAGGCTGCTACAGAGGGCAGACAGACCGGTCATCATGACCATGTGGAGGCTGCTACAGAGGGCAGACAGACAGGTCATGTGGAGGCTGCTACAGAGGGCAGACAGACCGGTCATCATGACCATGTGGAGGCTGCTACAGAGGGCAGACAGACAGGTCATCATGACCATGTGGAGGATGCTACAGAGGGCAGACAGACCGGTCATCATGACCATGTGGAGGCTGCTACAGAGGGCAGTCAGACCGGTCATCATGACCATGTGGAGGCTGCTACAGAGGGCAGACAGACAGGTCATCATGACCATGTGGAGGCTGCTACAGAGGGCAGACAGACAGGTCATGTGGAGGCTGCTACAGAGGGCAGACAGACCGGTCATCATGACCATGTGGAGGCTGCTACAGAGGGCAGACAGACAGGTCATGTGGAGGCTGCTACAGAGGGCAGACAGACCGGTCATCATGACCATGTGGAGGATGCTACAGAGGGCAGTCAGACCGGTCATCATGACCATGTGGAGGCTGCTACAGAGGGCAGACAGACCGGTCATCATGACCATGTGGAGGCTGCTACAGAGGGCAGACAGACAGGTCATGTGGAGGCTGCTACAGAGGGCAGACAGACCGGTCATCATGACCATGTGGAGGATGCTACAGAGGGCAGTCAGACCGGTCATCATGACCATGTGGAGGCTGCTACAGAGGGCAGACAGACCGGTCATCATGACCATGTGGAGGCTGCTACAGAGGGCAGACAGACAGGTCATGTGGAGGCTGCTACAGAGGGCAGACAGACCGGTCATCATGACCATGTGGAGGCTGCTACAGAGGGCAGACAGACAGGTCATCATGACCATGTGGAGGATGCTACAGAGGGCAGACAGACCGGTCATCATGACCATGTGGAGGCTGCTACAGAGGGCAGTCAGACCGGTCATCATGACCATGTGGAGGCTGCTACAGAGGGCAGACAGACAGGTCATCATGACCATGTGGAGGCTGCTACAGAGGGCAGACAGACAGGTCATGTGGAGGCTGCTACAGAGGGCAGACAGACCGGTCATCATGACCATGTGGAGGCTGCTACAGAGGGCAGACAGACAGGTCACATGGAGGCTGCTACAGAGGGTAGACAGACAGGTCACGTGGAGTCTGCTACATAGGGCAGACAGACAGGTCACATGGAGGCTGCTACAGAGGGCAGACAGACCGGTCATCATGACCATGTGGAGGCTGCTACAGAGGGCAGACAGACAGGTCATGTGGAGGCTGCTACAGAGGGCAGACAGACCGGTCATCATGACCATGTGGAGGCTGCTACAGAGGGCAGACAGACAGGTCATCATGACCATGTGGAGGATGCTACAGAGGGCAGACAGACAGGTCATCATGACCATGTGGAGGATGCTACAGAGGGCAGACAGACCGGTCATCATGACCATGTGGAGGCTGCTACAGAGGGCAGTCAGACCGGTCATCATGACCATGTGGAGGCTGCTACAGAGGGCAGACAGACAGGTCATCATGACCATGTGGAGGCTGCTACAGAGGGCAGACAGACAGGTCATGTGGAGGCTGCTACAGAGGGCAGACAGACCGGTCATCATGACCATGTGGAGGCTGCTACAGAGGGCAGACAGACCGGTCATCATGACCATGTGGAGGATGCTACAGAGGGCAGTCAGACCGGTCATCATGACCATGTGGAGGCTGCTACAGAGGGCAGACAGACCGGTCATCATGACCATGTGGAGGCTGCTACAGAGGGCAGACAGACAGGTCATGTGGAGGCTGCTACAGAGGGCAGACAGACCGGTCATCATGACCATGTGGAGGATGCTACAGAGGGCAGTCAGACCGGTCATCATGACCATGTGGAGGCTGCTACAGAGGGCAGACAGACAGGTCATCATGACCATGTGGAGGCTGCTACAGAGGGCAGACAGACAGGTCAAGTGGAGGCTGCTACTGCGGGCAGACAGACAGGTAACGTGGAGGCTGCTACAGAGGGCAGACAAACAGGTCAAGTGGAGGCTGCTATAGAGGGCAGACAGACAGGTCACGTGGAGGCTGCTACAGAGGGCAGACAGACAGGTCACGTGGAGGCTGCTACAGAGGGCAGACAGACCGGTCATCATGACCATGTGGAGGATGCTACAGAGGGCAGACAGACCGGTCATCATGACCATGTGGAGGCTGCTACAGAGGGCAGACAGACCGGTCATCATGACCATGTGGAGGCTGCTACAGTGGGCAGACAGACAGGTCATGTGGAGGCTGCTACAGAGGGCAGACAGACCGGTCATCATGACCATGTGGAGGCTGCTACAGAGGGCAGACAGACCGGTCATCATGACCATGTGGAGGATGCTACAGAGGGCAGACAGACAGGTCATGTGGAGGCTGCTACAGAGGGCAGACAGACCGGTCATCATGACCATGTGGAGGCTGCTACAGAGGGCAGACAGACCGGTCATCATGACCATGTGGAGGCTGCTACAGAGGGCAGACAGACCGGTCATCATGACCATGTGGAGGATGCTACAGAGGGCAGTCAGACCGGTCATCATGACCATGTGGAGGCTGCTACAGAGGGCAGACAGACCGGTCATCATGACCATGTGGAGGCTGCTACAGAGGGCAGACAGACAGGTCATGTGGAGGCTGCTACAGAGGGCAGACAGACCGGTCATCATGACCATGTGGAGGCTGCTACAGAGGGCAGACAGACCGGTCATCATGACCATGTGGAGGCTGCTACAGAGGGCAGACAGACAGGTCATCATGACCATGTGGAGGCTGCTACAGAGGGCAGACAGACAGGTCATGTGGAGGCTGCTACAGAGGGCAGACAGACCGGTCATCATGACCATGTGGAGGCTGCTACAGAGGGCAGACAGACAGGTCATGTGGAGGCTGCTACAGAGGGCAGACAGACCGGTCATCATGACCATGTGGAGGCTGCTACAGAGGGCAGACAGACCGGTCATCATGACCATGTGGAGGCTGCTACAGAGGGCAGTCAGACCGGTCATCATGACCATGTGGAGGCTGCTACAGAGGGCAGACAGACAGGTCATGTGGAGGCTGCTACAGAGGGCAGACAGACCGGTCATCATGACCATGTGGAGGATGCTACAGAGGGCAGTCAGACCGGTCATCATGACCATGTGGAGGCTGCTACAGAGGGCAGACAGACAGGTCATCATGACCATGTGGAGGCTGCTACAGAGGGCAGACAGACAGGTCAAGTGGAGGCTGCTACTGCGGGCAGACAGACAGGTAACGTGGAGGCTGCTACAGAGGGCAGACAAACAGGTCAAGTGGAGGCTGCTACAGAGGGCAGACAGACAGGTCACATGGAGGCTGCTACAGAGGGTAGACAGACAGGTCACGTGGAGGCTGCTACATAGGGCAGACAGACAGGTCACATGGAGGCTGCTACAGAGGGCAGACAGACCGGTCATCATGACCATGTGGAGGCTGCTACAGAGGGCAGACAGACAGGTCATGTGGAGGCTGCTACAGAGGGCAGACAGACCGGTCATCATGACCATGTGGAGGCTGCTACAGAGGGCAGACAGACAGGTCATCATGACCATGTGGAGGATGCTACAGAGGGCAGACAGACCGGTCATCATGACCATGTGGAGGCTGCTACAGAGGGCAGTCAGACCGGTCATCATGACCATGTGGAGGCTGCTACAGAGGGCAGACAGACAGGTCATCATGACCATGTGGAGGCTGCTACAGAGGGCAGACAGACAGGTCATCATGACCATGTGGAGGCTGCTACAGAGGGCAGACAGACAGGTCATGTGGAGGCTGCTACAGAGGGCAGACAGACCGGTCATCATGACCATGTGGAGGCTGCTACAGAGGGCAGACAGACCGGTCATCATGACCATGTGGAGGCTGCTACAGAGGGCAGACAGACAGGTCATCATGACCATGTGGAGGCTGCTACAGAGGGCAGACAGACAGGTCATGTGGAGGCTGCTACAGAGGGCAGACAGACAGGTCATCATGACCATGTGGAGGCTGCTACAGAGGGCAGACAGACAGGTCATGTGGAGGCTGCTACAGAGGGCAGACAGACCGGTCATCATGACCATGTGGAGGCTGCTACAGAGGGCAGACAGACCGGTCATCATGACCATGTGGAGGATGCTACAGAGGGCAGTCAGACCGGTCATCATGACCATGTGGAGGCTGCTACAGAGGGCAGACAGACAGGTCATGTGGAGGCTGCTACAGAGGGCAGACAGACCGGTCATCATGACCATGTGGAGGATGCTACAGAGGGCAGTCAGACCGGTCATCATGACCATGTGGAGGCTGCTACAGAGGGCAGACAGACAGGTCATCATGACCATATGGAGGCTGCTACAGAGGGCAGACAGACAGGTCAAGTGGAGGTTGCTACTGCGGGCAGACAGACAGGTAAAGTGGAGGCTGCTACAGAGGGCAGACAAACAGGTCAAGTGGAGGCTGCTACAGAGGGCAGACAGACAGGTCACATGGAGGCTGCTACAGAGGGTAGACAGACAGGTCACGTGGAGGCTGCTACATAGGGCAGACAGACAGGTCACATGGAGGCTGCTACAGAGGGCAGACAGACCGGTCATCATGACCATGTGGAGGCTGCTACAGAGGGCAGACAGACAGGTCATGTGGAGGCTGCTACAGAGGGCAGACAGACCGGTCATCATGACCATGTGGAGGCTGCTACAGAGGGCAGACAGACAGGTCATCATGACCATGTGGAGGATGCTACAGAGGGCAGACAGACCGGTCATCATGACCATGTGGAGGCTGCTACAGAGGGCAGTCAGACCGGTCATCATGACCATGTGGAGGCTGCTACAGAGGGCAGACAGACAGGTCATCATGACCATGTGGAGGCTGCTACAGAGGGCAGACAGACAGGTCATGTGGAGGCTGCTACAGAGGGCAGACAGACCGGTCATCATGACCATGTGGAGGCTGCTACAGAGGGCAGACAGACAGGTCATGTGGAGGCTGCTACAGAGGGCAGACAGACCGGTCATCATGACCATGTGGAGGCTGCTACAGAGGGCAGACAGACCGGTCATCATGACCATGTGGAGGATGCTAGAGAGGGCAGTCAGACCGGTCATCATGACCATGTGGAGGCTGCTACAGAGGGCAGACAGACCGGTCATCATGACCATGTGGAGGCTGCTACAGAGGGCAGACAGACAGGTCATGTGGAGGCTGCTACAGAGGGCAGACAGACCGGTCATCATGACCATGTGGAGGATGCTACAGAGGGCAGTCAGACCGGTCATCATGACCATGTGGAGGCTGCTACAGAGGGCAGACAGACCGGTCATCATGACCATGTGGAGGCTGCTACAGAGGGCAGACAGACAGGTCATGTGGAGGCTGCTACAGAGGGCAGACAGACCGGTCATCATGACCATGTGGAGGCTGCTACAGAGGGCAGACAGACAGGTCATCATGACCATGTGGAGGATGCTACAGAGGGCAGACAGACCGGTCATCATGACCATGTGGAGGCTGCTACAGAGGGCAGTCAGACCGGTCATCATGACCATGTGGAGGCTGCTACAGAGGGCAGACAGACAGGTCATCATGACCATGTGGAGGCTGCTACAGAGGGCAGACAGACAGGTCATGTGGAGGCTGCTACAGAGGGCAGACAGACCGGTCATCATGACCATGTGGAGGCTGCTACAGAGGGCAGACAGACAGGTCATGTGGAGGCTGCTACAGAGGGCAGACAGACCGGTCATCATGACCATGTGGAGGATGCTAGAGAGGGCAGTCAGACCGGTCATCATGACCATGTGGAGGCTGCTACAGAGGGCAGACAGACCGGTCATCATGACCATGTGGAGGCTGCTACAGAGGGCAGACAGACAGGTCATGTGGAGGCTGCTACAGAGGGCAGACAGACCGGTCATCATGACCATGTGGAGGATGCTACAGAGGGCAGTCAGACCGGTCATCATGACCATGTGGAGGCTGCTACAGAGGGCAGACAGACCGGTCATCATGACCATGTGGAGGCTGCTACAGAGGGCAGACAGACAGGTCATGTGGAGGCTGCTACAGAGGGCAGACAGACCGGTCATCATGACCATGTGGAGGCTGCTACAGAGGGCAGACAGACAGGTCATCATGACCATGTGGAGGATGCTACAGAGGGCAGACAGACCGGTCATCATGACCATGTGGAGGCTGCTACAGAGGGCAGTCAGACCGGTCATCATGACCATGTGGAGGCTGCTACAGAGGGCAGACAGACAGGTCATCATGACCATGTGGAGGCTGCTACAGAGGGCAGACAGACAGGTCATGTGGAGGCTGCTACTGAGGGCAGACAGACCGGTCATCATGACCATGTGGAGGCTGCTACAGAGGGCAGACAGACAGGTCATGTGGAGGCTGCTACAGAGGGCAGACAGACCGGTCATCATGACCATGTGGAGGCTGCTACAGAGGGCAGACAGACCGGTCATCATGACCATGTGGAGGATGCTAGAGAGGGCAGTCAGACCGGTCATCATGACCATGTGGAGGCTGCTACAGAGGGCAGACAGACCGGTCATCATGACCATGTGGAGGCTGCTACAGAGGGCAGACAGACAGGTCATGTGGAGGCTGCTACAGAGGGCAGACAGACCGGTCATCATGACCATGTGGAGGATGCTACAGAGGGCAGTCAGACCGGTCATCATGACCATGTGGAGGCTGCTACAGAGGGCAGACAGACCGGTCATCATGACCATGTGGAGGCTGCTACAGAGGGCAGACAGACAGGTCATGTGGAGGCTGCTACAGAGGGCAGACAGACCGGTCATCATGACCATGTGGAGGCTGCTACAGAGGGCAGACAGACCGGTCATCATGACCATGTGGAGGATGCTACAGAGGGCAGACAGACAGGTCATGTGGAGGCTGCTACAGAGGGCAGACAGACCGGTCATCATGACCATGTGGAGGCTGCTACAGAGGGCAGACAGACCGGTCATCATGACCATGTGGAGGCTGCTACAGAGGGCAGACAGACCGGTCATCATGACCATGTGGAGGCTGCTACAGAGGGCAGTCAGACCGGTCATCATGACCATGTGGAGGCTGCTACAGAGGGCAGACAGACAGGTCATCATGACCATGTGGAGGCTGCTACAGAGGGCAGACAGACAGGTCATGTGGAGGCTGCTACAGAGGGCAGACAGACCGGTCATCATGACCATGTGGAGGCTGCTACAGAGGGCAGACAGACAGGTCATGTGGAGGCTGCTACAGAGGGCAGACAGACCGGTCATCATGACCATGTGGAGGCTGCTACAGAGGGCAGACAGACCGGTCATCATGACCATGTGGAGGATGCTACAGAGGGCAGTCAGACCGGTCATCATGACCATGTGGAGGCTGCTACAGAGGGCAGACAGACCGGTCATCATGACCATGTGGAGGCTGCTACAGAGGGCAGACAGACAGGTCATGTGGAGGCTGCTACAGAGGGCAGACAGACCGGTCATCATGACCATGTGGAGGATGCTACAGAGGGCAGTCAGACCGGTCATCATGACCATGTGGAGGCTGCTACAGAGGGCAGACAGACCGGTCATCATGACCATGTGGAGGCTGCTACAGAGGGCAGACAGACAGGTCATGTGGAGGCTGCTACAGAGGGCAGACAGACCGGTCATCATGACCATGTGGAGGCTGCTACAGAGGGCAGACAGACAGGTCATCATGACCATGTGGAGGATGCTACAGAGGGCAGACAGACCGGTCATCATGACCATGTGGAGGCTGCTACAGAGGGCAGTCAGACCGGTCATCATGACCATGTGGAGGCTGCTACAGAGGGCAGACAGACAGGTCATCATGACCATGTGGAGGCTGCTACAGAGGGCAGACAGACAGGTCATGTGGAGGCTGCTACAGAGGGCAGACAGACCGGTCATCATGACCATGTGGAGGCTGCTACAGAGGGCAGACAGACAGGTCATGTGGAGGCTGCTACAGAGGGCAGACAGACCGGTCATCATGACCATGTGGAGGATGCTAGAGAGGGCAGTCAGACCGGTCATCATGACCATGTGGAGGCTGCTACAGAGGGCAGACAGACCGGTCATCATGACCATGTGGAGGCTGCTACAGAGGGCAGACAGACAGGTCATGTGGAGGCTGCTACAGAGGGCAGACAGACCGGTCATCATGACCATGTGGAGGATGCTACAGAGGGCAGTCAGACCGGTCATCATGACCATGTGGAGGCTGCTACAGAGGGCAGACAGACCGGTCATCATGACCATGTGGAGGCTGCTACAGAGGGCAGACAGACAGGTCATGTGGAGGCTGCTACAGAGGGCAGACAGACCGGTCATCATGACCATGTGGAGGCTGCTACAGAGGGCAGACAGACAGGTCATCATGACCATGTGGAGGATGCTACAGAGGGCAGACAGACCGGTCATCATGACCATGTGGAGGCTGCTACAGAGGGCAGTCAGACCGGTCATCATGACCATGTGGAGGCTGCTACAGAGGGCAGACAGACAGGTCATCATGACCATGTGGAGGCTGCTACAGAGGGCAGACAGACAGGTCATGTGGAGGCTGCTACAGAGGGCAGACAGACCGGTCATCATGACCATGTGGAGGCTGCTACAGAGGGCAGACAGACAGGTCATGTGGAGGCTGCTACAGAGGGCAGACAGACCGGTCATCATGACCATGTGGAGGCTGCTACAGAGGGCAGACAGACCGGTCATCATGACCATGTGGAGGATGCTACAGAGGGCAGTCAGACCGGTCATCATGACCATGTGGAGGCTGCTACAGAGGGCAGACAGACCGGTCATCATGACCATGTGGAGGCTGCTACAGAGGGCAGACAGACAGGTCATGTGGAGGCTGCTACAGAGGGCAGACAGACCGGTCATCATGACCATGTGGAGGCTGCTACAGAGGGCAGTCAGACCGGTCATCATGACCATGTGGAGGCTGCTACAGAGGGCAGACAGACCGGTCATCATGACCATGTGGAGGCTGCTACAGAGGGCAGACAGACAGGTCATGTGGAGGCTGCTACAGAGGGCAGACAGACCGGTCATCATGACCATGTGGAGGCTGCTACAGAGGGCAGACAGACCGGTCATCATGACCATGTGGAGGCTGCTACAGAGGGCAGACAGACAGGTCATGTGGAGGCTGCTACAGAGGGCAGACAGACCGGTCATCATGACCATGTGGAGGCTGCTACAGAGGGCAGACAGACAGGTCATCATGACCATGTGGAGGCTGCTACAGAGGGCAGACAGACCGGTCATCATGACCATGTGGAGGCTGCTACAGAGGGCAGTCAGACCGGTCATCATGACCATGTGGAGGCTGCTACAGAGGGCAGACAGACAGGTCATCATGACCATGTGGAGGCTGCTACAGAGGGCAGACAGACAGGTCATGTGGAGGCTGCTACAGAGGGCAGACAGACCGGTCATCATGACCATGTGGAGGCTGCTACAGAGGGCAGACAGACAGGTCATGTGGAGGCTGCTACAGAGGGCAGACAGACCGGTCATCATGACCATGTGGAGGCTGCTACAGAGGGCAGACAGACCGGTCATCATGACCATGTGGAGGATGCTACAGAGGGCAGTCAGACCGGTCATCATGACCATGTGGAGGCTGCTACAGAGGGCAGACAGACCGGTCATCATGACCATGTGGAGGCTGCTACAGAGGGCAGACAGACAGGTCATGTGGAGGCTGCTACAGAGGGCAGACAGACCGGTCATCATGACCATGTGGAGGATGCTACAGAGGGCAGTCAGACCGGTCATCATGACCATGTGGAGGCTGCTACAGAGGGCAGACAGACCGGTCATCATGACCATGTGGAGGCTGCTACAGAGGGCAGACAGACAGGTCATGTGGAGGCTGCTACAGAGGGCAGACAGACCGGTCATCATGACCATGTGGAGGCTGCTACAGAGGGCAGACAGACCGGTCATCATGACCATGTGGAGGATGCTACAGAGGGCAGACAGACAGGTCATGTGGAGGCTGCTACAGAGGGCAGACAGACCGGTCATCATGACCATGTGGAGGCTGCTACAGAGGGCAGACAGACCGGTCATCATGACCATGTGGAGGCTGCTACAGAGGGCAGACAGACCGGTCATCATGACCATGTGGAGGCTGCTACAGAGGGCAGTCAGACCGGTCATCATGACCATGTGGAGGCTGCTACAGAGGGCAGACAGACAGGTCATCATGACCATGTGGAGGCTGCTACAGAGGGCAGACAGACAGGTCATGTGGAGGCTGCTACAGAGGGCAGACAGACCGGTCATCATGACCATGTGGAGGCTGCTACAGAGGGCAGACAGACAGGTCATGTGGAGGCTGCTACAGAGGGCAGACAGACCGGTCATCATGACCATGTGGAGGCTGCTACAGAGGGCAGACAGACCGGTCATCATGACCATGTGGAGGATGCTACAGAGGGCAGTCAGACCGGTCATCATGACCATGTGGAGGCTGCTACAGAGGGCAGACAGACCGGTCATCATGACCATGTGGAGGCTGCTACAGAGGGCAGACAGACAGGTCATGTGGAGGCTGCTACAGAGGGCAGACAGACCGGTCATCATGACCATGTGGAGGATGCTACAGAGGGCAGTCAGACCGGTCATCATGACCATGTGGAGGCTGCTACAGAGGGCAGACAGACAGGTCATCATGACCATGTGGAGGCTGCTACAGAGGGCAGACAGACAGGTCAAGTGGAGGCTGCTACTGCGGGCAGACAGACAGGTAACGTGGAGGCTGCTACAGAGGGCAGACAAACAGGTCAAGTGGAGGCTGCTACAGAGGGCAGACAGACAGGTCACATGGAGGCTGCTACAGAGGGTAGACAGACAGGTCACGTGGAGGCTGCTACATAGGGCAGACAGACAGGTCACATGGAGGCTGCTACAGAGGGCAGACAGACCGGTCATCATGACCATGTGGAGGCTGCTACAGAGGGCAGACAGACAGGTCATGTGGAGGCTGCTACAGAGGGCAGACAGACCGGTCATCATGACCATGTGGAGGCTGCTACAGAGGGCAGACAGACAGGTCATCATGACCATGTGGAGGATGCTACAGAGGGCAGACAGACCGGTCATCATGACCATGTGGAGGCTGCTACAGAGGGCAGTCAGACCGGTCATCATGACCATGTGGAGGCTGCTACAGAGGGCAGACAGACAGGTCATCATGACCATGTGGAGGCTGCTACAGAGGGCAGACAGACCGGTCATCATGACCATGTGGAGGCTGCTACAGAGGGCAGACAGACCGGTCATCATGACCATGTGGAGGATGCTACAGAGGGCAGTCAGACCGGTCATCATGACCATGTGGAGGCTGCTACAGAGGGCAGACAGACAGGTCATGTGGAGGCTGCTACAGAGGGCAGACAGACCGGTCATCATGACCATGTGGAGGCTGCTACAGAGGGCAGTCAGACCGGTCATCATGACCATGTGGAGGCTGCTACAGAGGGCAGACAGACAGGTCATCATGACCATGTGGAGGCTGCTACAGAGGGCAGACAGACAGGTCATGTGGAGGCTGCTACAGAGGGCAGACAGACAGGTCATCATGACCATGTGGAGGCTGCTACAGAGGGCAGACAGACCGGTCATCATGACCATGTGGAGGCTGCTACAGAGGGCAGACAGACAGGTCATCATGACCATGTGGAGGCTGCTACAGAGGGCAGACAGACAGGTCATGTGGAGGCTGCTACAGAGGGCAGACAGACCGGTCATCATGACCATGTGGAGGCTGCTACAGAGGGCAGACAGACAGGTCATGTGGAGGCTGCTACAGAGGGCAGACAGACCGGTCATCATGACCATGTGGAGGCTGCTACAGAGGGCAGACAGACCGGTCATCATGACCATGTGGAGGATGCTACAGAGGGCAGTCAGACCGGTCATCATGACCATGTGGAGGCTGCTACAGAGGGCAGACAGACAGGTCATGTGGAGGCTGCTACAGAGGGCAGACAGACCGGTCATCATGACCATGTGGAGGATGCTACAGAGGGCAGTCAGACCGGTCATCATGACCATGTGGAGGCTGCTACAGAGGGCAGACAGACAGGTCATCATGACCATGTGGAGGCTGCTACAGAGGGCAGACAGACAGGTCAAGTGGAGGCTGCTACTGCGGGCAGACAGACAGGTAACGTGGAGGCTGCTACAGAGGGCAGACAAACAGGTCAAGTGGAGGCTGCTACAGAGGGCAGACAGACAGGTCACATGGAGGCTGCTACAGAGGGTAGACAGACAGGTCACGTGGAGGCTGCTACATAGGGCAGACAGACAGGTCACATGGAGGCTGCTACAGAGGGCAGACAGACCGGTCATCATGACCATGTGGAGGCTGCTACAGAGGGCAGACAGACAGGTCATGTGGAGGCTGCTACAGAGGGCAGACAGACCGGTCATCATGACCATGTGGAGGCTGCTACAGAGGGCAGACAGACAGGTCATCATGACCATGTGGAGGATGCTACAGAGGGCAGACAGACCGGTCATCATGACCATGTGGAGGCTGCTACAGAGGGCAGTCAGACCGGTCATCATGACCATGTGGAGGCTGCTACAGAGGGCAGACAGACAGGTCATCATGACCATGTGGAGGCTGCTACAGAGGGCAGACAGACAGGTCATGTGGAGGCTGCTACAGAGGGCAGACAGACCGGTCATCATGACCATGTGGAGGCTGCTACAGAGGGCAGACAGACAGGTCATGTGGAGGCTGCTACAGAGGGCAGACAGACCGGTCATCATGACCATGTGGAGGCTGCTACAGAGGGCAGACAGACCGGTCATCATGACCATGTGGAGGCTGCTACAGAGGGCAGACAGACAGGTCATGTGGAGGCTGCTACAGAGGGCAGACAGACCGGTCATCATGACCATGTGGAGGCTGCTACAGAGGGCAGACAGACCGGTCATCATGACCATGTGGAGGCTGCTACAGAGGGCAGACAGACCGGTCATCATGACCATGTGGAGGCTGCTACAGAGGGCAGTCAGACCGGTCATCATGACCATGTGGAGGCTGCTACAGAGGGCAGACAGACCGGTCATCATGACCATGTGGAGGCTGCTACAGAGGGCAGACAGACAGGTCATGTGGAGGCTGCTACAGAGGGCAGACAGACCGGTCATCATGACCATGTGGAGGCTGCTACAGAGGGCAGACAGACAGGTCATGTGGAGGCTGCTACAGAGGGCAGACAGACCGGTCATCATGACCATGTGGAGGCTGCTACAGAGGGCAGACAGACCGGTCATCATGACCATGTGGAGGATGCTACAGAGGGCAGTCAGACCGGTCATCATGACCATGTGGAGGCTGCTACAGAGGGCAGACAGACCGGTCATCATGACCATGTGGAGGCTGCTACAGAGGGCAGACAGACAGGTCATGTGGAGGCTGCTACAGAGGGCAGACAGACCGGTCATCATGACCATGTGGAGGCTGCTACAGAGGGCAGTCAGACCGGTCATCATGACCATGTGGAGGCTGCTACAGAGGGCAGACAGACCGGTCATCATGACCATGTGGAGGCTGCTACAGAGGGCAGACAGACAGGTCAGTGGAGGCTGCTACTGGGGCAGACAGACAGGTAACGTGGAGGCTGCTACAGAGGGCAGACAGACAGGTCAAGTGGAGGCTGCTACAGAGGGCAGACAGACCGGTCACGATGGAGGCTGCTACAGAGGGCAGACAGACCGGTCATCATGACCATGTGGAGGCTGCTACAGAGGGCAGACAGACCGGTCATCATGACCATGTGGAGGCTGCTACAGAGGGCAGACAGACAGGTCATGTGGAGGCTGCTACAGAGGGCAGACAGACCGGTCATCATGACCATGTGGAGGCTGCTACAGAGGGCAGACAGACAGGTCATGTGGAGGCTGCTACAGAGGGCAGACAGACCGGTCATCATGACCATGTGGAGGCTGCTACAGAGGGCAGACAGACCGGTCATCATGACCATGTGGAGGATGCTACAGAGGGCAGTCAGACCGGTCATCATGACCATGTGGAGGCTGCTACAGAGGGCAGACAGACAGGTCATGTGGAGGCTGCTACAGAGGGCAGACAGACCGGTCATCATGACCATGTGGAGGATGCTACAGAGGGCAGTCAGACCGGTCATCATGACCATGTGGAGGCTGCTACAGAGGGCAGACAGACAGGTCATCATGACCATGTGGAGGCTGCTACAGAGGGCAGACAGACAGGTCAAGTGGAGGCTGCTACTGCGGGCAGACAGACAGGTAAAGTGGAGGCTGCTACAGAGGGCAGACAAACAGGTCAAGTGGAGGCTGCTACAGAGGGCAGACAGACAGGTCACATGGAGGCTGCTACAGAGGGTAGACAGACAGGTCACGTGGAGGCTGCTACATAGGGCAGACAGACAGGTCACATGGAGGCTGCTACAGAGGGCAGACAGACCGGTCATCATGACCATGTGGAGGCTGCTACAGAGGGCAGACAGACAGGTCATGTGGAGGCTGCTACAGAGGGCAGACAGACCGGTCATCATGACCATGTGGAGGCTGCTACAGAGGGCAGACAGACAGGTCATCATGACCATGTGGAGGATGCTACAGAGGGCAGACAGACCGGTCATCATGACCATGTGGAGGCTGCTACAGAGGGCAGTCAGACCGGTCATCATGACCATGTGGAGGCTGCTACAGAGGGCAGACAGACAGGTCATCATGACCATGTGGAGGCTGCTACAGAGGGCAGACAGACAGGTCATGTGGAGGCTGCTACAGAGGGCAGACAGACCGGTCATCATGACCATGTGGAGGCTGCTACAGAGGGCAGACAGACAGGTCATGTGGAGGCTGCTACAGAGGGCAGACAGACCGGTCATCATGACCATGTGGAGGCTGCTACAGAGGGCAGACAGACCGGTCATCATGACCATGTGGAGGATGCTACAGAGGGCAGTCAGACCGGTCATCATGACCATGTGGAGGCTGCTACAGAGGGCAGACAGACCGGTCATCATGACCATGTGGAGGCTGCTACAGAGGGCAGACAGACAGGTCATGTGGAGGCTGCTACAGAGGGCAGACAGACCGGTCATCATGACCATGTGGAGGATGCTACAGAGGGCAGTCAGACCGGTCATCATGACCATGTGGAGGCTGCTACAGAGGGCAGACAGACCGGTCATCATGACCATGTGGAGGCTGCTACAGAGGGCAGACAGACAGGTCATGTGGAGGCTGCTACAGAGGGCAGACAGACCGGTCATCATGACCATGTGGAGGCTGCTACAGAGGGCAGACAGACAGGTCATCATGACCATGTGGAGGATGCTACAGAGGGCAGACAGACCGGTCATCATGACCATGTGGAGGCTGCTACAGAGGGCAGTCAGACCGGTCATCATGACCATGTGGAGGCTGCTACAGAGGGCAGACAGACAGGTCATCATGACCATGTGGAGGCTGCTACAGAGGGCAGACAGACAGGTCATGTGGAGGCTGCTACAGAGGGCAGACAGACCGGTCATCATGACCATGTGGAGGCTGCTACAGAGGGCAGACAGACAGGTCATGTGGAGGCTGCTACAGAGGGCAGACAGACCGGTCATCATGACCATGTGGAGGATGCTAGAGAGGGCAGTCAGACCGGTCATCATGACCATGTGGAGGCTGCTACAGAGGGCAGACAGACCGGTCATCATGACCATGTGGAGGCTGCTACAGAGGGCAGACAGACAGGTCATGTGGAGGCTGCTACAGAGGGCAGACAGACCGGTCATCATGACCATGTGGAGGATGCTACAGAGGGCAGTCAGACCGGTCATCATGACCATGTGGAGGCTGCTACAGAGGGCAGACAGACCGGTCATCATGACCATGTGGAGGCTGCTACAGAGGGCAGACAGACAGGTCATGTGGAGGCTGCTACAGAGGGCAGACAGACCGGTCATCATGACCATGTGGAGGCTGCTACAGAGGGCAGACAGACAGGTCATCATGACCATGTGGAGGATGCTACAGAGGGCAGACAGACCGGTCATCATGACCATGTGGAGGCTGCTACAGAGGGCAGTCAGACCGGTCATCATGACCATGTGGAGGCTGCTACAGAGGGCAGACAGACAGGTCATCATGACCATGTGGAGGCTGCTACAGAGGGCAGACAGACAGGTCATGTGGAGGCTGCTACAGAGGGCAGACAGACCGGTCATCATGACCATGTGGAGGCTGCTACAGAGGGCAGACAGACAGGTCATGTGGAGGCTGCTACAGAGGGCAGACAGACCGGTCATCATGACCATGTGGAGGCTGCTACAGAGGGCAGACAGACCGGTCATCATGACCATGTGGAGGATGCTACAGAGGGCAGTCAGACCGGTCATCATGACCATGTGGAGGCTGCTACAGAGGGCAGACAGACCGGTCATCATGACCATGTGGAGGCTGCTACAGAGGGCAGACAGACAGGTCATGTGGAGGCTGCTACAGAGGGCAGACAGACCGGTCATCATGACCATGTGGAGGATGCTACAGAGGGCAGTCAGACCGGTCATCATGACCATGTGGAGGCTGCTACAGAGGGCAGACAGACCGGTCATCATGACCATGTGGAGGCTGCTACAGAGGGCAGACAGACAGGTCATGTGGAGGCTGCTACAGAGGGCAGACAGACCGGTCATCATGACCATGTGGAGGCTGCTACAGAGGGCAGACAGACCGGTCATCATGACCATGTGGAGGATGCTACAGAGGGCAGACAGACAGGTCATGTGGAGGCTGCTACAGAGGGCAGACAGACCGGTCATCATGACCATGTGGAGGCTGCTACAGAGGGCAGACAGACCGGTCATCATGACCATGTGGAGGCTGCTACAGAGGGCAGACAGACCGGTCATCATGACCATGTGGAGGCTGCTACAGAGGGCAGTCAGACCGGTCATCATGACCATGTGGAGGCTGCTACAGAGGGCAGACAGACAGGTCATCATGACCATGTGGAGGCTGCTACAGAGGGCAGACAGACAGGTCATGTGGAGGCTGCTACAGAGGGCAGACAGACCGGTCATCATGACCATGTGGAGGCTGCTACAGAGGGCAGACAGACAGGTCATGTGGAGGCTGCTACAGAGGGCAGACAGACCGGTCATCATGACCATGTGGAGGCTGCTACAGAGGGCAGACAGACCGGTCATCATGACCATGTGGAGGATGCTACAGAGGGCAGTCAGACCGGTCATCATGACCATGTGGAGGCTGCTACAGAGGGCAGACAGACCGGTCATCATGACCATGTGGAGGCTGCTACAGAGGGCAGACAGACAGGTCATGTGGAGGCTGCTACAGAGGGCAGACAGACCGGTCATCATGACCATGTGGAGGATGCTACAGAGGGCAGTCAGACCGGTCATCATGACCATGTGGAGGCTGCTACAGAGGGCAGACAGACCGGTCATCATGACCATGTGGAGGCTGCTACAGAGGGCAGACAGACAGGTCATGTGGAGGCTGCTACAGAGGGCAGACAGACCGGTCATCATGACCATGTGGAGGCTGCTACAGAGGGCAGACAGACAGGTCATCATGACCATGTGGAGGATGCTACAGAGGGCAGACAGACCGGTCATCATGACCATGTGGAGGCTGCTACAGAGGGCAGTCAGACCGGTCATCATGACCATGTGGAGGCTGCTACAGAGGGCAGACAGACAGGTCATCATGACCATGTGGAGGCTGCTACAGAGGGCAGACAGACAGGTCATGTGGAGGCTGCTACAGAGGGCAGACAGACCGGTCATCATGACCATGTGGAGGCTGCTACAGAGGGCAGACAGACAGGTCATGTGGAGGCTGCTACAGAGGGCAGACAGACCGGTCATCATGACCATGTGGAGGATGCTAGAGAGGGCAGTCAGACCGGTCATCATGACCATGTGGAGGCTGCTACAGAGGGCAGACAGACCGGTCATCATGACCATGTGGAGGCTGCTACAGAGGGCAGACAGACAGGTCATGTGGAGGCTGCTACAGAGGGCAGACAGACCGGTCATCATGACCATGTGGAGGATGCTACAGAGGGCAGTCAGACCGGTCATCATGACCATGTGGAGGCTGCTACAGAGGGCAGACAGACCGGTCATCATGACCATGTGGAGGCTGCTACAGAGGGCAGACAGACAGGTCATGTGGAGGCTGCTACAGAGGGCAGACAGACCGGTCATCATGACCATGTGGAGGCTGCTACAGAGGGCAGACAGACAGGTCATCATGACCATGTGGAGGATGCTACAGAGGGCAGACAGACCGGTCATCATGACCATGTGGAGGCTGCTACAGAGGGCAGTCAGACCGGTCATCATGACCATGTGGAGGCTGCTACAGAGGGCAGACAGACAGGTCATCATGACCATGTGGAGGCTGCTACAGAGGGCAGACAGACAGGTCATGTGGAGGCTGCTACAGAGGGCAGACAGACCGGTCATCATGACCATGTGGAGGCTGCTACAGAGGGCAGACAGACAGGTCATGTGGAGGCTGCTACAGAGGGCAGACAGACCGGTCATCATGACCATGTGGAGGCTGCTACAGAGGGCAGACAGACCGGTCATCATGACCATGTGGAGGATGCTACAGAGGGCAGTCAGACCGGTCATCATGACCATGTGGAGGCTGCTACAGAGGGCAGACAGACCGGTCATCATGACCATGTGGAGGCTGCTACAGAGGGCAGACAGACAGGTCATGTGGAGGCTGCTACAGAGGGCAGACAGACCGGTCATCATGACCATGTGGAGGATGCTACAGAGGGCAGTCAGACCGGTCATCATGACCATGTGGAGGCTGCTACAGAGGGCAGACAGACCGGTCATCATGACCATGTGGAGGCTGCTACAGAGGGCAGACAGACAGGTCATGTGGAGGCTGCTACAGAGGGCAGACAGACCGGTCATCATGACCATGTGGAGGCTGCTACAGAGGGCAGACAGACCGGTCATCATGACCATGTGGAGGATGCTACAGAGGGCAGACAGACAGGTCATGTGGAGGCTGCTACAGAGGGCAGACAGACCGGTCATCATGACCATGTGGAGGCTGCTACAGAGGGCAGACAGACCGGTCATCATGACCATGTGGAGGCTGCTACAGAGGGCAGACAGACCGGTCATCATGACCATGTGGAGGCTGCTACAGAGGGCAGACAGACCGGTCATCATGACCATGTGGAGGCTGCTACAGAGGGCAGTCAGACCGGTCATCATGACCATGTGGAGGCTGCTACAGAGGGCAGACAGACAGGTCATCATGACCATGTGGAGGCTGCTACAGAGGGCAGACAGACAGGTCATGTGGAGGCTGCTACAGAGGGCAGACAGACCGGTCATCATGACCATGTGGAGGCTGCTACAGAGGGCAGACAGACAGGTCATGTGGAGGCTGCTACAGAGGGCAGACAGACCGGTCATCATGACCATGTGGAGGCTGCTACAGAGGGCAGACAGACCGGTCATCATGACCATGTGGAGGATGCTACAGAGGGCAGTCAGACCGGTCATCATGACCATGTGGAGGCTGCTACAGAGGGCAGACAGACCGGTCATCATGACCATGTGGAGGCTGCTACAGAGGGCAGACAGACAGGTCATGTGGAGGCTGCTACAGAGGGCAGACAGACCGGTCATCATGACCATGTGGAGGATGCTACAGAGGGCAGTCAGACCGGTCATCATGACCATGTGGAGGCTGCTACAGAGGGCAGACAGACCGGTCATCATGACCATGTGGAGGCTGCTACAGAGGGCAGACAGACAGGTCAAGTGGAGGCTGCTACTGCGGGCAGACAGACAGGTAACGTGGAGGCTGCTACAGAGGGCAGACAAACAGGTCAAGTGGAGGCTGCTACAGAGGGCAGACAGACAGGTCACATGGAGGCTGCTACAGAGGGTAGACAGACAGGTCACGTGGAGGCTGCTACATAGGGCAGACAGACAGGTCACATGGAGGCTGCTACAGAGGGCAGACAGACCGGTCATCATGACCATGTGGAGGCTGCTACAGAGGGCAGACAGACAGGTCATGTGGAGGCTGCTACAGAGGGCAGACAGACCGGTCATCATGACCATGTGGAGGCTGCTACAGAGGGCAGACAGACAGGTCATCATGACCATGTGGAGGATGCTACAGAGGGCAGACAGACCGGTCATCATGACCATGTGGAGGCTGCTACAGAGGGCAGTCAGACCGGTCATCATGACCATGTGGAGGCTGCTACAGAGGGCAGACAGACAGGTCATCATGACCATGTGGAGGCTGCTACAGAGGGCAGACAGACCGGTCATCATGACCATGTGGAGGCTGCTACAGAGGGCAGACAGACCGGTCATCATGACCATGTGGAGGATGCTACAGAGGGCAGACAGACCGGTCATCATGACCATGTGGAGGCTGCTACAGAGGGCAGACAGACAGGTCATGTGGAGGCTGCTACAGAGGGCAGACAGACCGGTCATCATGACCATGTGGAGGATGCTACAGAGGGCAGTCAGACCGGTCATCATGACCATGTGGAGGCTGCTACAGAGGGCAGACAGACAGGTCATCATGACCATGTGGAGGCTGCTACAGAGGGCAGACAGACAGGTCAAGTGGAGGCTGCTACTGCGGGCAGACAGACAGGTAACGTGGAGGCTGCTACAGAGGGCAGACAAACAGGTCAAGTGGAGGCTGCTACAGAGGGCAGACAGACAGGTCACATGGAGGCTGCTACAGAGGGTAGACAGACAGGTCACGTGGAGGCTGCTACATAGGGCAGACAGACAGGTCACATGGAGGCTGCTACAGAGGGCAGACAGACCGGTCATCATGACCATGTGGAGGCTGCTACAGAGGGCAGACAGACAGGTCATGTGGAGGCTGCTACAGAGGGCAGACAGACCGGTCATCATGACCATGTGGAGGCTGCTACAGAGGGCAGACAGACAGGTCATCATGACCATGTGGAGGATGCTACAGAGGGCAGACAGACCGGTCATCATGACCATGTGGAGGCTGCTACAGAGGGCAGTCAGACCGGTCATCATGACCATGTGGAGGCTGCTACAGAGGGCAGACAGACAGGTCATCATGACCATGTGGAGGCTGCTACAGAGGGCAGACAGACAGGTCATGTGGAGGCTGCTACAGAGGGCAGACAGACCGGTCATCATGACCATGTGGAGGCTGCTACAGAGGGCAGACAGACAGGTCATGTGGAGGCTGCTACAGAGGGCAGACAGACCGGTCATCATGACCATGTGGAGGCTGCTACAGAGGGCAGACAGACCGGTCATCATGACCATGTGGAGGATGCTACAGAGGGCAGTCAGACCGGTCATCATGACCATGTGGAGGCTGCTACAGAGGGCAGACAGACCGGTCATCATGACCATGTGGAGGCTGCTACAGAGGGCAGACAGACAGGTCATGTGGAGGCTGCTACAGAGGGCAGACAGACCGGTCATCATGACCATGTGGAGGCTGCTACAGAGGGCAGTCAGACCGGTCATCATGACCATGTGGAGGCTGCTACAGAGGGCAGACAGACCGGTCATCATGACCATGTGGAGGCTGCTACAGAGGGCAGACAGACAGGTCATGTGGAGGCTGCTACAGAGGGCAGACAGACCGGTCATCATGACCATGTGGAGGCTGCTACAGAGGGCAGACAGACAGGTCATCATGACCATGTGGAGGCTGCTACAGAGGGCAGACAGACAGGTCATGTGGAGGCTGCTACAGAGGGCAGACAGACCGGTCATCATGACCATGTGGAGGATGCTACAGAGGGCAGTCAGACCGGTCATCATGACCATGTGGAGGCTGCTACAGAGGGCAGACAGACAGGTCATGTGGAGGCTGCTACAGAGGGCAGACAGACCGGTCATCATGACCATGTGGAGGATGCTACAGAGGGCAGTCAGACCGGTCATCATGACCATGTGGAGGCTGCTACAGAGGGCAGACAGACAGGTCATCATGACCATGTGGAGGCTGCTACAGAGGGCAGACAGACAGGTCAAGTGGAGGCTGCTACTGCGGGCAGACAGACAGGTAACGTGGAGGCTGCTACAGAGGGCAGACAAACAGGTCAAGTGGAGGCTGCTACAGAGGGCAGACAGACAGGTCACATGGAGGCTGCTACAGAGGGTAGACAGACAGGTCACGTGGAGGCTGCTACATAGGGCAGACAGACAGGTCACATGGAGGCTGCTACAGAGGGCAGACAGACCGGTCATCATGACCATGTGGAGGCTGCTACAGAGGGCAGACAGACAGGTCATGTGGAGGCTGCTACAGAGGGCAGACAGACCGGTCATCATGACCATGTGGAGGCTGCTACAGAGGGCAGACAGACAGGTCATCATGACCATGTGGAGGATGCTACAGAGGGCAGACAGACCGGTCATCATGACCATGTGGAGGCTGCTACAGAGGGCAGTCAGACCGGTCATCATGACCATGTGGAGGCTGCTACAGAGGGCAGACAGACAGGTCATCATGACCATGTGGAGGCTGCTACAGAGGGCAGACAGACAGGTCATGTGGAGGCTGCTACAGAGGGCAGACAGACCGGTCATCATGACCATGTGGAGGCTGCTACAGAGGGCAGACAGACAGGTCATGTGGAGGCTGCTACAGAGGGCAGACAGACCGGTCATCATGACCATGTGGAGGCTGCTACAGAGGGCAGACAGACCGGTCATCATGACCATGTGGAGGATGCTACAGAGGGCAGTCAGACCGGTCATCATGACCATGTGGAGGCTGCTACAGAGGGCAGACAGACCGGTCATCATGACCATGTGGAGGCTGCTACAGAGGGCAGACAGACAGGTCATGTGGAGGCTGCTACAGAGGGCAGACAGACCGGTCATCATGACCATGTGGAGGATGCTACAGAGGGCAGTCAGACCGGTCATCATGACCATGTGGAGGCTGCTACAGAGGGCAGACAGACCGGTCATCATGACCATGTGGAGGCTGCTACAGAGGGCAGTCAGACCGGTCATCATGACCATGTGGAGGCTGCTACAGAGGGCAGACAGACAGGTCATGTGGAGGCTGCTACAGAGGGCAGACAGACCGGTCATCATGACCATGTGGAGGATGCTACAGAGGGCAGTCAGACCGGTCATCATGACCATGTGGAGGCTGCTACAGAGGGCAGACAGACAGGTCATCATGACCATGTGGAGGCTGCTACAGAGGGCAGACAGACAGGTCATGTGGAGGCTGCTACAGAGGGCAGACAGACCGGTCATCATGACCATGTGGAGGCTGCTACAGAGGGCAGACAGACAGGTCATGTGGAGGCTGCTACAGAGGGCAGACAGACCGGTCATCATGACCATGTGGAGGCTGCTACAGAGGGCAGACAGACCGGTCATCATGACCATGTGGAGGATGCTACAGAGGGCAGTCAGACCGGTCATCATGACCATGTGGAGGATGCTACAGAGGGCAGTCAGACCGGTCATCATGACCATGTGGAGGCTGCTACAGAGGGCAGACAGACCGGTCATCATGACCAAGTGGAGGCTGCTACAGAGGGCAGACAGACCGGTCATCATGACCATGTGGAGGATGCTACAGAGGGCAGACAGACAGGTCATGTGGAGGCTGCTACAGAGGGCAGACAGACCGGTCATCATGACCATGTGGAGGCTGCTACAGAGGGCAGACAGACCGGTCATCATGACCATGTGGAGGCTGCTACAGAGGGCAGACAGACCGGTCATCATGACCATGTGGAGGCTGCTACAGAGGGCAGTCAGACCGGTCATCATGACCATGTGGAGGCTGCTACAGAGGGCAGACAGACAGGTCATCATGACCATGTGGAGGATGCTACAGAGGGCAGACAGACAGGTCATCATGACCATGTGGAGGCTGCTACAGAGGGCAGACAGACAGGTCAAGTGGAGGCTGCTACTGCGGGCAGACAGACAGGTAATGTGGAGGCTGCTACAGAGGGCAGACAAACAGGTCAAGTGGAGGCTGCTACAGAGGGCAGACAGACAGGTCACATGGAGGCTGCTACAGAGGGTAGACAGACAGGTCACGTGGAGGCTGCTACATAGGGCAGACAGACAGGTCACATGGAGGCTGCTACAGAGGGCAGACAGACCGGTCATCATGACCCTGTGGAGGCTGCTACAGAGGGCAGACAGACAGGTCATGTGGAGGCTGCTACAGAGGGCAGACAGACCGGTCATCATGACCATGTGGAGGCTGCTACAGAGGGCAGACAGACAGGTCATCATGACCATGTGGAGGATGCTACAGAGGGCAGACATACCGGTCATCATGACCATGTGGAGGCTGCTACAGAGGGCAGTCAGACCGGTGTCACGAACCGGCTCAGAGCCCGTAACAAAAGGGAGACCACGTGGAAATCAGGAGTAACAAAATATATTTATTTAACTAATGAAAATAGGTATAATATACAATGGGGTGTGTAATCAGTAATCAGTAGTGTAATTGAATGTTTTGCATGCATGAAGGTGATAGTGCAGGGTGTTGAAAGATGCTAAACCAAACAAACAAAAATACCATGAAACATAACCGAATCTAACAAGGTGTCTACATGGAGAGAGTCTCCTTGATGAATGGGGAAGTGGTGATTTTATCTTGGGAGAGTGGGCCCAGGTGTTCCCCATGTAGCTGACGACCCTCCCAACTCCGCCCACCGGCATCCTAATAGGGAAACAAGAGCAAGGAGAGAGAGAAAACGGTAGACAGAGTGGGAGGGTCGTCACATTCCCCCCCATAAAACCGGGGACCAACAAGGACCCCGGAACAACATACCGCCCTCTGCGTCCCAAACTGACATAGCACTTGCGTCCCAAATTTATGAGGGGTACGTGTTCCCACTTCCAAATTTGCCCCAGCCAATCTCCTCTCCAGACCTCAGCAACCTTTGTGCACGGGAAGCAACCTTTAAGAGGAAAGAAGACTCCCCAGACCTCAGCAACCTTAATACATAGGAAGCAACATTTAAGAGGAAGGAAGACTCCCCAGACCTCAGCAACATTAGTGCATAGGAAACAACTTTTAAGAGGAAAGAAGACTCCCCAGACCAGGACGGAATAGACAGGAAAGACAGAACATGACCATACAAACTTCAGGAACAGGGCGCACGAGAGAGCGCATCAGCAATCACGTTATCCGTTCCACGAATGTGCTGCACATCGAGATGAAATGATTGTAAAAATAAACACCATCTCATTATTCTCTGATTAGGACACATCATGGACCTCAAAAAGGTGAGAGGGTTATGGTCAGTGTAGACCGTAATTGGTACTACTCCCGACCCGACATAGACCTCAAAGTGTTGCAGTGCCCAGATGAGCGCTAACGCTTCTTTTTCAATGACCGAGTAGTTTAACTGATAATGGTTAAACTTTTTCGAAAAGAAACTGACAGGTCTCTCAACCCCAGACACATCTGCCTGCAGCAAAACTGCCCCTGCCCCCACCTGACTAGCATCCACCTGCAAGGTAAATGACAATTCCACACGAGGAGCAGCCAGCACCGGAGTTGAGGTAAGCAACCTCTTTGCATCTTCAAAAGCGTGTTGACAACGAGAAGACCAAGTGTAAACAGCCTTTGCTTTCAGCATATCTGTCAATGGAGCGACCACAGTAGAGAAGTTATTACAAAAACCACGGTAATAACCAATCATGCCCAAGAAACGCATCAGTTCCTTTTTAGTAGTTGGTGGAGGAAACGCATCAATAGCTACCACTTTAGCTCGAACAGGACGCACTTCCCCCTGCCCAACCACCTTTCCAAGGTATGTAACAGTCGCCTGAGCAAACTCACATTTAGCCAGATTGATCGTGAGGTGACCCTCAGCCAGGCGTTCGAATAAGGCTTGAATACGGGACAGATGTTCCTCCCATGTATCTGCATATATCACTACATCGTCCAGATAAACAGCACACCCTGTCAGACCGGCGATAACCCTGTTCATAAGTCGCTGAAAAGTGGCAGGTGCATTACGCAGTCCGAAACTCATAACCAAATACGAGTATAGACCAGAGGGTGTAATAAAGGCAGAGATTTCACGTGCCCTACTCGTCAGTGGCACCTGCCAATAGCCCTTTAACAGGTCAAATTTACTCACAAATCTAGCTGCCCCGACTTGATCAACGCAGTCCTCCATCCGAGGAAGAGGAAATGAATCTGGCTTAGTGACACTGTTGACCTTACGGTAGTCTGTACAAAATCTGTTTGTTCCATCTGGTTTTCTGACCAAGATACAGGGAGAAGCCCAACTGGAGAAAGAAGGCTCTGCTATCTTACTCTCCAGCATGTATTTGACCTCAGCATCCAGGCAATGCAGTTTCTCTAAAGAAACTCTATAGAACCGCTGACGAATGGGGTCAGCATCTCCAACGTCAATATCATGTTCTATCAAGTTTGTTCGGGTAGGTGTATCAGAAAACAACCCTGGAAATCTCTGAATCAGACCAACCATCTCTTCCCGCCTATCAACGGGTAGATGAGTGAGAATGCTGCCCAAAATATCCAGTGTCTCTGAGTTTTTCAATCTACCCTGCAGTATGCAATCGTCGGGACCAGGAACATCTTCCTCCTCATTCGTAGACCTATCCTGCGAAGAATCCAAGGGAATAACGGTTTCAGCCAAAAGAACAGGTTTACCGTCCTCTATAGATTCCCACTGTTCAGTCTCTGAGGAACGTGCATAATAGGGTTTTAACAAATTTACATGGCACAGCTGGTGTGCTTTCCTCCGTTCTGGAGTGGCAACTAGATAATTTTGCTGAGTGTACTTGCGCACCACTGTATATGGACCTTGAAACTTGGCTTCAAAAGGAGAACCAACAATTGGCAGCAGAGCAAGAACCTGGTCCCCTGGACTAAAGTGACGTGGCTCAGTTCGGCGATCAAATATGTTTTTCATCCTCTCCTGTGAAGATGATAGCTTCTCTTTAGCCATTTCGCCAGCGGCATACAAGCGGCGCTGGAAATCACACACATACGATAACAAAGACTGAGGAGGCTCGGGAGACTTCCAGTCATCCTGAAGAACAGATAGAAGTCCCCGCACCCTATGTCCAAACACAAGGTCATTTGGACTAAAACCGGTGCTCTCCTGTGAAACCTCCCTAGCGGCTAACAATAACCAAGGCAACCCCTCCTCCCAATCCTTATCCATCTCAGTACAATAACTTCTTAACAAAGACTTAAGTGTTTGATGGAAACGTTCTAGTGCTCCTTGACTTTGCGCGTGATAGGCGCTAGCCAGATTGTGCTTAATATGGAGCTGTTGGAGAACCTGACCAAACAGATTAGAGGTGAAATTAGACCCTTGATCACTCTGAATGACCTTAGGTATTCCAAACAGTGACAGAAACTGAGTCAAAGCTTTTAACACAGATTTAGTCGTGATAGACCGGAGAGGATAGGCTGCTGGAAACCTTGTGGTCTGACACATCACAGTGAACAGGTAACTACTACCCTTTTTAGAACGAGGCAAAGGACCCACACAGTCAATAATCAGATACTCAAAAGGTTGGCTGAGTACAGGAATAGGAAACAGTGGTACCGGCTTAATAGCTTGATTAGGTTTCCCAGTTAATTGACAGATGTGGCAAGTTTTGATGAAATCAGAAACATCCCTCTTTAATCTAGGCCAAAAGAAATGTCTTAATATGCGATGGTATGTTTTCCCTACACCCATATGTCCCGCAACATCATTGTGAGAAGTTGTCAACACCAACTCACGAAGTTTTACTGGTACCACAACCTGACTAATCGCCTCCCCTAGAAAACAACTACCATGAGACACCCACTTTCTCATCAGGACATCATCCTGGAGAAAATAACCATGGGCGACATCTCCCAACTGTTCCACAGGCACAATTTTGTCACGCAACTCTTCTAATGTGGAGTCAGTCCGTTGCGCATTGATTAGATCTTCTCGGTTAACAGATAACGGAATAACAGGGAAAGCAGTGGCATACTTCTCATTAGTCGGCACAGTGACCAGTTCGCCACGGCTCATAGAACGCGTCACTGCACACGCAGTGAACACCTCTGGGAAACTCTGTACACTCTCATCAGGAGTCTCAACAACTGACGGCTTTGTGGAAACCACTAGAGATGGAAATGCGACAGGCCACACCCGCTCACCTGCCAAGTTATTCCCAAGAATAACGTCGATACCCTCAATAGGCAACGAAGGACGCACCCCCACAACAACCTCACCTTTCACCAGTCCACAATCTAACATCAGTTTATGCAATGGAACTGAAAGAGTATTCAAACCTATTCCCTTAATTAGAACACTATTACCTGAATCAGTCTCAGCTGAAAAGGGTAACACAGACTCCAACACAAACGATTCGGAGGCACCTGTGTCTCTCAAGATCTTCACTGGCACTAATTCCTTACTTCCTAACATAGACACAAAACCTTCCGTGATGAAAGGTAAATAGTCTGGATCAATATGTACTTTCACATGCTCCTGGACCTGAGGCAATGAGTCATGAATGAACTGATGTAGAACAGGCGCAGCTAACGCGGTAGGCTTAGGTTTAGCGTAAGCACCCTTTGATCTGAGAAGTGGACATTCGTTTTTCCAATGACCTGAACCTTGACAGTAGTGACACTCTTGCCCAAAGTCAGCTTTACCACGGGAGTCAGGTTGAACCCGAGTTGAATTGAACTCTGCCCGTGAACCAAAATATCTTGGTGAGCGAAACCCAAATCTATCCGAACGCCCCCACTCATTCCGAATACGGGGCTCTGCAAAGACTCTTTTGTGAGTCAACACATACTCATCCGCCAAAACCGCAGCTTCAACGACATTCTTCACTTTTCGTTCGTTAATATATGTGGCAATATGAGCAGGGATTGTGTCCTTAAATTGCTCTAACATAATCAGATCACACAGCCCTTGGAGGGTCACAACTTCAGAGGCGGAACACCAGCGATTAAACTGTAAAGATAATTGTCGCGCAAACTCAACATGAGTCTGTTTATCATCCTTTTTTAAAGTTCTAAATCGTTGGCGGTAAGCCTCAGGGACCAATTCATAAATTTGTAACACAGCCGTTTTAACCTTATCATAACTGGCACTGTCGTGTACACTAAGAGCTGAATATGCTTCCTGCGCTTTACCAGTCAGCACACACTGCAACATTAAGGTGCGGTCAGAATCAGGCCAACTCCTAGCGTCAGCAACACGCTCAAACAACGAAAAGAATGTCTCAGGGTCCTTTTCATTAAACTGAGGCAATAACCGTAAGTTCCCAACAATATCAAATGTGTCCAGGGCACGACCCATAGAGGAACGACCCCTAGGTAAATCTGGGTCACCTTCCCAGAACAAACTCTCCCCTGAAATCTTTCCTTCCCTAACCAACTCTATCCGTTCTTGTTGCAACTTGATTTTAGCATATTCAATATCTTGTTTAAATGCTAATTCCTTTTCATACTTTACACGATCATACTCCTGCTGTAACAGAAGCAGTTCTTTCTGCTGTTCAAAAAGAAGACTACTAGGACTAACCGATGGAATGGCCATTGTAACATTACGGGGAGATGACTCCTCAGCAGAAGCTGGCCCAGTGGTAACTTCAAGAATACCACTCTCCATCAGATTGGCCTTCAATATCAACCTAATAGAATTCTTTAGACGTTTATCACTAATTTCAACCTTGTAGTATTCGGCGATTTTCAACAGCTGTTCTTTAGTACCTAATTCTAACAATTCCTCTGATGGAAAGCGAATGAACTCCTCTACAAAAGACGCCATAGTTACAAAAAAAAATTCTCACTCTTCCCCTCTGCTGAGCACACCAGATCACAACTCAAGAAATGACAATCACCCTGAGTACCACCGAAGAAAAAAAATTCTCACTCTTCCCCTCTGCTGAGCACACCAGATCACAACTCAAGAAATGACAATCACCCTGAGTACCACCGAAGAGAGATGAGATACGGAGCTTCCCCAAACCTACATTAACTCAACCCTAGTCTTCATGCGGATTTGCGGTGGGTATTTACGCACTGTAGCCCGCTGGCAAGGAAATAAACCCCCCAGCACGCTGGCAGATTCCACCAAGCCACGGATGTGCCCCCGAGACAACTGCTCAGTCCACAGACACCACACAAAAATAACAAACATTAACCATGCCCAACATATTCCAAAAATGAAACACGTCGCTAAACCTATCAGGGGTAAAAGGCTATAGCTCCGGGTAGTAAATAGTACTACCCTATCCAAATCTCCCACTGAGGTACACAGCCGATTACTCACCTCAGACCGATGTCCCAACAGAAAGTAGAACGAGAGTTTCCAGGCTGGGCAGGACCTGGAAACTAACCAATGTACTCTCTCCAACGCAGCACACCAACCAACCAATTAAGGCAACCAATACTGGGCCTAACAACTCAAACCAAATATTTAAACCAAACACGTACCTCCACGTTCTCCCAAACAAATACGTTCAATAATCCCGGATGAGCCCCCACTTGTCACGAACCGGCTCAGAGCCCGTAACAAAAGGGAGACCACGTGGAAATCAGGAGTAACAAAATATATTTATTTAACTAATGAAAATAGGTATAATATACAATGGGGTGTGTAATCAGTAATCAGTAGTGTAATTGAATGTTTTGCATGCATGAAGGTGATAGTGCAGGGTGTTGAAAGATGCTAAACCAAACAAACAAAAATACCATGAAACATAACCGAATCTAACAAGGTGTCTACATGGAGAGAGTCTCCTTGATGAATGGGGAAGTGGTGATTTTATCTTGGGAGAGTGGGCCCAGGTGTTCCCCATGTAGCTGACGACCCTCCCAACTCCGCCCACCGGCATCCTAATAGGGAAACAAGAGCAAGGAGAGAGAGAAAACGGTAGACAGAGTGGGAGGGTCGTCACACCGGTCATCATGACCATGTGGAGGCTGCTACAGAGGGCAGACAGACAGGTCATCATGACCATGTGGAGGCTGCTACAGAGGGCAGACAGACAGGTCATGTGGAGGCTGCTACAGAGGGCAGACAGACCGGTCATCATGACCATGTGGAGGCTGCTACAGAGGGCAGACAGACAGGTCATGTGGAGGCTGCTACAGAGGGCAGACAGACCGGTCATCATGACCATGTGGAGGCTGCTACAGAGGGCAGACAGACCGGTCATCATGACCATGTGGAGGATGCTACAGAGGGCAGTCAGACCGGTCATCATGACCATGTGGAGGCTGCTACAGAGGGCAGACAGACCAGTCATCATGACCATGTGGAGGCTGCTACAGAGGGCAGACAGACAGGTCATGTGGAGGCTGCTACAGAGGGCAGACAGACCGGTCATCATGACCATGTGGAGGATGCTACAGAGGGCAGTCAGACCGGTCATCATGACCATGTGGAGGCTGCTACAGAGGGCAGACAGACAGGTCATCATGACCATGTGGAGGCTGCTACAGAGGGCAGACAGACAGGTCAAGTGGAGGCTGCTACTGCGGGCAGACAGACAGGTAACGTGGAGGCTGCTACAGAGGGCAGACAAACAGGTCAAGTGGAGGCTGCTATAGAGGGCAGACAGACAGGTCACATGGAGGCTGCTACAGAGGGTAGACAGACAGGTCACGTGGAGGCTGCTACATAGGGCAGACAGACAGGTCACGTGGAGGCTGCTACAGAGGGCAGACAGACAGGTCACGTGGAGGCTGCTACAGAGGGCAGACAGACCGGTCATCATGACCATGTGGAGGATGCTACAGAGGGCAGACAGACCGGTCATCATGACCATGTGGAGGCTGCTACAGAGGGCAGACAGACCGGTCATCATGACCATGTGGAGGCTGCTACAGTGGGCAGACAGACAGGTCATGTGGAGGCTGCTACAGAGGGCAGACAGACCGGTCAACATGACCATGTGGAGGCTGCTACAGAGGGCAGACAGACCGGTCATCATGACCATGTGGAGGATGCTACAGAGGGCAGACAGACAGGTCATGTGGAGGCTGCTACAGAGGGCAGACAGACCGGTCATCATGACCATGTGGAGGCTGCTACAGAGGGCAGACAGACCGGTCATCATGACCATGTGGAGGCTGCTACAGAGGGCAGACAGACCGGTCATCATGACCATGTGGAGGCTGCTACAGAGGGCAGTCAGACCGGTCATCATGACCATGTGGAGGCTGCTACAGAGGGCAGACAGACAGGTCATCATGACCATGTGGAGGCTGCTACAGAGGGCAGACAGACAGGTCATGTGGAGGCTGCTACAGAGGGCAGACAGAACGGTCATCATGACCATGTGGAGGCTTCTACAGAGGGCAGACAGACCGGTCATCATGACCATGTGGAGGCTGCTACAGAGGGCAGACAGACAGGTCATCATGACCATGTGGAGGCTGCTACAGAGGGCAGACAGACAGGTCATGTGGAGGCTGCTACAGAGGGCAGACAGACCGGTCATCATGACCATGTGGAGGCTGCTACAGAGGGCAGACAGACAGGTCATGTGGAGGCTGCTACAGAGGGCAGACAGACCGGTCATCATGACCATGTGGAGGCTGCTACAGAGGGCAGACAGACCGGTCATCATGACCATGTGGAGGATGCTACAGAGGGCAGTCAGACCGGTTATCATGACCATGTGGAGGCTGCTACAGAGGGCAGACAGACAGGTCATGTGGAGGCTGCTACAGAGGGCAGACAGACCGGTCATCATGACCATGTGGAGGATGCTACAGAGGGCAGTCAGACCGGTCATCATGACCATGTGGAGGCTGCTACAGAGGGCAGACAGACAGGTCATCATGACCATGTGGAGGCTGCTACAGAGGGCAGACAGACAGGTCAAGTGGAGGCTGCTACTGCGGGCAGACAGACAGGTAACGTGGAGGCTGCTACAGAGGGCAGACAAACAGGTCAAGTGGAGGCTGCTACAGAGGGCAGACAGACAGGTCACATGGAGGCTGCTACAGAGGGTAGACAGACAGGTCACGTGGAGGCTGCTACATAGGGCAGACAGACAGGTCACATGGAGGCTGCTACAGAGGGCAGACAGACCGGTCATCATGACCATGTGGAGGCTGCTACAGAGGGCAGACAGACAGGTCATGTGGAGGCTGCTACAGAGGGCAGACAGACCGGTCATCATGACCATGTGGAGGCTGCTACAGAGGGCAGACAGACAGGTCACCATGACCATGTGGAGGATGCTACAGAGGGCAGACAGACCGGTCATCATGACCATGTGGAGGCTGCTACAGAGGGCAGTCAGACCGGTCATCATGACCATGTGGAGGCTGCTACAGAGGGCAGACAGACAGGTCATCATGACCATGTGGAGGCTGCTACAGAGGGCAGACAGACAGGTCATGTGGAGGCTGCTACAGAGGGCAGACAGACCGGTCATCATGACCATGTGGAGGCTGCTACAGAGGGCAGACAGACCGGTCATCATGACCATGTGGAGGATGCTACAGAGGGCAGTCAGACCGGTCATCATGACCATGTGGAGGCTGCTACAGAGGGCAGACAGACCGGTCATCATGACCATGTGGAGGCTGCTACAGAGGGCAGACAGACAGGTCATGTGGAGGCTGCTACAGAGGGCAGACAGACCGGTCATCATGACCATGTGGAGGATGCAACAGAGGGCAGTCAGACCGGTCATCATGACAATGTGGAGGCTGCTACAGAGGGCAGACAGACCGGTCATCATGACCATGTGGAGGCTGCTACAGAGGGCAGACAGACAGGTCATGTGGAGGCTGCTACAGAGGGCAGACAGACCGGTCATCATGACCATGTGGAGGCTGCTACAGAGGGCAGACAGACCGGTCATCATGACCATGTGGAGGATGCTACAGAGGGCAGACAGACAGGTCATGTGGAGGCTGCTACAGAGGGCAGACAGACCGGTCATCATGACCATGTGGAGGCTGCTACAGAGGGCAGACAGACCGGTCATCATGACCATGTGGAGGCTGCTACAGAGGGCAGACAGACCGGTCATCATGACCATGTGGAGGCTGCTACAGAGGGCAGTCAGACCGGTCATCATGACCATGTGGAGGCTGCTACAGAGGGCAGACAGACAGGTCATCATGACCATGTGGAGGCTGCTACAGAGGGCAGACAGACAGGTCATGTGGAGGCTGCTACAGAGGGCAGACAGACCGGTCATCATGACCATGTGGAGGCTGCTACAGAGGGCAGACAGACAGGTCATGTGGAGGCTGCTACAGAGGGCAGACAGACCGGTCATCATGACCATGTGGAGGCTGCTACAGAGGGCAGACAGACCGGTCATCATGACCATGTGGAGGATGCTACAGAGGGCAGTCAGACCGGTCATCATGACCATGTGGAGGCTGCTACAGAGGGCAGACAGACCGGTCATCATGACCATGTGGAGGCTGCTACAGAGGGCAGACAGACAGGTCATGTGGAGGCTGCTACAGAGGGCAGACAGACCGGTCATCATGACCATGTGGAGGCTGCTACAGAGGGCAGACAGACAGGTCATGTGGAGGCTGCTACAGAGGGCAGACAGACCGGTCATCATGACCATGTGGAGGCTGCTACAGAGGGCAGACAGACCGGTCATCATGACCATGTGGAGGATGCTACAGAGGGCAGTCAGACCTGTCATCATGACCATGTGGAGGCTGCTACAGAGGGCAGACAGACCGGTCATCATGACCATGTGGAGGCTGCTACAGAGGGCAGACAGACAGGTCATGTGGAGGCTGCTACAGAGGGCAGACAGACCGGTCATCATGACCATGTGGAGGATGCTACAGAGGGCAGTCAGACCGGTCATCATGACCATGTGGAGGCTGCTACAGAGGGCAGACAGACAGGTCATCATGACCATGTGGAGGCTGCTACAGAGGGCAGACAGACAGGTCAAGTGGAGGCTGCTACTGCGGGCAGACAGACAGGTAACGTGGAGGCTGCTACAGAGGGCAGACAAACAGGTCAAGTGGAGGCTGCTATAGAGGGCAGACAGACAGGTCACATGGAGGCTGCTACAGAGGGTAGACAGACAGGTCACGTGGAGGCTGCTACATAGGGCAGACAGACAGGTCACGTGGAGGCTGCTACAGAGGGCAGACAGACAGGTCACGTGGAGGCTGCTACAGAGGGCAGACAGACCGGTCATCATGACCATGTGGAGGCTGCTACAGAGGGCAGACAGACCGGTCATCATGACCATGTGGAGGCTGCTACAGTGGGCAGACAGACAGGTCATGTGGAGGCTGCTACAGAGGGCAGACAGACCGGTCATCATGACCATGTGGAGGCTGCTACAGAGGGCAGACAGACCGGTCATCATGACCATGTGGAGGATGCTACAGAGGGCAGACAGACAGGTCATGTGGAGGCTGCTACAGAGGGCAGACAGACCGGTCATCATGACCATGTGGAGGCTGCTACAGAGGGCAGACAGACCGGTCATCATGACCATGTGGAGGCTGCTACAGAGGGCAGACAGACCGGTCATCATGACCATGTGGAGGCTGCTACAGAGGGCAGTCAGACCGGTCATCATGACCATGTGGAGGCTGCTACAGAGGGCAGACAGACAGGTCATCATGACCATGTGGAGGCTGCTACAGAGGGCAGACAGACAGGTCATGTGGAGGCTGCTACAGAGGGCAGACAGAACGGTCATCATGACCATGTGGAGGCTTCTACAGAGGGCAGACAGACCGGTCATCATGACCATGTGGAGGCTGCTACAGAGGGCAGACAGACAGGTCATCATGACCATGTGGAGGCTGCTACAGAGGGCAGACAGACAGGTCATGTGGAGGCTGCTACAGAGGGCAGACAGACCGGTCATCATGACCATGTGGAGGCTGCTACAGAGGGCAGACAGACAGGTCATGTGGAGGCTGCTACAGAGGGCAGACAGACCGGTCATCATGACCATGTGGAGGCTGCTACAGAGGGCAGACAGACCGGTCATCATGACCATGTGGAGGATGCTACAGAGGGCAGTCAGACCGGTTATCATGACCATGTGGAGGCTGCTACAGAGGGCAGACAGACAGGTCATGTGGAGGCTGCTACAGAGGGCAGACAGACCGGTCATCATGACCATGTGGAGGATGCTACAGAGGGCAGTCAGACCGGTCATCATGACCATGTGGAGGCTGCTACAGAGGGCAGACAGACAGGTCATCATGACCATGTGGAGGCTGCTACAGAGGGCAGACAGACAGGTCAAGTGGAGGCTGCTACTGCGGGCAGACAGACAGGTAACGTGGAGGCTGCGACAGAGGGCAGACAAACAGGTCAAGTGGAGGCTGCTACAGAGGGCAGACAGACAGGTCACATGGAGGCTGCTACAGAGGGTAGACAGACAGGTCACGTGGAGGCTGCTACATAGGGCAGACAGACAGGTCACATGGAGGCTGCTACAGAGGGCAGACAGACCGGTCATCATGACCATGTGGAGGCTGCTACAGAGGGCAGACAGACAGGTCATGTGGAGGCTGCTACAGAGGGCAGACAGACCGGTCATCATGACCATGTGGAGGCTGCTACAGAGGGCAGACAGACAGGTCATCATGACCATGTGGAGGATGCTACAGAGGGCAGACAGACCGGTCATCATGACCATGTGGAGGCTGCTACAGAGGGCAGTCAGACCGGTCATCATGACCATGTGGAGGCTGCTACAGAGGGCAGACAGACAGGTCATCATGACCATGTGGAGGCTGCTACAGAGGGCAGACAGACAGGTCATGTGGAGGCTGCTACAGAGGGCAGACAGACCGGTCATCATGACCATGTGGAGGCTGCTACAGAGGGCAGACAGACCGGTCATCATGACCATGTGGAGGATGCTACAGAGGGCAGTCAGACCGGTCATCATGACCATGTGGAGGCTGCTACAGAGGGCAGACAGACCGGTCATCATGACCATGTGGAGGCTGCTACAGAGGGCAGACAGACAGGTCATGTGGAGGCTGCTACAGAGGGCAGACAGACCGGTCATCATGACCATGTGGAGGATGCTACAGAGGGCAGTCAGACCGGTCATCATGACCATGTGGAGGCTGCTACAGAGGGCAGACAGACAGGTCATCATGACCATGTGGAGGCTGCTACAGAGGGCAGACAGACAGGTCATGTGGAGGCTGCTACAGAGGGCAGACAGACCGGTCATCATGACCATGTGGAGGCTGCTACAGAGGGCAGACAGACCGGTCATCATGACCATGTGGAGGATGCTACAGAGGGCAGACAGACAGGTCATGTGGAGGCTGCTACAGAGGGCAGACAGACCGGTCATCATGACCATGTGGAGGCTGCTACAGAGGGCAGACAGACCGGTCATCATGACCATGTGGAGGCTGCTACAGAGGGCAGACAGACCGGTCATCATGACCATGTGGAGGCTGCTACAGAGGGCAGTCAGACCGGTCATCATGACCATGTGGAGGCTGCTACAGAGGGCAGACAGACAGGTCATCATGACCATGTGGAGGCTGCTACAGAGGGCAGACAGACAGGTCATGTGGAGGCTGCTACAGAGGGCAGACAGAACGGTCATCATGACCATGTGGAGGCTTCTACAGAGGGCAGACAGACCGGTCATCATGACCATGTGGAGGCTGCTACAGAGGGCAGACAGACAGGTCATCATGACCATGTGGAGGCTGCTACAGAGGGCAGACAGACAGGTCATGTGGAGGCTGCTACAGAGGGCAGACAGACCGGTCATCATGACCATGTGGAGGCTGCTACAGAGGGCAGACAGACAGGTCATGTGGAGGCTGCTACAGAGGGCAGACAGACCGGTCATCATGACCATGTGGAGGCTGCTACAGAGGGCAGACAGACCGGTCATCATGACCATGTGGAGGATGCTACAGAGGGCAGTCAGACCGGTTATCATGACCATGTGGAGGCTGCTACAGAGGGCAGACAGACAGGTCATGTGGAGGCTGCTACAGAGGGCAGACAGACCGGTCATCATGACCATGTGGAGGATGCTACAGAGGGCAGTCAGACCGGTCATCATGACCATGTGGAGGCTGCTACAGAGGGCAGACAGACAGGTCATCATGACCATGTGGAGGCTGCTACAGAGGGCAGACAGACAGGTCAAGTGGAGGCTGCTACTGCGGGCAGACAGACAGGTAACGTGGAGGCTGCGACAGAGGGCAGACAAACAGGTCAAGTGGAGGCTGCTACAGAGGGCAGACAGACAGGTCACATGGAGGCTGCTACAGAGGGTAGACAGACAGGTCACGTGGAGGCTGCTACATAGGGCAGACAGACAGGTCACATGGAGGCTGCTACAGAGGGCAGACAGACCGGTCATCATGACCATGTGGAGGCTGCTACAGAGGGCAGACAGACAGGTCATGTGGAGGCTGCTACAGAGGGCAGACAGACCGGTCATCATGACCATGTGGAGGCTGCTACAGAGGGCAGACAGACAGGTCATCATGACCATGTGGAGGATGCTACAGAGGGCAGACAGACCGGTCATCATGACCATGTGGAGGCTGCTACAGAGGGCAGTCAGACCGGTCATCATGACCATGTGGAGGCTGCTACAGAGGGCAGACAGACAGGTCATCATGACCATGTGGAGGCTGCTACAGAGGGCAGACAGACAGGTCATGTGGAGGCTGCTACAGAGGGCAGACAGACCGGTCATCATGACCATGTGGAGGCTGCTACAGAGGGCAGACAGACCGGTCATCATGACCATGTGGAGGATGCTACAGAGGGCAGTCAGACCGGTCATCATGACCATGTGGAGGCTGCTACAGAGGGCAGACAGACCGGTCATCATGACCATGTGGAGGCTGCTACAGAGGGCAGACAGACAGGTCATGTGGAGGCTGCTACAGAGGGCAGACAGACCGGTCATCATGACCATGTGGAGGATGCTACAGAGGGCAGTCAGACCGGTCATCATGACCATGTGGAGGCTGCTACAGAGGGCAGACAGACCGGTCATCATGACCATGTGGAGGCTGCTACAGAGGGCAGACAGACAGGTCATGTGGAGGCTGCTACAGAGGGCAGACAGACCGGTCATCATGACCATGTGGAGGCTGCTACAGAGGGCAGACAGACCGGTCATCATGACCATGTGGAGGATGCTACAGAGGGCAGACAGACAGGTCATGTGGAGGCTGCTACAGAGGGCAGACAGACCGGTCATCATGACCATGTGGAGGCTGCTACAGAGGGCAGACAGACCGGTCATCATGACCATGTGGAGGCTGCTACAGAGGGCAGACAGACCGGTCATCATGACCATGTGGAGGCTGCTACAGAGGGCAGTCAGACCGGTCATCATGACCATGTGGAGGCTGCTACAGAGGGCAGACAGACAGGTCATCATGACCATGTGGAGGCTGCTACAGAGGGCAGACAGACAGGTCATGTGGAGGCTGCTACAGAGGGCAGACAGACCGGTCATCATGACCATGTGGAGGCTGCTACAGAGGGCAGACAGACAGGTCATGTGGAGGCTGCTACAGAGGGCAGACAGACCGGTCATCATGACCATGTGGAGGCTGCTACAGAGGGCAGACAGACCGGTCATCATGACCATGTGGAGGATGCTACAGAGGGCAGTCAGACCGGTCATCATGACCATGTGGAGGCTGCTACAGAGGGCAGACAGACCGGTCATCATGACCATGTGGAGGCTGCTACAGAGGGCAGACAGACAGGTCATGTGGAGGCTGCTACAGAGGGCAGACAGACCGGTCATCATGACCATGTGGAGGATGCTACAGAGGGCAGTCAGACAGGTCATCATGACCATGTGGAGGCTGCTACAGAGGGCAGACAGACCGGTCATCATGACCATGTGGAGGCTGCTACAGAGGGCAGACAGACAGGTCAAGTGGAGGCTGCTACTGCGGGAAGACAGACAGGTAACGTGGAGGCTGCTACAGAGGGCAGACAAACAGGTCAAGTGGAGGCTGCTACAGAGGGCAGACAGACAGGTCACATGGAGGCAGCTACAGAGGGTAGACAGACAGGTCACGTGGAGGCTGCTACATAGGGCAGACAGACAGGTCACATGGAGGCTGCTACAGAGGGCAGACAGACCGGTCATCATGACCATGTGGAGGCTGCTACAGAGGGCAGACAGACAGGTCATGTGGAGGCTGCTACAGAGGGCAGACAGACCGGTCATCATGACCATGTGGAGGCTGCTACAGAGGGCAGACAGACAGGTCATCATGACCATGTGGAGGATGCTACAGAGGGCAGACAGACCGGTCATCATGACCATGTGGAGGCTGCTACAGAGGGCAGTCAGACCGGTCATCATGACCATGTGGAGGCTGCTACAGAGGGCAGACAGAAAGGTCATCATGACCATGTGGAGGCTGCTACAGAGGGCAGAAAGACAGGTCATGTGGAGGCTGCTACAGAGGGCAGACAGACCGGTCATCATGACCATGTGGAGGCTGCTACAGAGGGCAGACAGACAGGTCATGTGGAGGCTGCTACAGAGGGCAGACAGACCGGTCATCATGACCATGTGGAGGCTGCTACAGAGGGCAGACAGACCGGTCATCATGACCATGTGGAGGATGCTACAGAGGGCAGTCAGACCGGTCATCATGACCATGTGGAGGCTGCTACAGAGGGCAGACAGACCGGTCATCATGACCATGTGGAGGCTGCTACAGAGGGCAGACAGACAGGTCATGTGGAGGCTGCTACAGAGGGCAGTCAGACCGGTCATCATGACCATGTGGAGGATGCTACAGAGGGCAGTCAGACCGGTCATCATGACCATGTGGAGGCTGCTACAGAGGGCAGACAGACCGGTCATCATGACCATGTGGAGGCTGCTACAGAGGGCAGTCAGACCGGTCATCATGACCATGTGGAGGCTGCTACAGAGGGCAGACAGACAGGTCATCATGACCATGTGGAGGCTGCTACAGAGGGCAGACAGACAGGTCATGTGGAGGCTGCTACAGAGGGCAGACAGAACGGTCATCATGGCCATGTGGAGGCTTCTACAGAGGGCAGACAGACCGGTCATCATGACCATGTGGAGGCTGCTACAGAGGGCAGACAGACAGGTCATCATGACCATGTGGAGGCTGCTACAGAGGGCAGACAGACAGGTCATGTGGAGGCTGCTACAGAGGGCAGACAGACCGGTCATCATGACCATGTGGAGGCTGCTACAGAAGGCAGACAGACAGGTCATGTGGAGGCTGCTACAGAGGGCAGACAGACCGGTCATCATGACCATGTGGAGGCTGCTACAGAGGGCAGACAGACCGGTCATCATGACCATGTGGAGGATGCTACAGAGGGCAGTCAGACCGGTTATCATGACCATGTGGAGGCTGCTACAGAGGGCAGACAGACAGGTCATGTGGAGGCTGCTACAGAGGGCAGACAGACCGGTCATCATGACCATGTGGAGGATGCTACAGAGGGCAGTCAGACCGGTCATCATGACCATGTGGAGGCTGCTACAGAGGGCAGACAGACAGGTCATCATGACCATGTGGAGGCTGCTACAGAGGGCAGACAGACAGGTCAAGTGGAGGCTGCTACTGCGGGCAGACAGACAGGTAACGTGGAGGCTGCTACAGAGGGCAGACAAACAGGTAACGTGGAGGCTGCTACAGAGGGCAGACAGACAGGTCACATGGAGGCTGCTACAGAGGGTAGACAGACAGGTCACGTGGAGGCTGCTACATAGGGCAGACAGACAGGTCACATGGAGGCTGCTACAGAGGGCAGACAGACCGGTCATCATGACCATGTGGAGGCTGCTACAGAGGGCAGACAGACAGGTCATCATGACCATGTGGAGGCTGCTACAGAGGGCAGACAGACAGGTCATGTGGAGGCTGCTACAGAGGGCAGACAGAACGGTCATCATGACCATGTGGAGGCTTCTACAGAGGGCAGACAGACCGGTCATCATGACCATGTGGAGGCTGCTACAGAGGGCAGACAGACAGGTCATCATGACCATGTGGAGGCTGCTACAGAGGGCAGACAGACAGGTCATGTGGAGGCTGCTACAGAGGGCAGACAGACCGGTCATCATGACCATGTGGAGGCTGCTACAGAAGGCAGACAGACAGGTCATGTGGAGGCTGCTACAGAGGGCAGACAGACCGGTCATCATGACCATGTGGAGGCTGCTACAGAGGGCAGACAGACCGGTCATCATGACCATGTGGAGGATGCTACAGAGGGCAGTCAGACCGGTTATCATGACCATGTGGAGGCTGCTACAGAGGGCAGACAGACAGGTCATGTGGAGGCTGCTACAGAGGGCAGACAGACCGGTCATCATGACCATGTGGAGGATGCTACAGAGGGCAGTCAGACCGGTCATCATGACCATGTGGAGGCTGCTACAGAGGGCAGACAGACAGGTCATCATGACCATGTGGAGGCTGCTACAGAGGGCAGACAGACAGGTCAAGTGGAGGCTGCTACTGCGGGCAGACAGACAGGTAACGTGGAGGCTGCTACAGAGGGCAGACAAACAGGTAACGTGGAGGCTGCTACAGAGGGCAGACAGACAGGTCACATGGAGGCTGCTACAGAGGGTAGACAGACAGGTCACGTGGAGGCTGCTACATAGGGCAGACAGACAGGTCACATGGAGGCTGCTACAGAGGGCAGACAGACCGGTCATCATGACCATGTGGAGGCTGCTACAGAGGGCAGACAGACAGGTCATCATGACCATGTGGAGGCTGCTACAGAGGGCAGACAGACAGGTCATGTGGAGGCTGCTACAGAGGGCAGACAGACCGGTCATCATGACCATGTGGAGGCTGCTACAGAGGGCAGACAGACCGGTCATCATGACCATGTGGAGGATGCTACAGAGGGCAGTCAGACCGGTCATCATGACCATGTGGAGGCTGCTACAGAGGGCAGACAGACCGGTCATCATGAACATGTGGAGGCTGCTACAGAGGGCAGACAGACAGGTCATGTGGAGGCTGCTACAGAGGGCAGACAGACCGGTCATCATGACCATGTGGAGGATGCTACAGAGGGCAGTCAGACCGGTCATCATGACCATGTGGAGGCTGCTACAGAGGGCAGACAGACCGGTCATCATGACCATGTGGAGGCTGCTACAGAGGGCAGACAGACAGGTCATGTGGAGGCTGCTACAGAGGGCAGACAGACCGGTCATCATGACCATGTGGAGGCTGCTACAGAGGGCAGACAGACCGGTCATCATGACCATGTGGAGGATGCTACAGAGGGCAGACAGACAGGTCATGTGGAGGCTGCTACAGAGGGCAGACAGACCGGTCATCATGACCATGTGGAGGCTGCTACAGAGGGCAGACAGACCGGTCATCATGACCATGTGGAGGCTGCTACAGAGGGCAGACAGACCGGTCATCATGACCATGTGGAGGCTGCTACAGAGGGCAGTCAGACCGGTCATCATGACCATGTGGAGGCTGCTACAGAGGGCAGACAGACAGGTCATCATGACCATGTGGAGGCTGCTACAGAGGGCAGACAGACAGGTCATGTGGAGGCTGCTACAGAGGGCAGACAGACCGGTCATCATGACCATGTGGAGGCTGCTACAGAGGGCAGACAGACAGGTCATGTGGAGGCTGCTACAGAGGGCAGACAGACCGGTCATCATGACCATGTGGAGGATGCTACAGAGGGCAGTCAGACCGGTCATCATGACCATGTGGAGGCTGCTACAGAGGGCAGACAGACCGGTCATCATGACCATGTGGAGGCTGCTACAGAGGGCAGACAGACCGGTCATCATGACCATGTGGAGGCTGCTACAGAGGGCAGACAGACAGGTCATGTGGAGGCTGCTACAGAGGGCAGACAGACCGGTCATCATGACCATGTGGAGGATGCTACAGAGGGCAGTCAGACAGGTCATCATGACCATGTGGAGGCTGCTACAGAGGGCAGACAGACCGGTCATCATGACCATGTGGAGGCTGCTACAGAGGGCAGACAGACAGGTCAAGTGGAGGCTGCTACTGCGGGCAGACAGACAGGTAACGTGGAGGCTGCTACAGAGGGCAGACAAACAGGTCAAGTGGAGGCTGCTACAGAGGGCAGACAGACAGGTCACATGGAGGCTGCTACAGAGGGTAGACAGACAGGTCACGTGGAGGCTGCTACATAGGGCAGACAGACAGGTCACATGGAGGCTGCTACAGAGGGCAGAAAGACCGGTCATCATGACCATGTGGAGGCTGCTACAGAGGGCAGACAGACAGGTCATGTGGAGGCTGCTACAGAGGGCAGACAGACCGGTCATCATGACCATGTGGAGGCTGCTACAGAGGGCAGACAGACAGGTCATCATGACCATGTGGAGGATGCTACAGAGGGCAGACAGACCGGTCATCATGACCATGTGGAGGCTGCTACAGAGGGCAGTCAGACCGGTCATCATGACCATGTGGAGGCTGCTACAGAGGGCAGACAGACAGGTCATCATGACCATGTGGAGGCTGCTACAGAGGGCAGAAAGACAGGTCATGTGGAGGCTGCTACAGAGGGCAGACAGACCGGTCATCATGACCATGTGGAGGCTGCTACAGAGGGCAGACAGACAGGTCATCATGACCATGTGGAGGATGCTACAGAGGGCAGACAGACCGGTCATCATGACCATGTGGAGGCTGCTACAGAGGGCAGTCAGACCGGTCATCATGACCATGTGGAGGCTGCTACAGAGGGCAGACAGACAGGTCATCATGACCATGTGGAGGCTGCTACAGAGGGCAGAAAGACAGGTCATGTGGAGGCTGCTACAGAGGGCAGACAGACCGGTCATCATGACCATGTGGAGGCTGCTACAGAGGGCAGACAGACAGGTCATGTGGAGGCTGCTACAGAGGGCAGACAGACCGGTCATCATGACCATGTGGAGGCTGCTACAGAGGGCAGACAGACCGGTCATCATGACCATGTGGAGGATGCTACAGAGGGCAGTCAGACCGGTCATCATGACCATGTGGAGGCTGCTACAGAGGGCAGACAGACCGGTCATCATGACCATGTGGAGGCTGCTACAGAGGGCAGACAGACAGGTCATGTGGAGGCTGCTACAGAGGGCAGTCAGACCGGTCATCATGACCATGTGGAGGATGCTACAGAGGGCAGTCAGACCGGTCATCATGACCATGTGGAGGCTGCTACAGAGGGCAGACAGACCGGTCATCATGACCATGTGGAGGCTGCTACAGAGGGCAGTCAGACCGGTCATCATGACCATGTGGAGGCTGCTACAGAGGGCAGACAGACAGGTCATCATGACCATGTGGAGGCTGCTACAGAGGGCAGACAGACAGGTCATGTGGAGGCTGCTACAGAGGGCAGACAGAACGGTCATCATGACCATGTGGAGGCTTCTACAGAGGGCAGACAGACCGGTCATCATGACCATGTGGAGGCTGCTACAGAGGGCAGACAGACAGGTCATCATGACCATGTGGAGGCTGCTACAGAGGGCAGACAGACAGGTCATGTGGAGGCTGCTACAGAGGGCAGACAGACCGGTCATCATGACCATGTGGAGGCTGCTACAGAGGGCAGACAGACAGGTCATGTGGAGGCTGCTACAGAGGGCAGACAGACCGGTCATCATGACCATGTGGAGGCTGCTACAGAGGGCAGACAGACCGGTCATCATGACCATGTGGAGGATGCTACAGAGGGCAGTCAGACCGGTTATCATGACCATGTGGAGGCTGCTACAGAGGGCAGACAGACAGGTCATGTGGAGGCTGCTACAGAGGGCAGACAGACCGGTCATCATGACCATGTGGAGGCTGCTACAGAGGGCAGACAGACAGGTCATGTGGAGGCTGCTACAGAGGGCAGACAGACCGGTCATCATGACCATGTGGAGGCTGCTACAGAGGGCAGACAGACCGGTCATCATGACCATGTGGAGGATGCTACAGAGGGCAGACAGACAGGTCATGTGGAGGCTGCTACAGAGGGCAGACAGACCGGTCATCATGACCATGTGGAGGCTGCTACAGAGGGCAGACAGACCGGTCATCATGACCATGTGGAGGCTGCTACAGAGGGCAGACAGACCGGTCATCATGACCATGTGGAGGCTGCTACAGAGGGCAGTCAGACCGGTCATCATGACCATGTGGAGGCTGCTACAGAGGGCAGACAGACAGGTCATCATGACCATGTGGAGGCTGCTACAGAGGGCAGACAGACAGGTCATGTGGAGGCTGCTACAGAGGGCAGACAGACCGGTCATCATGACCATGTGGAGGCTGCTACAGAGGGCAGACAGACAGGTCATGTGGAGGCTGCTACAGAGGGCAGACAGACCGGTCATCATGACCATGTGGAGGATGCTACAGAGGGCAGTCAGACCGGTCATCATGACCATGTGGAGGCTGCTACAGAGGGCAGACAGACCGGTCATCATGACCATGTGGAGGCTGCTACAGAGGGCAGACAGACCGGTCATCATGACCATGTGGAGGCTGCTACAGAGGGCAGACAGACAGGTCATGTGGAGGCTGCTACAGAGGGCAGACAGACCGGTCATCATGACCATGTGGAGGATGCTACAGAGGGCAGTCAGACAGGTCATCATGACCATGTGGAGGCTGCTACAGAGGGCAGACAGACCGGTCATCATGACCATGTGGAGGCTGCTACAGAGGGCAGACAGACAGGTCAAGTGGAGGCTGCTACTGCGGGCAGACAGACAGGTAACGTGGAGGCTGCTACAGAGGGCAGACAAACAGGTCAAGTGGAGGCTGCTACAGAGGGCAGACAGACAGGTCACATGGAGGCTGCTACAGAGGGTAGACAGACAGGTCACGTGGAGGCTGCTACATAGGGCAGACAGACAGGTCACATGGAGGCTGCTACAGAGGGCAGAAAGACCGGTCATCATGACCATGTGGAGGCTGCTACAGAGGGCAGACAGACAGGTCATGTGGAGGCTGCTACAGAGGGCAGACAGACCGGTCATCATGACCATGTGGAGGCTGCTACAGAGGGCAGACAGACAGGTCATCATGACCATGTGGAGGATGCTACAGAGGGCAGACAGACCGGTCATCATGACCATGTGGAGGCTGCTACAGAGGGCAGTCAGACCGGTCATCATGACCATGTGGAGGCTGCTACAGAGGGCAGACAGACAGGTCATCATGACCATGTGGAGGCTGCTACAGAGGGCAGAAAGACAGGTCATGTGGAGGCTGCTACAGAGGGCAGACAGACCGGTCATCATGACCATGTGGAGGCTGCTACAGAGGGCAGACAGACAGGTCATCATGACCATGTGGAGGATGCTACAGAGGGCAGACAGACCGGTCATCATGACTATGTGGAGGCTGCTACAGAGGGCAGTCAGACCGGTCATCATGACCATGTGGAGGCTGCTACAGAGGGCAGACAGACAGGTCATCATGACCATGTGGAGGCTGCTACAGAGGGCAGAAAGACAGGTCATGTGGAGGCTGCTACAGAGGGCAGACAGACCGGTCATCATGACCATGTGGAGGCTGCTACAGAGGGCAGACAGACAGGTCATGTGGAGGCTGCTACAGAGGGCAGACAGACCGGTCATCATGACCATGTGGAGGCTGCTACAGAGGGCAGACAGACCGGTCATCATGACCATGTGGAGGATGCTACAGAGGGCAGTCAGACCGGTCATCATGACCATGTGGAGGCTGCTACAGAGGGCAGACAGACCGGTCATCATGACCATGTGGAGGCTGCTACAGAGGGCAGACAGACAGGTCATGTGGAGGCTGCTACAGAGGGCAGTCAGACCGGTCATCATGACCATGTGGAGGATGCTACAGAGGGCAGTCAGACCGGTCATCATGACCATGTGGAGGCTGCTACAGAGGGCAGACAGACCGGTCATCATGACCATGTGGAGGCTGCTACAGAGGGCAGTCAGACCGGTCATCATGACCATGTGGAGGCTGCTACAGAGGACAGACAGACAGGTCATCATGACCATGTGGAGGCTGCTACAGAGGGCAGACAGACAGGTCATGTGGAGGCTGCTACAGAGGGCAGACAGAACGGTCATCATGACCATGTGGAGGCTTCTACAGAGGGCAGACAGACCGGTCATCATGACCATGTGGAGGCTGCTACAGAGGGCAGACAGACAGGTCATCATGACCATGTGGAGGCTGCTACAGAGGGCAGACAGACAGGTCATGTGGAGGCTGCTACAGAGGGCAGACAGACCGGTCATCATGACCATGTGGAGGCTGCTACAGAGGGCAGACAGACAGGTCATGTGGAGGCTGCTACAGAGGGCAGACAGACCGGTCATCATGACCATGTGGAGGCTGCTACAGAGGGCAGACAGACCGGTCATCATGACCATGTGGAGGATGCTACAGAGGGCAGTCAGACCGGTTATCATGACCATGTGGAGGCTGCTACAGAGGGCAGACAGACAGGTCATGTGGAGGCTGCTACAGAGGGCAGACAGACCGGTCATCATGACCATGTGGAGGATGCTACAGAGGGCAGTCAGACCGGTCATCATGACCATGTGGAGGCTGCTACAGAGGGCAGACAGACAGGTCATCATGACCATGTGGAGGCTGCTACAGAGGGCAGACAGACAGGTCAAGTGGAGGCTGCTACTGCGGGCAGACAGACAGGTAACGTGGAGGCTGCTACAGAGGGCAGACAAACAGGTCAAGTGGAGGCTGCTACAGAGGGCAGACAGACAGGTCACATGGAGGCTGCTACAGAGGGTAGACAGACAGGTCACGTGGAGGCTGCTACATAGGGCAGACAGACAGGTCACATGGAGGCTGCTACAGAGGGCAGACAGACCGGTCATCATGACCATGTGGAGGCTGCTACAGAGGGCAGACAGACAGGTCATCATGACCATGTGGAGGCTGCTACAGAGGGCAGACAGACAGGTCATGTGGAGGCTGCTACAGAGGGCAGACAGACCGGTCATCATGACCATGTGGAGGCTGCTACAGAGGGCAGACAGACCGGTCATCATGACCATGTGGAGGATGCTACAGAGGGCAGTCAGACCGGTCATCATGACCATGTGGAGGCTGCTACAGAGGGCAGACAGACCGGTCATCATGACCATGTGGAGGCTGCTACAGAGGGCAGACAGACAGGTCATGTGGAGGCTGCTACAGAGGGCAGACAGACCGGTCATCATGACCATGTGGAGGATGCTACAGAGGGCAGTCAGACCGGTCATCATGACCATGTGGAGGCTGCTACAGAGGGCAGACAGACCGGTCATCATGACCATGTGGAGGCTGCTACAGAGGGCAGACAGACAGGTCATGTGGAGGCTGCTACAGAGGGCAGACAGACCGGTCATCATGACCATGTGGAGGCTGCTACAGAGGGCAGACAGACCGGTCATCATGACCATGTGGAGGATGCTACAGAGGGCAGACAGACAGGTCATGTGGAGGCTGCTACAGAGGGCAGACAGACCGGTCATCATGACCATGTGGAGGCTGCTACAGAGGGCAGACAGACCGGTCATCATGACCATGTGGAGGCTGCTACAGAGGGCAGACAGACCGGTCATCATGACCATGTGGAGGCTGCTACAGAGGGCAGTCAGACCGGTCATCATGACCATGTGGAGGCTGCTACAGAGGGCAGACAGACAGGTCATCATGACCATGTGGAGGCTGCTACAGAGGGCAGACATACAGGTCATGTGGAGGCTGCTACAGAGGGCAGACAGACCGGTCATCATGACCATGTGGAGGCTGCTACAGAGGGCAGACAGACAGGTCATGTGGAGGCTGCTACAGAGGGCAGACAGACCGGTCATCATGACCATGTGGAGGCTGCTACAGAGGGCAGACAGACCGGTCATCATGACCATGTGGAGGATGCTACAGAGGGCAGTCAGACCGGTCATCATGACCATGTGGAGGCTGCTACAGAGGGCAGACAGACCGGTCATCATGACCATGTGGAGGCTGCTACAGAGGGCAGACAGACAGGTCATGTGGAGGCTGCTACAGAGGGCAGACAGACCGGTCATCATGACCATGTGGAGGATGCTACAGAGGGCAGTCAGACAGGTCATCATGACCATGTGGAGGCTGCTACAGAGGGCAGACAGACCGGTCATCATGACCATGTGGAGGCTGCTACAGAGGGCAGACAGACAGGTCAAGTGGAGGCTGCTACTGCGGGCAGACAGACAGGTAACGTGGAGGCTGCTACAGAGGGCAGACAAACAGGTCAAGTGGAGGCTGCTACAGAGGGCAGACAGACAGGTCACATGGAGGCTGCTACAGAGGGTAGACAGACAGGTCACGTGGAGGCTGCTACATAGGGCAGACAGACCGGTCACATGGAGGCTGCTACAGAGGGCAGACAGACCGGTCATCATGACCATGTGGAGGCTGCTACAGAGGGCAGACAGACAGGTCATGTGGAGGCTGCTACAGAGGGCAGACAGACCGGTCATCATGACCATGTGGAGGCTGCTACAGAGGGCAGACAGACAGGTCATCATGACCATGTGGAGGATGCTACAGAGGGCAGACAGACCGGTCATCATGACCATGTGGAGGCTGCTACAGAGGGCAGTCAGACCGGTCATCATGACCATGTGGAGGCTGCTACAGAGGGCAGACAGACAGGTCATCATGACCATGTGGAGGCTGCTACAGAGGGCAGAAAGACAGGTCATGTGGAGGCTGCTACAGAGGGCAGACAGACCGGTCATCATGACCATGTGGAGGCTGCTACAGAGGGCAGACAGACAGGTCATGTGGAGGCTGCTACAGAGGGCAGACAGACCGGTCATCATGACCATGTGGAGGCTGCTACAGAGGGCAGACAGACAGGTCAAGTGGAGGCTGCTACTGCGGGCAGACAGACACGTAACGTGGAGGCTGCTACAGAGGGCAGACAAACAGGTCAAGTGGAGGCTGCTATAGAGGGCAGACAGACAGGTCACATGGAGGCTGCTACAGAGGGTAGACAGACAGGTCACGTGGAGGCTGCTACATAGGGCAGACAGACAGGTCACGTGGAGGCTGCTACAGAGGGCAGACAGACAGGTCACGTGGAGGCTGCTACAGAGGTCAGACAGACCGGTCATCATGACCATGTGGAGGATGCTACAGAGGGCAGACAGACCAGTCATCATGACCATGTGGAGGCTGCTACAGAGGGCAGACAGACCGGTCATCATGACCATGTGGAGGCTGCTACAGTGGGCAGACAGACAGGTCATGTGGAGGCTGCTACAGAGGCAGACAGACCGGTCATCATGACCATGTGGAGGCTGCTACAGAGGGCAGACAGACCGGTCATCATGACCATGTGGAGGATGCTACAGAGGGCAGACAGACAGGTCATGTGGAGGCTGCTACAGAGGGCAGACAGACCGGTCATCATGACCATGTGGAGGCTGCTACAGAGGGCAGACAGACCGGTCATCATGACCATGTGGAGGATGCTACAGAGGGCAGACAGACCGGTCATCATGACCATGTGGAGGCTGCTACAGAGGGCAGACAGACAGGTCAAGTGGAGGCTGCTACTGCGGGCAGACAGACAGGTAACGTGGAGGCTGCTACTGAGGGCAGACAAACAGGTCAAGTGGAGGCTGCTACAGAGGGCAGACAGACAGGTCACATGGAGGCTGCTACAGAGGGTAGACAGACAGGTCACGTGGAGGCTGCTACATAGGGCAGACAGACAGGTCACGTGGAGGCTGCTACAGAGGGCAGACAGACAGGTCACGTGGAGGCTGCTACAGAGGGCAGACAAACAGGTCACGTGGAGGCTGCTACAGAGGGCAGACAAACAGGTCACGTGGAGGCTGCTACAGAGGGCAGACAGACAGGTTTCCTAGAAGGACAGTGTGTTTCTGGGAACCAGATACATTCCAGTACACACCGCAATCTTGATTTAGGAAGTCCCCAGTTCAAACCCCAGATGTGATTTGTTTTTGTTATTTACAAACTATCCTCCGGCCCCCCTCGCCCGGGCTCCTGCCTCATTACTCCTGTGTCCCATTACTGTGGTGATTATGTGGCTAATTCTGTTTGATGTGCTCCAAAATGGCTGCCAGTAATGTAGCAGGAAGACTATGTCAAGGAAGGGATAGTCAGTCACTAGCAGAAAAAAAACTCTTCTTCACCAGAAGTATAGATCTACAGTATATGGGTGCTACAAATTGGTACAGGATTTGAAATCATCATAGTGTGTAGCACTAAGCTCCTGATCTGACCTCCAGAGAGAGAGAGAGATAGAAAGATACAGAGATAGAGGGAGAACCAGTCATATGGAGAATGCACAACATCGTGACACTAGACAAAATAAACAGCGCATAATCGTTTGAAATGCATGAACCCCTTTGGCTCCCCAAGCCCTGCCCTCTCATTCTCTCTCCCACTATTTCTTCATCTCACTCCCAGTCCCTCTCTCCCTCATCCCTCCCTTTCGCTACTGTGCCAGTCTGAGTGCAGGTCAGATGAGGACTGTGTGCAGCGTGCTCCCAGACACAGTTCTCCACTCTGCTTTGTAACACTCTGTTTTCATCCACATGCACACAATTACAGAGACAGAATGATAGAGAAAATATGTAGTTTGGGTGAACAGGGGAGAGGAGAGGAGGTAGGGAGGAGGAGGAGGAGGGGAGAGGAGGGAGGGAGGAGGGGAGAGGAGAGAGGAGGGAGGAGGAGAGGAAAGAGGGAGGAGAGGGGATATGAGAGGAGGGAGGGGGAGGGAGGGAGGGAGGAGAGGGGAGATGAGGGGAGAGGAGGGAGGAGGGGAGAGGAGGGGAGAGGAGGTGGAAGGAGGGGGGAAGAGAGAAGGGGGGAGGAGAGGAGGGCGGTAGTAGTGTGGTAGTTTGGTGTGAGAGCAGCACATACAGACAGCATCACAATGTCTGCCTTCCACTGTCCTCCCTCTATCCCTCCTGCCTCCCTACCTCCTCCCTCCTTCCCCTCATCTCATCAAAACCGTGCGCCCGCTCTGACAGAGCAACCAAATCACCGAAGTGCATGCTGGGTAAAGGCAAGGACAACTCAGGACAAACGCAGGGACTTTAAGGATACTGCGGTAAGCTGTTTGGCAAAAAAAATAAAAAGATAGAAACGATGGAGAATGAAGGGAGGGGAGGGGAGGAGGAGGGGGTGTACAGTAGAATCATAGACTAGAGAAATGAAAAATGCCTTTGTCAGCGAGTCTTGTATGCCATCCCATTCATGTGTGACGCAAGTTTGTGACAATGCGTATTATTCCAATTTTAGCAATCGCATCAAGTTTTATCTTATCATCTTTCTTGGTAAGTCTCTAAGAGCTGTAAGTCTTTCTGGGTAAGTCTCTTACGAGCTGTGAGTCTTTCTGGGTAAGTCTCTAAGAGCTGTGAGTCTTTCTGGGTAAGTCTCTAAGAGCTGTGATTCTTTCTGGGTAAGTCTCTAAGAGCTGTGAGTCTTTCTGGGTAAGTCTCTAAGAGCTGTGAGTCTTTCTGGGTAAGTCTCTAAGAGCTGTGAGTCTTTCTGGGTAAGTCTCTAAGAGCTGTGAGTCTTTCTGGGTAAGTCTCTAAGAGCTGTGATTCTTTCTGGGTAAGTCTCTGAGAAGTTTCCACACCTGGATTGTGCAACATTTGCACATTATTATTATTTGTATTCTTCAAGCTCTGTCAAGTTGGCTGTTGATCTTTGCTGGAGAGCCATTTGCAAGTCTTGCCATAGATGTTTACGCCAATTTAAGTCAAAACTGTAACTCGGCCACTCAGGAACATTCACTGTCTTCTTGGTAAGCAAATCCAGTGTTGATTTCCCTTGTGTTTTAGGTTATTGTCCTAATGAAAGATGAATTCATCTCCCAGTGTCTGGTGGTAAGCAGACTGAACCAGGTTTTCCTCTAGGAATTTGCCTGTGCCTAGCTCAATTTCGTTTTCTTTGTTTATCCTGTAAAACTCCCCAGTCTTTAACGATTACAAGCATACAGTAATGGTTAGAGGTTGACCGATTAATTGGAATGGCCAATTAATTAGGGCCGATTTCAAGTTTTCATAACAATCGGGAATTGGTATTTTTGAAAACCGATTTGGCCGATTTTTAAAAATTATTATTATCATTATTTATTTTTTTACACCTTTATTTAACTAGGCAAGTCAGTTAAGAACACATTCTTATTTTCAATGACGGCCTAGTGGGTTAACTAACTGCCTTGTTCAGGGGCAGAACGACAGATTTTTACCTTGTCAGCTCGGGGATTCAATCTTGCAACCTTGCGGTTAACTAGTCCAACGCTCTAACCATCTGCCTCTCATTGCACTCCACGAGGAGCCTGCCTAATACGCGAATGCAGTAAGAAGCCAAGGTAAGTTGCTAGCTAGCATTAAACTTATCTTATAAAAAACAATCAATCAATCAATCATAATCACTAGTTAACTACACATGGTTGATGATATTACTAGTTTATCTAGCGTGTCCTGCGTTGCTGTCACGTTCCTGACCTGTTTCTCTTGTTTTATATGTCTTTATTGGTCAGGGCGTGAGTGTTGGGTGGGCAGTCTGTGTTTTCTATTTCTATGTGGGGTTTTGTGTTCGGCCTGGTATGATTCTCAATTAGAGACAGGTGTGTATCGTTTGTCTCTGATTGAGAGTCATACTAAGGCAGCCAGGGTTTCACTGGTGTTTTGTGGGTGTTTGTTTCCTGTGTTAGCGTTTGGGCCACACAGGACTGTTGCAGGTTAGTCACGTTTGTTGTTTTGTTAATTTGTAGTGTTTGTTGGTTTGCCATTAAAATCATGAATACCTCCTACGCCGCATCTTGGTCCGATCCATGCTCCTCCTCGTCTGAGGAGGAGAACGACATTGACAGCCGTTACAGTTGCATATAATCGATGAGGTGCGCATTCGCGAAAAAGGTACCTAACCATAAACGTCAATGCCTTTCTTAAAATCAATACACAAGTATTTATTTTTAAACCTGCATATTTAGTTAATATTGCCTGCTAACATTAATTTCTTTGTGTCACTTCTCTTGCAACAGAGGCAGGTTATATTCAGCAGTTTGGGCCGCCTGGCTCGATGCGAACTTTGTGAAGACTATTTCTTCCTAACAAAGACAGCCAACTTCGCCAAACAGGGGATGATTTAACAAAAACGCATTTGCGAAAAAAGCACAATCGTTGCACGAATGTACCTAACCATAAACATCAATGCCTTTCTTAAAATCAATACACAGAAGTATATATTTTCAAACCTGCATATTTAGCTAAAAGAAATCCAGGTTAGCAGGCAATATTAACCAGGTGAAATTGTGTCACTTCTCTTGCGTTCATTGCACGCAGAGTCAGAGTATATGCAACAGTTTGGGCCGCCTGGCTCGTTGCGAACTAATTTGCCAGAATGTTAACGTAATTATGACATAACATTGAACGTTGTGCAATGTAACAGGAATATTTAGACTTATGGATGCCACCCGTTAGATAAAATACGGAACGGTTCCGTATTTCACTGAAAGAATAAATGTTTTGTTTTCGAAATGATAGTTTCCGGATTCGACCATAATAATGACCTAAGGCTCGTATTTCTGTGTGTTATTATGTTATAATTAAGTCTATGATTTAATAGAGCAGTCTGACTGAGCGTGTGTAGGCACCAGCAGGCTCGCAAGCATTCATTCAAACAGCACTTTTGTGTGTTTTGCCAGCAGCTCTGCTGTTTATGACTTCAAGCCTATCAACTCCCGAGATTAGGCTGGTGTAACCGATGTAAAATGGCTAGCTAGTTAGCGGGGTGTGCGCTAATAGCGTTTCAAACGTCACTCCCTCTCCGTCACTAGTTGTTCCCCTTGCTCTGCATGGGTAACGCTGCTTCGAGGGTGGCTGTTGTCGATGTGTTCCTCGTTCGAGCCCAGGGAGGAGCGAGGAGAGGGACGGAAGCTATACTGTTACACTGGCAATACTAAAGTGCCTATAAGAACATCCAATAGTCAAAGGTACAGTGGGGCAAAAAAGTATTTAGTCAGCCACCAATTGTGCAAGTTCTCCCACTTAAAAAGATGAGAGAGGCCTGTAATTTTCATCATAGGTACACTTCAACTATGACAGACAAAATGAGGAAAGAAAATCCAGAAAATCACATTGTAGGATTTTTAATGAATTTATTTGCAAATTATGGTGGAAAATAAGTATTTGGTCACCTACAAACAAGCAATTACCTATTGCCTGATCTCCCAGGCAATGTTACTAGCCGTTTCCCTGCCTGTATTGTTACCTTTTTGGACCCCTGTGTATGACCTTTTGCTTGCCCCTGGACCCAGCTACCTGCCTCCTCCTGTGGTCCTCTACAATAAACACCTGCTGCGCCCTGCGCTTGAAACCAGCTCTCTGTCTCCCATTGTGTTCATTACATTATAAAGGTTGTGAGTGTGTCCCAAATGGCACCCTTTTCACTATAGTGCGGATGGCCTAGTCATAAGTCATGCACTATATAGGTAATAGTGTTGGCCATTTGGGACACAGTCAGAGATGAATGCGTTATAAAAGAGATCACATGATTGTTTTCACTGAGCTAAACAGGTTCCTAACCGGCTTGTTGACCTTACAGCTCCATATTAACTTCAACATGCAAGTAAAATAAATGGTGCAGTCCCTAGAAGAAATACATTCTCATGATTCTAATATTGACAGAAAGCTCTTCTTCAGTTATAAAGGCTTCTGATCAAGGGTTGTATCAAACTCCAATCTATAGAACATTCCTGGGGATCCCATAACACACGGTGGGACTGAGTTGCTTTGGGGAAACAACCGCTAGATCACTGTCTAATGTGGACAAACAGATGGGAGAAGGATGGAATGACGTAGGACTCTAGAGGCCACAGCATAACCAAAGAGAGAGAGAGAGAGATGTTGAGTGGAGAGATATAGGGGGAGTGCAGAGTGAAAGAGAGAGAAAAAGGGGTGGAGAGAGCTGAATAGCCAGATATAAACGGATAAAAGCGTGCTTCATCAGTAAACAAACACACAGAGAAACTGTGGAGTCAGAAGACCCAGCGGCCTACAACAAAACAAAACAGACAGAGAGCAACAAAGTAAAGGGCCTATAGAACTTGACCTTGTTCTAAGGCAGACAGTGCTTCTCAAATGGCACCCTATTCCGATTTAGTGCGCTACTTTTGACCAGGACCTACTTCACTCAGCAACGCTACAAGAGATCGAGATGCACTCTGTTACTAACTAAAGAGGGTCCATATGGTTGGGGCGGCTCAATCAAGAGCAGATTACGGATTTGCAAGAAAACAAAGACTATTTGAACCCAGGGTTTCTGTACGGTGCAGTAGACTCCAGTGTTTGACAACAAACGGTCGTACTATATCACGTGTGATCTAAAATATGTACGGCCATTTTAAAGGTCAGGACCACATCTGCCAACCACAGTATCCTGTATGAGCGAGCACATGACCTGAGGCAATATAGAGACAAAAGACATAAGAACTGTAGATGGGAAGCATGTTTAACAAATGGGTCTGACCCTATGAACCTATAGCCTTTACAAAAAAACAATCAGGGCTTATACTAAATCTTCGTCACACAGGCCTATTCTGTTCTATATAAATAATAAACGTTCACAAAGGATAGACCCTGGCCTGAGGCAACATACAGAATATGCACTGGGACAGAGCAAGCCCCCATTCTCATCGATGGGGCAGTAGTGGAGCGCTAAGTTCCTTAGCGCCCACATCACCAACAAACTAACATGGTCCAAGCACACCAAGACAGTCGTGAAGAGGGCACGACAAAACCTATTTCCCCTCAGGAGACTGAAAAGATTTGGCATGCGTCCTCAGATCCTCAAAAGGTTCTACAGCTGCACCATCGAAAGCATCCTGACAGGTTGCATCACTACCTGGTATGGCAACTGCTCGGCCTCCGACCGCAAGGCACTACAGAGGGTAGTCCGTACGGCCCAGTACATTACTGGGGCCAAGCTTCCTGCCTTCCAGGACCTCTATACCAGGCGGTGTCAGAGGAAGGTCTCAAAGACTCCAGGCAACCTAGTCGTAGACTGTTCTCACGGCAAGCGGTACCGGAGCGCAAAGTCTAGGTCCAAGAGGCTTCTAAACAGCTTCTACGCCCAAGCCATAAGACTCCTGAACATCTAATCAAATGGCTACCCAGACTATTTGCATTGCACCCCCTCCCCCTCTTTTACACCACTGCTACTCTGTTATTATCTATGCATAGTCACTTTAATAACTCTACCTACATGTATATATTACCTCAATTACCTCGACACCGGTGCCCCCGCACATTGACTCTGTATATAGCCTCCACATTGACTCTGTATATAGCCTCCACATTGACTCTGTATATAGCCTCCACATTGACTCTGTATATAGCCTCCACATTGACTCTGTATATAGCCTCGCTATTGTTATTTTACTGCTGCTCTTTAACTATGTGTTATCCTTATCTCTTACTTTTTTTTTAGGTATTTTCTTAAAACTGCATTGTTGGTTAAGGGCTTGTAAGTAAGCATTTCACTGTAATGTACCTGTTGTATTCGGCGCATGTGAGAAATAACATTTGATTTGATTTTGAATAGGAACCATGCTTAGCTTCCTTTAAAGCATTTTCTTTTTGACCTTTTCAGTGTAAACTTGAACGACTAAAACCAGATATAAAGCATGTAGAAAAGATAATGGACCTATACATATATATTTGTTTTTAGAACTTTGAGAACTAACAATCACCAAATTATAAATGTTTTGTGTATTTCAGTCGGAGGCTCAACTTCCTGTTGAGAGCTAGAATAATAGAATACACAAGTTGTAATTTCGACATTTGGTTCAAATGTATTTAGCAGTTTTTTTGTTTTTAGTCACTGTCAGTCACTCAATTAGCCTTTACCAATTAGCCTTTATCAATTAGCCTTTATCAATTAGCCTTTATCAATTAGCCTTTATCAATTAGCCGTTATCAATTAGCTGTTATCAATTAGCCTTTATCAAAAAATTGATTGGTAAGTTATCTAAACTTAACGACCGTGGGGCCCCCCTTGATTGTGTTAGTCACTCTCACTCAGATCTCATATTAAAAACAGCAAACATTTCTCTCCACCCTATGGCAAAATGTGTAGAATGGCAAGAAATGGGTCATAAAATTGCAAAATCTTCTCTCTGCCCCATGGCAACATGGGGTGGGGGGGGGGGCAACACAATTTCCCTTAGGGCCAGCTCTGGCTGTGTGGGTATGGATGTGGGTACGCAGATCTGCGAGCCACTGTGGCCCTCATGATGAGTTTAGAATTTTAGTGTCCCCCACACCCATCAAATATGTAGAACTTCAGGAAATTAGCTTTAAAACTGAACATTTTCTCTCAGCCCGATGGCAAGATGTGAAGAATTGTAGGAAATTTCATTTGAAACTACACATTTATATCTCAGCCTGATGGCAAAATGTGAAGAATTGCAGGAAATTAGCTTTAAACTGCAGCCAACAGGAGGGCCTCTAAAATGCTTGGTTCGTGACTGCACCATTGGCCACACCCACCACCTAAGCCCCTATTTGATCCAGAAAAAAACCCTGCAATGGAAAGGCTAACTGTACAGCTGAGGTCAGCTATTGGACCACATCTGTCAACAACAGCATTCTGCTGTATGAACATGGACATGACCCTGATGCTTAGCTCTGGGTCTGACACTATATGGCTTTTACAAGACCTTTCTAGTGGGATTATACTAAGCCCTAGTCATACAGACAACCTATTCTGGATACTATAAAATATACTATATAAAAAATATATACAGTATATAGCGTCTATGAACCTATTGCATTTATGAACATATGGCATTTAAAAGACCTAGCTTATGTGAAACCTTAGTCAGACCTATTCTGGATACTATAAATCTTCACAATTGTTGTACGTGGGTAAATAGAGGGATATAAAAGTATACAATCCTTATGACCCAGCTCACTAACTACAGGTTTAACTGGTGCAAGACCAAACCCACAACACATATATCCCAATAGAGATATAGGTGTTGTTATTTGTAACCATCTACCAATAGGTACCCTTCTTTGCGAGGCAAATCTCCCACATAGACCAAACGTGAAGGTTTGACAAGTCAATCCAACACCCATCACGTCATGGTTCTTTTTCTCCCACAAAACCTCATGCTCTAGCTATTTGACAGTTGGAGTTTGGTTGAGTTATTGTGTCAAATGTGTTTCGTTTGTTGGACTGAGTACTTTGAGTTCAGTTCTTTGAAAACACACACACACACACATCCATACACAACACACACACACTTTGAGGTCTCGAACGACACAACAGTTCTCTCTCTCGCGCTCTCTCTTTCAGCTTGAGATGTTGTCGGGTTCAAAAAAAAAACAGCATCCAGCACAATTTTTACAGGCATTATTTTGGACAAACGGACTGAAATAAAAAAGGGAAAATAAGAGGGAGAAAATGAGGCCCACAAAATACTATGACTGCTTCCCAAATGGCATCCTTTTCCCTTTATAGTGCACTACTTTTGACCAGGGCATGTAGAGAATAGGGAGCCATTTGGGACAAACTAAAAACCAAAATAGAAAATATTCATGTTAAAAGCAGCATTGCGCTGGGCTGAGCTCTAACTTGTTTTTGGAAAGCTTCCTCTCTCTCTTTCCTCTCTCTCTCTGTCTTGGTCTCTCTTTCACTCTCTATCCTTCTCCCTGTCTCCCTTGGTCTCTCCCCATGTTTTAACTTAAAGAGAAAGACAGCCCAGGCTGTCTCTCTCTCTCACTCACACTCTCACACACACACACACACACACACACACACACACACACACACACACACACACACACACACACACACACACACACACACACACACACACACACACACACACACACACACCAATTTATCTCCCTCTCATTCGCTCACTACTTCCTTCCCTCCCTTTCTCTATTCTTCCCTGTATCTCCTCCTCTCCCTTTTTCTCTCGTTCTGTGCTTGAAGGCAGCACAACTGCCAAGCAGCACATCACATGTTTTTTGGGTGGCGCCAATATGTTTTTTTACATGTACTGTATCCAAATTCTAGCCCTTTTCCTCTCACTGCTTTTGTTTTTGAGACAACCCTTGGCATTCTCAGACAACAGAGAGACAAAAGAAGAAACAATGTTGCAAGCTCTGTGAGCTAAACAAGTCTAAATCAGCGTGTGTTCCTGACAACTTTGTTTAACAACACCCAAACCAACCATAGACTAACAGTGTGAAGCTAGCGCTGTAGCCGACCCACCACAGAGTGTGGACCTCTGACAAACTAAACCCAATATACCTCTGAAAGGGAAACAGGCCGTGAAGTTATCACTACTCTGTGGTGTGGCAGACCTGGGGTTCAAATAGAATATGTACTTTCAAAATATTTGATCTAGCACAGCATCGAGCTTGCCTGCCACCAATGGAACAGTCCTAAAAGTGCACACCCTGTCCATCTGGCAGGCACTCTAAATAAGCTTAATCAAACCCTTCAAAGTATATAGCTGAAATATTAAGGAGAAACACCTGGGCTATGATCAAGAGAGAAGTTGACATTGTTGTTTTTATACCTCAATCTTATCTGCAAATTACAAACAATGCTTCTAATCTCTGATATCCTGTAAGTGGTTAAAATCATTTCTGATACCCCATCCGCAGCAGCCTCAAAGCAACATCATCTCTCACAGTATGCCTAGATCTAGGAGTTATTCTGACCAGGAACAACTCTGGGCCCAGCTTGCTTATAAGTAAGGCCTAATTGTAGGCTATTACTATGGCATAGAGCCCTAGACCCTAAAGTTGATCCTGTTTAGGTCCTGTGGTCAGAAAAACTCCTGGCCCTACCCATAAGGCATTATTATAACGCCTGGAATATCAATACGTCTGGGGTAGGCCTACGTCTTACATAAGTTCTGAGGTGTCCCCTCTGCCAGGGAACAGACAGTAGTCAGTGCAGGCCTGTAGGCCCAACAAGATTCTCCCCTCCCTTTCTCCTCTTCCTCCCTTCTTCTCCCCCCTCCTCTCAATCAGCTGTCTTCTCCTGGTAAAGTTCCTGCTGCTTTGTGAATAGTATTTTGGAGATGATGGCAGGGAGGGCTATCATAACTACAATGTCAGAGCGTGTACTGACATGAACTGCATCTCATGGTAGGGCGGGGTAGACAGTAAGTCAAGGCTGCATGCCAGCTAGTCCTTTACAGATCCTCTTCAATTAGGCATTTATTACTGTGCAAATCTTTCTGTCATTACTAGTTATTCGCCTTCTATCAAGTTGATGTGTATGTGTGTGTGTGTGTGTGTCTGTGCGGGAGGATTGGTTGGGGGTTAGGGGAAACGTTTCTAATCATGGCTCATGGTTGTCATAGCTCCTATGGCATGTCCTCTCTCTTCCACTTCTCTCTCTCTGCCAGGTCATGTGCCTTCACCTTCAAGGAATGTGGTGGTGGCAGCCCCGCCTTCAGCAGGCAGGCAGTACAGTGCAGAGCAACACAAAGTGTGGCCGCAGCCCCTCCCCCAGCAGGCGCTATAGTGGTGTGGCCTGTTGGTTCAGTTATGTAACCGCTGGCTGTCCGTCTCTCCCAGCCTGCCACATGGGCCCTGTGTGTGTGTGTGTGTGTGTGTGTGTGTGTGTGTGTGTGTGTGTGTGTGTGTGTGTGTGTGTGTGTGTGTGTGTGTGTGTGTGCGTGCCTTCCTCTCCCATCTGTCCTGCTGCCAACACGCACAGGAGGTTTCATCACCCCTTTTTCAGAGGGCCCTCTGGACATTTATTTTAAAAAGTTACTTTTATTTAACTAGGCAATTCAGTACAGAACAAATTCTTATTTACAATGAGAGCCTACCCAAGCCAAACCTGGACGACACTGGGCCAATTGTGCAATTGTGCCTTTTTCCATCATTGCCTCTCTTTTCTCCAACCCTGCACTACTATTCGTTTCTCTTTCTGTCTCACTCACTCTCTCTGTCTCTCTCACTCCATCTTTCTGTCTCTCACACTCTCATCCTCTCTTTCTGTCTCACTCACTCGCTCTTTCTTTCTCTCACTCTCTCATTCTCTCTTTCTGTCTCACTCCCTCACTCTCTCTTTCTGCATCTCTCACTCTCTCTTTCTGTCTCTCACTCTCTCCTTTTCTCTTTCTGTCTCTCGCTCTCTCTCTGTCTCTCTCACTTTCTCTCTCTGTCTCTCTCACTTTCTCTTTCTGTGTTTCTCCCTCTCTCATTCTCCTCTGTCTAGCTGCTGGAAAATGTCATCAGAAAACGTAATCAGAAAATGTACCATTGTAATTTTGATGTTATTAGTCAGTCAAAACATATCAAACCAATTTGTATAACATCCTCTCTCTCGCTGTTCTGGAAAATGGAGGAATGCATTTCTATTTGTATTTGTATTGGGGGAGGCAGGTAGCCTAGTGGTTAGAGCGTTGGGCCATTAACCGCAAAGGTTGCTAGATCAAATCCCTGAGCTGACAAGGTAAAACTTTGTCGTTCTGTCCCTGAACGAATGTCACCGACGGAGCTGTGTTCCTAGGATGTCATTGTAAATAAGAATTTGTTCTTAACTGACTTTCCTAGTTAAATAAAAATGTCTGTGAGATGTTCTTTGGAGGATAACCTACTTAGATTGTGTGTAAAAGTATTTGGTACTGTCTCTATCTACATGTCTATTTGTGGGAGAATTTCTTGGCTGTATGACTTATTTCCAACTGTAAATCAAATGCTGGCCTGCTTTCCTGAGTAGTAAGTCAGATGAGTTGAAGCAGAAAGATGTGGGGCATGGGGATGTAACAGGAGAGCATAACATTAAGGACTAGAGAGCTTCTTTGGAACTAACATTTTTGTATAGCCTGTTTTGTTTATGTGTGGGTAAGAAATGGACTGGGTTTTGGCCCCTCCGGTGCTTAAGCTCATTATTCTATTAAGTAACAACAAAGTCTGTGCTAATGTTTCAAGGCATCAGCTACTTCAATCCAATCCGGAAAAATAACAAAAAGCCATTCAGGCTCATATTGTATTCACACAGGGGGTTTCAGGCTCTTGATTGGCTCGAACCGGTAGTTTCTTAGGCTGTTGATTGGCTCGCGGGCCATTCAGTTGGACCAGTCAAAACACCGGGGTATTTGCTTTTGGGCTCACTCTGCTAGTTCACTCCTTGAGTTCACCAGTTCACAGTTCAGACCGTAGCGAGGAAATTTGGCATGGACATTTCACAATGGCTGTGTGTATATCCAAGGCTGTTAGCCTGTTAGCGAGGCTGTTAGCCAGTTAGCGAAGCTGTTAGCCTGGTAGCGAGGCTGTTAGCCAGTTAGCGAAGCTGTTAGCCTGGTAGCGAGGCTGTTAGCCAGTTAGCGAAGCTGTTAGCCTGGTAGCGAGGCTGTTAGCCTGGTAGCGAGGGCCGTGGAGGCTTGCACTGCGTCCCAAATGGTACCCAATTAGTGCAGTATTTTTACCAGAGCTTAATAGGTCCTGGTCAAGAGAGAACTACATACAGTTGAAGTCGAAAGTTTACATACACCTTAGCAAAATACATTTAAACTCAGTTTTTCACAATTCCTGATATTTAATCCAAGTAAAAATTCCCTGTCTTAGGTCAGTTAGGATCACCACTTTATTTTAAGAATGTGAAATGTCATGTAACGGTAGTCCTCCTCATCCGAAGAGGAGGAGCAGGGATTTGACCAAAACGCAGCGTGTGAATAAGACATAATGTGCGTGTGAATAAGACATAATGAATTTATTTAAAGATGAAGACGAACACGAAAAACACTTGGAAAATTACAAAACAAATAAACGACGTAGACAGACCTGGACGACAAACTTACATGAAACACGAAGAACGCAATAACAGGAAAACTGACTACACAAAAACCGAACGAACAAACATACCGAGAACAGTCCCGTGTGGCGTAACATACAGACACTGACACAGGAGACAACCACCCACAACAAACAGTGTGAAAACACCTACCTTAATATGACTCTCAATCAGAGGAAATGAAAAACACCTGCCTCTAATTGAGAGCCATATTAGGTACCCATTAACCAACATAGAAACAGAAAACATAGACTGCCCACCCAAACTCACGTCCTGACCAACTAACACATACAAAAACTAACAGAAAACAGGTCAGGAACGTGACATGTCAGAATAATAGTAGAGAGAATGATTCATTTCAGCTTTTATTTCTTTCATCACAATCCCAGAGGGTCAGAAGTTTAAATACACTCAATTAGTATTTGGTAGCATTGCCTTTAAATTGTTTAACTTGTGTCAAACATTTCGGGTAGCCTTCCACAAGCTTCCCACAATAAGTTGAGTGAATTTTGGCCCATTCCTCCTGACACAACTGGTGTAACTGAGTCAGGTTTGTAGGCCTCCTTGCTCGCACACGCTTTTTCAGTTCTGCCCACAAATTTTCTATGGGATTGAGGTCAGGGCTTTGTGATGGCCACTCCAATACCTTGACTTTGTTTCCTTAAGCCATTTTGCCACAACTTTGGAAGTATGCATGGCGTCATTGTCCATTTGGACGACCCATTTGCGACCAATGTTGAACTTCCTGGCTGATGTCTTGAGATGGTGCTCCAATATATCCACATAATTGTCCTTCCTCATGATACCATCTATTTTGTGAAGTGCACCAGTCCCTCCTGCAAAAAAGCACCCCCACAAAATGATGCTGCCACCCCCGTGCTTTACGATTGGGATGGTGTTCTTCGGCTTGCAAGCATCCCCCTTTTCCTCCAAACATAACAATGGTCATTATGGCCAAACAGTTCTATCAGACCGGAGGACATTTCTCCAAAAAGTACGATCTTTGTCCCCATGTGCAGTTGCAAACTGTAGTCTGGCTTTTTTATGGCGGTTTTGGAGCAGTGGCTTCTTCCTTGCTGAGCGGCGTTTCAGGTTATGTCGAAATAGGACTGGTTTCCTCCAATACGTCACAAGGTCCTTAGCTGTTCTTCTGGGATTGATTTGCACTTTTCGCACCAAAGTACATTCATCTCTAGGAGACAGAACTGAGCGGTATGACGGCTGCGTGGTCCCATGGTGTTTATACTTGCCTACTATTGTTTGTACAGATGAAAGTGGTACCTTCAGGCGTTTGGAAATTGCTCCCAAGGATGAAACAGACTTGTGGAGGTCAACCATTTTTTTTCTGAGGTCTTGGCGGATTTCTTTTGATTTTCCAATGATGTCAAGCAAAGATACACTGAGTTTGAAGGCTGGCCTTAAAATACGTCCACAGGTACATCTCCAATTGACTCAAATGCTGCCAATTAGCCTATCAAAAGCTTTTAAAGCCATGACATAATTTTCTGGAATTTTCCAAGCTGTTTAAAGGCACAGTCAGCTTATGTATGTAAAATTCTGACCCACTGGAATTGTGATACAGTGAATTATAAGTGAAATAATCTGTCTGTAAACAATTGTTGGAAAAATTAAATGTGTCATGCACAAAGTAGATGTCCTAACCATCTTGCCAAAACTATAGTTTGTTAACTTATTATGGCTGGGGGCAGTATTGAGTAGCTTGGATGAATAAGGTGCCCAGAGTAAACTGCCTGCTACTCAGTCCCAGAAGCTAATATATGCATATTATTATTAGTGTTGGATAGAAAACTCTCTGAAGTTTCTAAAACTGTTTGAATGATGTCTGTGAGTATAACAGAACTCATATGGCAGGCAAACACCTGAGAAAAAAATCCAACCAGGAAGTGGGAAATCTGAGGTTTGTAGGTTTGCCTATCCAAAATACAGTGTCTAGGGGGTCATATTGCACTTCCTTAGGCTTCCACTAGATGTCAAAAGTCTTTAGAACCTTGTTTGATGCTTCTACTGTGAAGGATGAGGGAATAAAAGCTGATTGAGTCAGGGCTCTGGCAGAGTACCACGAGCTCACTCAGGCGCGCCCCCGTGAAAGTTAGCAGCGTTCAGGCTTTCTCCGGTTGGAACATTATTGAAGATTTATGTTAGAAACATCCTAAAGATTGATTCTATACATCGTTTGACATGTTTCTACGAACTGTAATGGAATTTTGGGACTTTTCGTCTGGCCTGCGCGTCATCAATTTGGATTTTGGAACTAAACGCACGAACACAACGGAGGTATTTGGACATAAATTATGGACGTTATTGAACAAAACAAACATTTATTGTGGAACTGGGATTCCTGGGAGTGCATTCTGATGAAGATCATCAAAGGTAAGTGAATATTTATAATGCTATTTCTGACTTCTGTTGACTCCACAACATGGCGAATATCTGTATGGCTTGTTTTGGTGTCTGAGCGCTGTACTAAGATGGTGTGCTTTTTCCATAAAGTTTTTTTTAAATCTGACACAACGGTTGCATTAAGGAGAAGTTTATCTAAAGTTCCATGTATAATACTTGTATCTTTTATCAATGTTTATTGTGAGTATTTCTGTAAATTGATGTGGCTCTCTGCAAAATCACCGGATGTTTTGGAGGCAAAACATTACTTAACATAACGCGCCAATGTAAACTAAGATTTTTGGATATAAATATGAACTTTATCGAACAAAACATACATGTATTGTCTAACATGAAGTCCTATGAGTGTCATCTGATGAAGATCATCAGAGGTTAGTGATGAATTTTATCTCTATTTCTGCTTTTTGTGACTCCTCTCTTTGGCTGGAAAAATGGCTGTGTTTTTCTGTGACTATGTACTGACCAAACATAATCAGATAGTGTGCTTTCGTCGTAAAACCTTTTTGAAATAGGACACTGTGATGGGATTAAGAACAAGTTTATCTTTAAAATGTTGTAAAATACTTGTATGTTTGAGGAATTTTAATTATGAGATTTCTGTTGTTTGAATTTGGCGCCCTGCACTTTCACTGGCTGTTGTCAAGGCGATCCCGTTAACGGGATCTCAGCCGATCTCAGCCGTAAGAAGTTAACAAGAAATGTGTGGAGTGGTTGAAAAACAAGTTTTAATGACTCCAACCTAAGTGTATGTAAACTTCCGACTTCCACTGTGTGTGCAGAACAGCCAAGGAATGACTATAAACCTAGTCAGTAATAGAGTTAACAATGATAAAGACTCACTTAAATCTCCTTTTGAATGCTCTCTGGATAGCTTCAACCAGTGGAGGCTGCTGAGAGGAGAATGGAAAGTGTTTGATGTATTTGATATCATTCCACTCATTCTCCTCCAGCCATTATCACCCCAATTAAAGTGCCACCAACCTCATATGCATAAAACTGTCTTCAACTGTATGTGATAGGGCCTATTATCAATAGCATAACCAATTTCTGCTAATGGTGTAGCATAAGTAGCAGTAGCCATGCTAACTCTGCCTCTAGACTAGAAGTACCAGTGGTTTTCCTTGAGCAGGTATACTACTAGTCCTGATGTTTGTTTGGTTTCCTGTTGTTGTCAAGGATGGAGAAACTAACAGTTCTCTCTGAGTCTGTACTGTACACACACACACACACACACACACACACACACACACACACACACACACACACACACACACACACACACACACACACACACACACACACACACACACACACACACACACACACACACACACACACAATAACATCTCTCTAGTTCTCCAGCTGTGCATGAGGCTTTAGCTGGCCTCAGTGCTCTGCGTGGGCTGCCCTGCTTTGGCTGAATCCGACCACAGTACACACACACACACCGCGGGGAACCTAGGAGAGAGAGTGGGTTTGACAGGACTTCCGTGGGCAAAACAGTCTGTGGCATAACAGCACTGTGTGTCCTGGACTCAACTGGGCCAGATTAAAACATAACCCCTGTCTGTCTGTCAGGGAACTCAACTGGGCCAGATTAAAACATAACCCCTGTCTGTCTGTCTGTCTGTCAGGGAACTCAACTGGGCCAGATTAAAACATAACCCCTGTCTGTCTGTCTGGGAACTCAACTGTGCCAGATTAAAACATAACCCCTGTCTGTCTGGGAACTCAACTGGGCCAGATTAAAACATAACCCCTGTCTGTCTGTCTGTCTGTCTGGGAACTCAACTGGGCCAGATTAAAACATAACCCCTGTCTGTCTGTCTGTCTGTCTGGGAACTCAACTGGGCCAGATTAAAACATAACCCCTGTCTGTCTGTCTGGGAACTCAAATGGGCCAGATTAAAACATAACCCCTGTCTGTCTGGGAACTCTACTGGGCCAGACTAAAACATAACCCATGTATATGTCTGTCTGTCTGTCTGGGAACTCAACTGGGCCAGATTAAAACATAACCCCCGTCTGTCTGTCAACTCTACTGGGCCAGATTAAAACATAACCCCTGTCTGTCTGTCTGGGAACTCAACTGGGCCAGATTAAAACATAACCTTGGTCTGTCTGTCTGGGAACTCTACTGGGTCAGATTAAAACATAACCCCTGTCTGTCTGTCTGGGAACTCAACTGGGCCAGATTAAAACATAACCTCTGTCTGTCTGTCTGTCTGTCTGTCTGTCTGTCTGTCTGTCTGTCTGTCTGTCAGGGAACTCAACTGGGCCAGATTAAAACATAACCCATGTCTGTCTGTCTGTCTGGGAACTCAACTGGGCCAGATTAAAACATAACCCCTGTCTGTCTGTCTGTCTGTCTGTCTGTCTGTCTGTCTGTCTGTCTGGAAACTCAACTGGGCCAGATTAAAACATAATCTCTGTCTGTCTGTCTGGGAACTCAACTGGGCCAGATTAAAACATAACCCCTGTCTGCCTATCTGGCAACTCAACTGGGCCAGATTAAAACATAACCCCTGTCTTTCTGTCTGTCAGGGAACTCAACTGGGCCAGATTAAAACATAACCCCTGTCTGCCTGTCAGGGAACTCAACTGGGCCAGATTAAAACATACCCCCTGTCTGTCTGTCTGTCTGTCAGGGAACTCAACTGGGCCAGATTAAAACATAACCCCCGTCTGTCTGTCAGGGAACTCAACTGGGCCAGATTAAAACATAACCCCTGTCTGTCTGTCAGGGAACTCAACTGGGCCAGATTAAAACATAACCCCTGTCTGTCTGTCAGGGAACTCAACTAGGCCAGATTAAAACATAACCCCTGTCTGTCTGTCTGTCTGTCTGTCTGTCTGTCTGTCTGTCTGTCTGGGAACTCAACTAGGCCAGATTAAAACATAACCCCTGTCTGTCTGTCAGGGAACTCAACTGGGCCAGATTAATACATAACCCCTGTCTGTCTGTCTGTCTGTCTGTCTGTCTGTCAGTCAGGGAACTCAACTGGGCCAGATTAAAACATAACCCCTGTCTGTCTGTCAGGGAACTCAACTGGGCCAGATTAAAACATAACCCCTGTCTGTCTGTCTGTCAGGGAACTCAACTGGGCCAGATTAAAACATAACCGCTGTCTGTCTGTTCAGGACTGTTGGGTTCACTTTGCATCGGTCTCTGCTCTGTGTGGCGTGGCCTAAATTCACCAAATTGGATGGATCCATTTTTGCATGCCCTTTCTGTAGATAGTTCCGATCTAGAGTAGATGCATCTTTTTCAGTGATCCTGGATGTATTGTTTTTGCACCTTTCTAAGAGTGCATTTGTAGGAAGATAGCAAATGGTGCATCCATTTCACAACTAATTGTAAAAGCGAGCGAGTGCACCCTGCGTTTTTCATTGCGACATATCAGTGAGAGAAAATGGTGGTCAGACTTATGATTTTCTCCTAATGTAATCTTACATTATTTTGCTGGACGACAGTACAGAACACCATGGCCCAAACCAAATCTGAGGAAATCCATCTAAACCCTGTATCAACACTCAGTCTGTAAAGAAACACTAAGACTGTGTACCTGGTTCGGCAAGGCAGGGCAAATACTTCCAGGGACTGCCGGGGGCCATGCGGCCCGAACTCTGTTTAAAGAGACTTATTTATTGATACGCGTTTATTTTCCTAAGGAGTTTAGCTGGGAACTAATCCTCTCCCCAACGAACATGGTCAACAAGTGCAAAGTGGTATTTGATTACATTATTACTGGTGTGCGGTTGGAGCGGGGTTGGATCGGGCGACTGAGATTTGAGAGAGATGTGGTGGGACGTGTCAAGGGGATGAAACCTAAACCCCTCGATTAAATAAACTGTGGATGGAGCTAGCTGGGCCTGGGAGCTAGGCCTGCAATGTATTGTACACCCTGGTCCCTGGCAGAGGAGAGAAAATAGAAAGGGGAGAGGAGAGGGGTAGTGATTGGGAGGGGAGAGAGAGGAGAGGGGTAGTCACTGAGAGGGGAGATGAGTGAGAGAGGAGAATATAATGGAGGGGGAGAGAGGAAAGGAGAGGAAGGAGAGAACAGAAGAGAGGAACGCCCCATACTTGTTATGTTAGAGCGCTGTAGTCACCATGGCCAGGGCACAGTGTGTATGTGTGTGTATGTGTGTGCCCCTGTCCCCAAAGTCTGACTGTCTGCCACTTAAAGCTATGTTCTATCCTGTCACTGATTCACAGGAATCCCACTTCTCTTTGACAGATCACTCCCAGGTTTCCCCCAGTCTACTGTAAGAATGAGAAGTAAGCAGGACTTTCAGAAGAAAATGCATATTCCCACATGTGCATGCTCAATATGTAGTGCTAATCCACCTTTACATTTATGGCCCTAGTACACTAGCATGCGGTAAATTGCTGCGAGCCGCTTTGGCCGCTCAGAGTGGCTCACTTGTGGGCGTGCTAGCAACATATCGCAGCAGTTCAGTTGTGCGTCAATAATTCAGCATAGCAAGTTTGTATGAAGGTCTGGTTATTAAATGGGTAAATAGTTTCATCCATTCACCGTTTCATTAAGTTATTCACAGGTAAATAGTAATACGCTCCAAATCACTCTGGTGACAAACAAAATTTGTTGCACAGTCTCCAATCGTCCACATGGCTGGAAAAACCTATTCAATTAGGTAAATACATTTAGAAAATGTAAAAAAATAAAATAATGTAGCTACAGTGCAGGCTTTCTCAAATGAGCTGTTAACATAGCTAGCTGGCTATCTAGCCAACTGTACATACAGTTTAGCTAGCTAGCTAAGTAAATTAAATATCAACAGCTACCTTAAATTATACCAGCTAGCTATTTGGATGTATTTATAATTGTAAATGAAAAACACAAACAACAAATACATTTGTAGGTAGCTATAGGTAACAGCCATGGAAGAGGGTGAAAGGATAGCAACCCCAACAGTCAAAGAACGGAGAGAGTAGGCTATTCTGGATAGGGCAGGTACTGTTGTGTAGTTCCTGTCCCTAGAAAGAAAAACTGAGGACAGAGATTATAGCAACATAATATTCAGTGCTGTCTAATATGAGGGGACCTACAGCTCGCCGCCGTGAACCAGAGGAGAGGTCTGCTGCTCTGTAGGATGTTGCACGGATGGGGCCAACAATGCAGCATGGGAGGCAATCCGGGTGCGGGAGACCTACACCTACCATTTCTTCGAAAAGGGTGCTGTTCCCTAGCAACACCTTATGCCATAGACTACACTATGCACAACCAAAGGCTCTTTTAAGAGACACCCACATTGCAATAAGAGTATTCTTACATTTACAGTGCATTCTGAAAGTATTCAGACCTCTTGACATTTTCCACATTTTGTTGTTACAGCCTTATTCTAAAATTGATTAAATTCGTTTTATTTCCCCTCATCAATCTACACACAATACCCCATAATGACAAAGCAAAAACAGTTTTTTAGATTTTTTTGCAAATGTATTCAAAATAAAACACAATATTACATTTACATAAATATTCAGACCCTTTTCTCAGTACTTTGTTGAAGCACCTAAGGCAGCAATTACAGCCTCGAGACTTCTTGGGTATGACGCTACAACCTTGGCACATCTGTATTTTCTCCCATTCTTTTCTACAGATCCTCTCAAGGTCTGTCAGATTGGATGGGGAGCGTCGCTGCACAGCTATTTTCAGGTCTCTCCAGAGATGGTTGATCTGGTTCAAGTCCGGGCTCTGACTGGGCCACTCAAGGACATTCAGAGACTTGTCCCGAAGCCAATCCTGTGTTGTCTTGGCTGTGTGCTTAGGGTCGTTCTCCTGTTGGAAGGTGAACTTTCGCCCCAGCTTGAGGTCCTGAGCGCTCTGGAGCAGGTTTTCATCAAGGATCTCCCTGTACTTTGTTCCGTTCATCTTTCCCTCGATTGTGACTAGTCTCAAAGTCTCTGCTGCAGAAAAACATCCCCACAGCATGACGCTGCCACCGCCATGCTTCACCGTAGGGATGTTGCCAGGTTTCCTCCAGAAGTGACGTTTGGTACTCAGGCCAAAGAGTTCAATCTTGGTTTCATCAGAAGAGAGAATCTTAGTCCTTTAGGTGCCTTTTGACCAACTCCAAGCGAACTGTCATTTTTAAAAATGTAACCTTTATTTAACTAGGCAAGTTGTAACGATGTGCGCTGAGAGTTTCGGAAAGAAAGTTCAGGGAGTGAGTGTTTTAATAAATAAACACAACATAATACAAAATAAGAAACACTGACTACGCACAGACATGACACAAGAACAGAAACAATAACGCCTGGGGAAGGAACCAAAGGGAGTGACATATATAGGGAAGGTAATCAGGGAGGTGATGGAGTCCAGGTGAGTCTGATGACACGCAGGTGCACGTAACAATGGTGACAGGTGTGCGCCATAATGAGCAGGCTGGTGACCTAGAGGCCGGAGAGGGAGCACACGTGACACAAGTCAGTTAAGAACAAATTCTTATTTACAATGACGGCCTACCCCAGCCAAACCCTAACCCGGACGATGCTGGACCAATTGTGTGCCTCCCTATGGGACTCCCAATCACGGCCAGTTGTGATGCAGCCTAAAATCGAACCAGGGTCTGTAGTGACACCTCTAGCACTGAGATGCAGTGCCTTAGACCGCTGCGCCACTCCAAGGCCCTTCTCCCCAGATTGCTCAGTTTGGCCGGGCAGCCAGCTCTAGGAAGAGTCTTGGTGGTTCCAAACTTCTTTTATTTAAGGATGATGGAGGCCACTTCTTGGGGACCTTCAATTCTATAGACATTTTTTGGCACCCTTCCCCAGATCTGTGCCTCGACACAATCCTGTCTCGGAACTCTACGGACAATTCCTTCGACTTCATGGCCTAGATTTTGCACTGACATGCACCTTTAACTACGTAAATACATTGTTTTAAAAATGTGTTTTAAAAATGTGCAAATCCCTGTTTTTGCTTTGTTATTATGGGGCACTGTGTGTAGATTGATGAGGGGGACAAAAATGTAATCCATTTTAGAATAAAGCTGTAACGTAACAAAATGTGGAAAAAGTCAAGGGGTCTGAATACTTTCTGAATGCACTGTACTTACTGTAGCTATGTCAACTGCAGTTATTAAATTCCCAGTTTTTCTCCCTTTGATATCTACTTTTCTGGTGAGGGTGCTGTTCAGGTAAGGGTGATGTCAGAACATAAACAAAACAGGTTCTTTTAAGAGTCACCCATATTGAAAAAATGTACAACAATTAGAAACCCTACAACTCACAGCAACAGACTCTTGTATCACTCTGATTGATGGGTTGCGTTGTGCAGTAAGCAGGCTCAGGTGTATAACTGTGGCTCCTTCCACCGTCAAAGAATAGGCAAGGACCAACCATGTAGAATAGTAAGACACTCCATTATTTATGTAACTATGCTATATTGTTTGTCCTTGTTTGTATGTGCATGCATTTCAGTATAAAGTACTCTGCAGCCACTCAGTGAGGACACCAGTTGAGGCCACACACACAGATTCCTGTTGAACACTGTCTCTTTAACCATCTTATTTTCTCAATAACAGTCCATCTCCTTCACTTCATCCCTCTCTCCCCTTCTCCCTAAATCCTCTAGGTTATATCAGCTGTGTCAGTGAACCCCTCCCGCTTCTGAACTGCGTGACAGAGGGGATAGCATGATCAGAGGTCACTTGGTTGGGTCAACAGGAAGTATTATTAAAGAAATGCTTTACATTGAAATACAGATACATGTAGTAGTCCCAGAGTTAATGATACAAGGACAGTTTTTGCATTTCTCCTCCTGATGATTATGATGACTGACATAGATAATGTTATAATTAAAAAGACAAAGCTTAATCATGCCATCTCTCTCTCTGTCTGTCTCTCGTCTGCAGGTATGTTTTGATGTGAGAGGATGCCAACCCCCATGTCACATCTTCTCCTGCTCCTCCCCTCCGGCGTAGGACGTCGCCAGAATACTAACCACCGGTCCTAGGATTCATCATTATGCAAACCTGGCACTCATCATTACACGCACATGTTAATCATTATGATTCACACCTGGACTTCATTACCTTCATCATTTCCTCCCCTTTATATGTCACTCTCTGATGTTTTCTCACCAGTTGGGATTATCATTGTTTACCGGCGTTTAGCTACATGGATTTATCTCGTTCTTGGTTTTGTTGTTTTATTACACATTTCACCTGCACCTGCTTCCCGACTCACAGATCTGTTATTACACCCCAGTCCCATCATCACTCACACGCTCTAAGAAAAACATTGGGCCAACTGGGGGCACAAGGCTGGTTGGAAGACACCGCTAGAGACTAGTGATGCACCGATATGACATTTTTGGCTGATATGATATCCAATGTTTAACTTGCCAAAAAAAAATGGTACCGATACCGATAACCGATATTTAACATTTTAGCGGCCTTTAAAAGCATTCTATTACAGTTAAATAGTTAACACACACACATGGACGCAGCGGTCTAAGGCACTGCATCTCATTGTAAGAGGTGTAACAACAGTCCCTGGTTCGAATCCAGGCTGTATCACATCCGGCCGTGATTGGGAGTCCCATAGGGGAGCGCACAATTGGCCCAGCGTCGTCCGGGCCGTCACTGTAAATAAGAATTTGTTATTAACTGACTTGCCTAGTTAAAAAAAGGTTACACCCACACCACACTGACCACAAAGTTATTTTGTTGGCATTTATGTATGTCCCCATTACTAGTAAAACATGATCAAAACCTATTTCTTTCACTTACTTGCTGTGCTGTTTTGTTGTTCATTTGTTCAATCGTTTCATTCTCAACCAGGATTTCTATGGAACACCGTTTGGGTCTTTGCGTGTCAAAAAATATATACCATTTGACGTGTCAAATAACACTATTTGACGTGTCAAATAAACTTGTTGACCAATCAGGACCTGAATATGACTGCACGTCACATAATAATTTAACACGTTCATACATTTTTTATGTAGTTATTACACATTGACTACACTATCACTCGTATTTCATGTCACAACGATTCATCGATACGTATGCTATGATGCTGGTAAAGTTGTTTCGCGCACCTACAGTGCTGGTCATACAAAAAGCTAGCTAGCTGATGGATGCAAACAATATTCTTCCCCAAAAATATAGCAAAACGAAAATCATTTTTGTACAGCTTTGACAGTGCTACTGTATCTTCCTTGACACACAAAGACCCAAACGACGTTCCATGGTATGTATATCGTGAAGCTGTGAACTCCGGTTGGGCAACATCTGAAAAATACACTTGGTAGTGTGTACCGGTGCTCAACCAGTCGGCGAAAGCCAACATCACCCACGACAGAGAATGGTTGATTGTCAAGGGCAATGAATTCCATTATCTTGGCTTTAATGGATTTCGCCTTTGAGTTGTCTCGCTGAAATTTTCTTACTCTTTCAAATGAATGCTCGACTTGTTGACTGCTCGATCCACACAGCAGACATTGTGGGCTAGGTCAGGAATGCTATGTTGTACGGGTAGCGCAACATTTTACCTAAGTTTTATAGGTATGTACGGTAGCTTTGACATCGTTTTTTAACATCAGCGTTAAACTAGACATCGGGCTGATACCGATGTTGGCATTTTTAGCTAATATCGGCCGATTACGATATGTTCACCGATATATCGTGCATCCCTACTAGAGACACTCTGAAATAGCACTGTAATTCATTAACAGTGTTCTGTTTTTTAAATTCTGGTCCTGTATATATTCATTACAAATCAGCCTTTAACTAGTTAAATCATGTGTTCTACTCTACTGCAGAGTTACAATGTGTAACCATTGATGTCCCAGGATTGGTAAACACTGTTGAAGTATGTAATTGTAATATATACAAGCAGACACAGCACCATTGATACTCCTGATATTGGATATGACTGAAAAAGAATGTCTCACACACATTCACACCTGAACCGCACCTGTATTTGCCACGGTAGAGTACATGATCAGTGAGTATTTTCAATGTACAGGCTACAATATGTGGAAATCATGCTTGGAAAAAACTAATGGAAATATACGACTTGCATCCTTGGCACAATTCATTTGTATTATATTCTACTCAATCCATAGGCTTCATTGATGCCTTTCAGAGTGTCTTGAAGTCAATACAACCGGCTATGATAGCTGAGAGGTTCATAGCTTGGTAGCTAATATTGACACAATAATATTGACATGTAACAGTCATGTGTGTAACAGTCATTTTCTGCAATTTCTTCGGGATTCATGTTTCTATCAATCAAATGTATTTATGAAGCCCTTTTTACATCAGCAGATGTCACAAAGTGTTATACAGAAACCCAACCTAAAACCCCAAACACCAAGCAATGCAGATGTAGAAGCATGGGGGCTAGGAAAAACTCCCTAGAAAGGTAGGAACCTAGGAAGAAACCTAGAGAGGAACCAAGCTCTGACGGGTGGCCAGTGCGCTTCTGGCTGAGCCAGGTGGAGATTATAACAGAACATGGCCAAGATGTTCAAACGTTCATAGATGACCAGCAGGGTCAAATAATAATAATCACAGTGGTTGTAGGGGGTGCAACAGGTTAATGTTAATGTCAGTTTGCTTTTTATAGCCGAGCATTCAGAGTTCGAGACAGCAGGTGCGGTAGAGAGAGAGAGAGTAGAAAGCAGCAGGTCTGGGACAAGGTAGCACGTCCGGTGAACATGTCAGGGTTCCATAGCCGCAGGCAGAACAGTTGAAACTGGAGCAGCAGCATGACCAGGTGGACTGGGGACAGCCAGGAGTCATCAGGCCAGGTAGTCCTGAGGCATGGTCCTAGGGCTCAGGTCCTCCGGGAGGGGAGGGAGCGGGAGAGAGAGAGAATTAGAGGGAGCATACTTAAATTCACACAGGACACCGGATAAGACAGGAGAATAACACCAGATATAACAGACTGACCCTAGCCCCCCAACACATAAACTATTGCAGCAGAGATACTGGAGATTGAGACAGGAGGGGTTGGGAGACGTTGTGGCCCCATCCGACTATACCCCCGGACAGGGCCAACCAGGCAGGATATAACCCCACCCACTTTGCCAAAGCACAGCCCCCACACCGCTAGAGGGATATCCGCAGACCACCAACTTACTACCCTGAGACAAGGCTGAGTATAGCCCACGAAGATTACCTCCACTGTACAAGCCAGAGGATGCGTCGACCCGGACAGGAAGATCACGTCAGTGACTCAACCCACTCAAGTGACGCACAAGTCGCACAAGTAAGCCAGTGACTCAGCCCCCATAATAGGGTCAGAGAGGGCAACCGGCCAGGCAGAGACAGGAAGGGCGATTCATCGCTCCAGTGCCTTTCCGTTCACCTTCACACCCCTGGGCCAGACTACACTCAATCATAGGACCTACTGAAGAGATGAGTCTTCAGTAAAGACTTAAAGGTCGAGACCGAGTCTGCGTCTCTCACATGGATTAACAAACTATTCCATAAACATGTAGCTCTATAGGAGAAATCCCTGCCTCCAATGATTAACTGATGGGTGTCGTCGTCGGAAGAGACCAAGGCGCAGCGTTCTTTGAGTTCCACATAATTTAATAACGAAGTGAAACTTTGAAAGGACAAAACAATAAAGAATACAACGACCGAACAGCTTCGATGTACAAACTACCTGCACACAAACAAAGAACAAGATCCCACACAGAAGGAGGGAAAAGGGCTGCCTAAGTATGATCCCCAATCAGAGACAACGAAAGACAGCTGCCTCTGATTGGGAGCCACACTCGGCCAGAAACAAAGAAATACAAAACCTAGAAATAAATAACATAGAATGCCCACCCAAATTACACCCTGACCAAACCAAAATAGAGACATAAAAAGGCTCTCCAAGGTCAGGGCGTGACATACACAGATTGGCTACCTAGCTAGCTACACATCTATAGGCATACAAGGATTTTTTTCCTCCACTACACAATAAACAAGAAAAGAGTTAGTTAGCTACGTTACTTCAGCTGCATTGCATGGCAAATATCAGCAAGGGAAGCTAACAAAATTGTACATTCAATTTGCAGTAAATGCTTTAGCTAGAATCTTTACATCCACTGTTTCACAAGCCTGGTTTGCTGGTCTTCTAAGGAGTTCCTAAAACAACAATTTCATACAAATTTCATACTCATGTCAAAACGGCCATAAAGCTAGCTAGCTAGCTGGCTAATGTTAGCTAGTCAGCTTGCTTGCTAAATAGCAATTTTTGTAAATTGCATGATTGTTATAATTACTTACATTTGCTTCCATCCTAGTATTTTTGTCAGCCATCTTTGCTGAAGAAAGTCTCCAGCGTTGGGTTACACAGCATCAAATTCATCATGGAAACCACTCGATATGATTGGTCATCGCACAGGGTTCGCTGCTGGTGATTTGCATAAAGTTGGGAAATGCTGAACTTTTTCCACCGCCTCCCACTCAAAGTTCGCGCCGCCCAACAGTCCCCTACAGACTCCGCTTCTCACCGCTTTCCTTCCATTGAAAATTAATGGGAAGCGATGTTTCACTGTGCGGTGCCGCCCCTACTGTACAAGCGCATATTATAAGAACAATTAAAATGGTAATAAGTGGAGGGCGCTCAACCAACGTGAGTCGAGGTGCAACCAAATAAAGAAGGCAATAGGTTGCCATTTGAAAATGAAAATGACGTGATCATCATTGAAAAGGAAAAGGTGCAGCGCTAGCTCACCATCATTGACAAAATCCCAAAGTATCCTTTTAAAAACTCTGTTTTATTTATTTAAGTTAAAAGGTTAATGTTTCGGCCATCAATGGCCTTCATCAGAACCAATCATTGAAATTGCAACATAAATACAGACATTTTTATATTTTCCTCCGAGGAAACACACACACTTCAGCCAAGGCTAGCTATGACGGGTTGTTTTGGTGCAAAACTCTGTTAGGGAATAGGTTAGGTAGTTTAGGCAGCACACTACCACTTCCACACTCCATTTCCCAAGGGGGCAGCAGCAACCGTGTCCAGATGCTGAGCCTGGTTGATAAGCACATTAGGTGCTGCCAATTAAGTGGGTGATCAAGCAGAGTGGGAGCTTGGAGAATCGTGAGGCTGCTGGTTGGTTTGGTGTCCATGAGGCCTTTCGTTTTGATTTTTAATCTTTAGGTTAGGCATGCCTGTTTGCATTTTTATTTTTGTATATATGGTTTCCGTCACTATCTGAACCTAATAATCCGTTTGGGCTGGCCGACCCAAAGGATTTAAGAGGATTGTACACATAAATGCACACATTCATTCAGGACCCCTACACTTAGCAAGTGCAAAAATATTAGTAGGCTAGTTATTGGTTTCGTAACGCCGCCCTAACCCTCCTCTCCCAGCTTGACTTGGCTATGTAAGTGTGTGATTTTGTGGATTGTGTGTGTCTCTCTCTGTGTGTGTGTGTGTGTGTGTGTGTGTGTGTGTGTGTGTGTGTGTGTGTGTGTGTGTGTGTGTGTGTGTGTGTGTGTGTGTGTGTGTGTGTGTGTGTGTGTGTGTGTGTGTGTGTGTGTGTGTGTGTGTGTGTGTGTGTCTGTGTCAGTGAATGAAGGTAAAAAAGTAAAGATGAAGGCTTTCTCCATCCATTAATTATTCAACCCCTCCCCGTCCGTCCGTCCATCCAGCCCTGTGTGTGTGTGTATGTGTGTGTGTGTGTGTGTGTGTGCGTGCCTGCGTGCGTGCGTGTGTGCGTGCGCGCGCGTGCGTGTGTGCGTGTGTGTGTCTCCCATGCTCCCTGAAGCACTTAAACGCACTGCAGCAGGCCAGAGTCAGATCTAGGATTCTTTTTCTTACAGATACTTAATCACACTTAATTGAGCTTGCCTGGCGCAACGGAACCAACGGAATATATCCCAAAAGTGCACACCCAGGTGTGTCCATCTGGAACTCAAGGCAAGCTCAATGAAACGCTCAAAGTATTAGAAAGAAAACAAACACTATTTGAGCCCAGGTGTGCAGCAGAGCAGCCCACTGCATCCCAGGCGGGTCACTTCAGACTCTCCTCACTGCAGAGGCTGCTTCAGTCCACTCCGTATTATACAAGTAGTAAGTGTTGATTTATTTATTTCCTTTATTTCGACTGGGAGTCACGCTGAGACCAAGCCCACTGGGCACACATGTCAATTCAGCATCTATTCAACATTGGTTCAACATAATTTCTTTGAAATTGCGTTGATTCAACAAGTGTGTGCCCAGTGGGATAAGTCTCTTTCACCGATGAGCCCTGTATTCACATCAATACACAACAATACATGTAAGGTCTGGACTAAAGGTCGACCGATTAATCGGAATGGACGATTAATTAGGGCCGATTTCAAGTTTACATAACAATCGGCATTTTTGGATGCCGATTATGGCCGATTACATTGCAATCCACGAGGCGACTGCGTGGCAGGCTCACCACCTGTTACGCGAGTGCAGCAAGGTGCCAAGGTAAGTTGCTAGCTAGCATTAAACTTATCTTATAAAAAACAACGAATCTTAACATAATTGCTAGTTAACTACACATGGTTGATGATATTACTAGTTTAACTAGCTTGTCCTGCGTTGCATATAATCAATGCGGTGCCTGTTAATTTATCATCGAATCACAGCCTACTTCGACAAACGGGTGATAATCTAACAAACGCATTCGCGAAAAAAGCACTGTCGTTGCACCAATGTACCTAACCATAAACATCAATGCCGTTTTTAAAATCAATACACAAGTATTTTTTTTAAAACCGCATATTTAGTTATTTAGTTCGTTGCGAACTGCGTGAAGACCATTTCTTCCTAACAAAGACCGTAATCAATTTGCCAGAATTGTTCATAATTATGACATAACATTGAAGGTTGTGCAATGTAACAGCAATATTTAGACTTAGGGATGCCCCCCGTTCGATAAAATACGGAACAGTTCCGTATTTCACTGATCACTGATCGTTTTGTTTTCGAAATGATCATTTCCGGATTTGACCATATTAATGAGCTAAGGCTCGTATTTCTGTGTGTTTATTATATTATAATTAAGTGTGCTTGAAGCACAGCGATGTTTATGACTTCAAGCCTATCAGCTCCCGAGATTAGGCTGGCAATACTATAGTGCCTATAAGAACATCCAATAGTCAAGGGTAAATTAAATACAAATGGTATAGAGAGAAATAGTCCTATAATAACTACAACCTAAAACTTCTTAACTGGCAATATTGAAGACTCATGTTAAACGGAACCACCAGCTTTCATATGTTCTTATGTTCTAAGCAAGGAACTTAAACGTTAGCTTACTTACATGGCACATATTGCACTTTTACTTTCTTCTCCAACACTTTGTTTTTGCATTATTTAAACCAAATTGAACATGTTTCATTATTTATTTGAGACTAAATAGATTTTATTTATGTATTATATTAAGTTAAAATAAAAGTGTTCATTCAGTATTGTTGTAATTGTCATTATTACAAATATATATAAAAATCGTTCGATTAATCGGTATAGGCATTTTTTTGGTCCACCAATAATCGGTATCGGTATCGGCGTTGAAAAATCATAATTGGTCGACCTCTAGTCTGGACACACACACACACACAAAGCGCATAAACGTATGCACATACACACACATGCAAACACACACTTCAGCTAAGAAAGTAGACACAGACCCAGTCATATCCACACACTCAGATGGCTCACTCTATGGGAAAGGACTTACCTGTTAGTAGAGGGAGAGGAGAGGAAAGGAGAGGAAAGGGGGGGTCCATTCACATAAAAAGAGAAAAATAATATTAGGAACAATGCAACTACAAGGCCAATCTGCTATCTACTACTGTACATGTTACATAGCTGTTTTAATAAGTAGCTAACAGCATGGCGCTAATTCAGAATGGGGCTAAGCCAAGGGGACAGAGTTCTGTCATAACTTGCAACGTCAAGCTCAATTATTTATTTCTAAGGACTTTGAACTCTGATAGAATAGCTGGGTACACAAAGACAAAGGTTGAGTCCCAAATGGCAACCTATTGTCTACAGTACATACTGCATTACTTTGACCAGGGACCAAATGGCAACATATTGCCTACATACTGCATTACTTTGACCAGGGACCAAATGGCAACATATTGCCTACAGTGCATACTGCATTACTTTGACCAGGGACCAAATGGCAACATATTGCCTACAGTACATACTGCATTACGTTGACCAGGGACCAAATGGCAACATATTGCCAACAGTACATACTGCATTACTTTGACCAGGGACCAAATGGCAACATATTGCCTACAGTACATACTGCATTACTTTGACCAGGGACCAAATGGCAACATATTGCCTACAGTACATACTGCATTACTTTGACCAGGGACCAAATGGCAACATATTGTCTACATACTGCATTACTTTGACCAGGGACCAAATGGCAACATATTGCCTACAGTACATACTGCATTACCTTGACCAGGGACCAAATGGCAACATATTGCCTACAGTACATACTGCATTATTTTGACCAGGGACCAAATGGCAACATATTGCCTACAGTACATACTGCATTATTTTGACCAGGGACCAAATGGCAACATATTGCCTACAGTACATACTGCATTACGTTGACCAGGGACCAAATGGCAACATATTGCCTACAGTACATACTGCATTATTTTGACCAGGGACCAAATGGCAACATATTGCCTACAGTACATACTGCATTATTTTGACCAGGGACCAAATGGCAACATATTGCCTACAGTACATACTGCATTACTTTGACCAGGGACCAAATGGCAACCTATTGCCTACAGTACATACAGTACAATTGTGCACCACTCCCAATCACGGCTGGATGTGATGCAGCCTGGATTCGAACCAGTGCCTTAGACAGCTGCGCCACTCCGGAGCTTTACTTTGACCAGGGACCAAAGGGCGTTGCAAAATGTACACTACATGTTATTCAATCATTTCATCCAAACTGTTTTCTCGCGTAGCCAGGCGCTGCAAGTCCTGTGAGTCCTGCGCTGCAAGACCTGTCCCCAAATGAATACAGTTGGTTCACAGTTGGTTATGGTATTTTAAGCTGCGTGTCATGAACGGGTCTGGTGGGGACAGACAAAATCAACACATGCACATGGAACACGCATACGCACGCGCGGAGCCGGTTTAGTCAGCATGTTAGCCTACACATGTTCTAAGTTAATGTACACATAGTGTACAAAACATTAAGAACACCTTCCTAATATTGACTTGCACCCCCCCCCCCCCCCACCACCCCCCCACCCCTTTTGCCATCAGAGCAGCCTCCATTTGTCAGGGCATGGACTCTACAAGATGTCGAAAGCGTTCCACAGGGATGCTGGCCCATGTTGACTAAAATGCTTCCCACAGTTGTGTGAAGTTGGATGGATGTCCTTTGGGTGGTGGACCATTCTTGATTCCCAGTGTGAAAACCCCAGCAGCATTGCAGTTCTTGACACACTCAAACCGGTGCACCTGACACCTACTACCATACCCATCATGCCCATTCACCCTCTGAATGGCACACATACACAATCCATGTCGCAAATGTCTCAAGGCTTAGAAATCCTTATTTAACCCGGCTCCTCCACTTCATCTACACTCATTGAAGTGGATTTAACATTAACAAGGGATCATAGCTTTCATCTGTATTCACCTGTTCAGTCTACCATCGAAAGAGCAGGTGTTCATAATGTTTTGTACACTCAGTGTACTTTAAAACCCTTTTGTGTAAAGAGCCACTTAGAACATTTGGTAAAAGCTAACCATACCAGTCAGCTATTAATGTACTATAGTGGTGTTTGAAAGACAGAGAGCCATGGTCAGAATGAAGTGAAAGAGACCAAAGGGACTCAATGTCATGACCACACACTCATTCTGTGAAAAGAGAGAGGTCCCTTCTGATAATCAAAAACAGACCCAGCGAGAAGGAGAAAGAAAGATAGCGAGAGAGGGGGAGAAAGAGAGATGGAGAGAGAGAGAGCAAGAGAGAGACGGGGGGGGGGGGGGGCAAAGCTCTGTGAGGTTGGATGGAATGAGTGTCAGTTGATATATTGACATGTCTTTGTTGGAAGAAGTATGAGAATGGGCCTCTATTCTTTCAACATGGCTGCAACCCAGCTATCTTCCCTTCTCCTTCTCCTCTCTCTATCCCTCATTATTTCTCTCTCTTTTTTCAAATCTCTGCCTGAAACAAAAGAACACTTTTAATCTCAATTTATTTTGCTGGCCTTAAATCATAAAAAGCCCATGAGTCTGTCAACAGAGGAGGTAAGAGCCAGAGGACACATAACAGACACTGTTTCTAACTAGAAAGTGAAAGAACAGAACAGACTACAAGAGAATGGGAACTCCCAATCTGAGTGAAAACTGTGCAGGGAGAACAACAGTAAACATAAACGGCATGGCAACAGCAATCAAAATATGACAAACAATTTTTGTGCAAACTGCAGACCTAGCCTTTTTAAATATCCACAGGGGTTTCTTTTTTTTTTTTTACTTACTTCAAACAAGCCAACATCTGCCTCAGCACCAGCTTTGTTCCTCTGGAATAACTGTGCATGGATGCCAAACCAATCCGTCAGCCACGACGAAATGTTGACAGGAAATCGGATGCCAAACCAATCCGTCAGCCACGACGAAATGTTGACAGGACATCGGATGCCAAACCAATCCGTCAGCCACGACGAAATGTTGACAGGACATCGGATGCCAAACCAATCCGTCAGCCACGACGAAATGTTGACAGGACATCGGATGCCAAACCAATCCGTCAGCCACGACGAAATGTTGACAGGACATTGGATGCCAAACCAATCCGTCAGCCACAACGAAATGTTGACAGGACATCGGATGCCAAACCAATCCGCCAGCCACTACGAAATGTTGACAGGACATCGGATGCCAAACCAATCCGTCAGCCACTACGAAATGTTGACAGGACATCGGATGCCAAACCAATCCGTCAGCCACGACGAAATGTTGATAGGACATTGGATGCCAAACAAATCCGTCAGCCACTACGGAATGTTGACAGGACATTGGATGCCAAACCAATCCGTCAGCCACTACGAAATGTTGACAGGACATTGGATGCCAAACCAATCCGTCAGCCACTACGAAATGTTGACAAGACATTGGATGACAAACCTATCCGTCAGCCACTACGAAATGTTGAAAGGACATTGGATGCCAAACCAATCCATCAGCCACTACGAAATGTTGACAGGACATCGGATGCCAAACCAACCCGTCAGCCACTACGAAATGTTGATAGGATATTGGATGCCAAACCAATCCGTCAGCCACTACGAAATGTTGATAGGACATCGGATGCCAAACCAATCTGTCAGCCACTACAAAATGTTGAAAGGACATTGGATTCCAAACCAATCTGTCAGCCACTATGAAATGTTGACAGGACGTTGGATTCCAAACCAATCTGTCAGCCACTATGAAATGTTGACAGGACATTGGATTCCAAACCAATCTGTCAGCCACTATGAAATGTTGACAGGACTTTCGATTCCAAACCAATCTGTCAGCCACTATGAAATATTGAAAGGACATTGGATTCCAAACCAATCTGTCAGCCACTATGAAATGTTGACAGGACATTGGATTCCAAACCAATCTGTCAGCCACTATGAAATGTTGACAGGACATTGGAGGGCACTACAGACTATCACATGCATATAATGAAGGCCAATATGTTATTCTCAATCCTCTGCTTGAAGCGGAGGTCCGGATTTAAGGAATGGGCGCGATTTAAGAAATAGCCTGTTCCCTACATTGTGCACCTGGGGCCCTGGTCAAAAGGGAATATGGGGAATATGGTGCGATTTGAGACACGGCCGGGAATCCAGAGAGTTCACATTAGGATAACAGATAGCAGACTGGAGGACATCAACAGTTACCCTCCAGTGATTCAGACCCTCAGCCTCAACAACATGTTTTCTTCTCCTCCGTCACTTATTTTCTTCCTTCAGATCAGGGCACATCATTTGATTGGTTAAATGCCCCCTTCAAATCTAATTACCTTGATTATGGCCTAATCTTTCTGTCTTTCATTCTACCTGTCTGACAACTTCTCTCTGAGGACATAGACAAACAGAGCCTTTCTCTCTGCATTGGAGACCCAAGTAATCAGTTAGGTATACAGGGGTTTCCGTAGCCTGGTTCCAGATCTCTTTGTGCTGTCTTGTCAACTAGTGATGTGCAGATCACTTAGAACAAGTATTTTTACTGATTCGAGAGTCATTGTTCATTCGAGCCGAGTGACTCATTAATTTTAGTCGTTTATTTGACCTGCTGGCCGCAATAAATACAGCAGGATTAATACATGCTCCTCCGGCTAAGGAGGCTCCAGAGATGTGCTCCGACCACCAACTGTCTATCACGTGCATGCAAGAAAATAGATCAACTAAAAACATATAGCCTACAGCCAGCATCTGCTCAACAAGCTCGAACTCTAGAACGAATCGTTTTGTGAGGGCTGCTGCAGTTCGCAAACGATATTGTGCTAATCTCCCTCGCTGCAGTCAAGCAATTGCATTCCACCAAGAGTTGTTCACAATCTAGTCCAGTTGTTGCCACAAATAGACCTTGTTTCAAAGGTATCAAGAAATAATCTTATTTGTAAGCCTAGCAATCCCAAATGTACATTGTTTGAAGCACACTTGAAGCACAAGTCTCAGTCACAAATGACACCTCCAATAAGCCCCCTATGGTGAACGAGAGGCTTGCAGAAACATGATTCTTTCGCGTTTTTAGTTCATCGTTCGCCGGTAGGGGGCCCTGCGTGCTCTGAATTAAATGAACGAAATTAGTCAAAAGATTTGTTATTTTGACTGAATAAGTTGAACAGATCATAGTCAGTAACAGTCAAACTTCTCATTATTATTGCCAACTGCAATATTTATTCTCACATGTCCAGGCTAGGTTCTGCTGTCCCTGAGCTTCCTGGACCTGGATCTATGTGTACTGTATAGCCAAATATATAACTTATGGGCCCTGGGGCTCTGTTCAAAGTATTGTGCAATACTTCGGAAAGTTTTCAGACACCTTGACTTTTGGCACATTTTGTAACGTTACTCCCTTATACCAAAATGTATTAAATAAATAAAAATCCTCTTTAATCTACACACAATACCCTATAATGACAAAGCAAAAATAGGTTTTTAGACATTTTTGCAAATTTATAAAAATAAAAAAAACACCTTATTTTTTAATGTAAGTATTCAGACCCTTCGCTATTGTCATGTTTTGTCATTTATTATCATGTCTTGTCCCTGTGCTTCCCTTCTATTCGTTTCCCTCTGCTGGTCTTATTTGGTTCTTTCCCTCTTTCTATCCCTCTCTCTCCCCCTCCCTCTCTTCCTCTCTCGCTCTCTCTCTCTATCGTTCCGTTCCTGCTCCCAGCTGTTCCTCATTCTCCTAACTACCTCATTTACTCTTTCACACCTGTCCCCTATTTTGCCCTCTGATTAGAGTCCCTATTTCTCCCTCTGTTTTCCGCTTCTGTCCTTGTCGGATCCTTGTTTGATGTTTGCTGTTCTGTGTCCTTGTTCCGCCCTGTCGTGTTTTTGCCTTCTTCAGATGCTGCGTGTCCAGGAGTATCGTTTTTGTTTAAGACTGGAATAAAGACTCTGTTTCTGTTAAGTCGCTTTTGGGTCCTCATTCACCAGCATAACAGAAGGATCCGACCAGTAATGGACCCAGCGACTACGGATTCTCGCAACACTGCCATCGAGTTCCAGGGAGCAATGCTCGGCAGACACGAGCAGGAATTGTCTGCTGCTCGTCATGCCGTTGAGACCCTGGCCGCTCAGGTCTCCAACCTCTCAGGACAGTTTCAGAGTCTTCGTCTCGTGCCACCTGCTAGTTCCTGGTCTTCCGAGTCTCCGGAACCTAGGGTTAATAACCCACCATGTTACTCTGGGCAACCCACTGAGTGCCGCTCCTTTCTCACCCAGTGTGATATTGTGTTTTCTCTCCAGCCCAACACATACTCAAGAGAGAGAGCTCGGATCGCCTACGTCATATCACTCCTTACTGGTCGGACTCGGGAGTGGGGCACAGCTATCTGGGAGGCAAGGGCTGAGTGTACTAACGATTATCAGAACTTTAAAGAGGAGATGATACGGGTTTTTGATCGTTCAGTTTTTGGGAAGGAGGCTTCCAGGGCCCTGGCTTCCCTATGTCAAGGTGATCGATCCATAACGGATTACTCTATAGAGTTTCGCACTCTTGCTGCCTCCAGTGACTGGAACGAGCCGGCGTTGCTCGCTCGTTTTCTGGAGGGACTCCACGCTGAGGTCAAAGATGAGATTCTCTCCCGGGAGGTTCCTTCCAGCGTGGACTCTTTGATTGCACTCGCCATCCGCATAGAACGACGGGTAGATCTTCGTCACCGAGCTCGTGGAGGAGAGCTCGCGTTAACGGTGTTCCCCCTCTCCGCATCTCAACCATCTCCTCCCACCGGCTCAGAGACTGAGCCCATGCAGCTGGGAGGTATTCGCATCTCGACTAAGGAGAGGGAACGGAGAATCACCAACCGCCTTTGCCTCTATTGCGGTTCTGCTGGACATTTTGTTATTTCATGTCCAGTAAAAGCCAGAGCTCATCAGTAAGCGGAGGGCTACTGGTGAGCGCTACTACTCAGGTCTCTCCATCAAGATCCTGTACTACCTTGTTGGTCCATCTACGCTGGTCTGGTTCGGCTGCTTCCTGCAGTGCCTTGATAGACTCTGGGGCTGAGGGTTGTTTTATGGACGAAGCATGGGCTCGGAAGCATGACATTCCTCTCAGACAGTTAGGGAAGCCCACGCCCATGTTCGCCTTAGATGGTAGTCTTCTCCCCAGTATCAGATGTGAGACACTACCTTTAACCCTCACAGTATCTGGTAACCACAGTGAGACCATTTCCTTTTTGATTTTTCGTTCACCTTTTACACCTGTTGTTTTGGGTCATCCCTGGCTAGTATGTCATAATCCTTCTATAAATTGGTCTAGTAATTCTATCCTATCCTGGAACGTTTCTTGTCATGTGAAGTGTTTAATGTCTGCTATCCCCCCTGTTTCTTCTGTCCCCTCTTCTCAGGAGGAACCTGGTGATTTGACAGGAGTGCCGGAGGAATATCATGATCTGCGCACGGTCTTCAGTCGGTCCAGAGCCAACTCCCTTCCTCCTCACCGGTCGTATGATTGTTGTATTGATCTCCTTCCGGGAACCACTCCTCCTCGGGGTAGACTATACTCTCTGTCGGCTCCCGAACGTAAGGCTCTCGAGGATTATCTGTCTGTTTCTCTCGACGCCGGTACCGTGGTGCCTTCTTCCTCTCCCGCCGGAGCGGGGGTTTTTTTTGTTAAGAAGAAGGACGGTACTCTGCGTCCCTGCGTGGATTATCGAGGGCTGAATGACATAACGGTTAAGAATCGTTATCCGCTTCCCCTTATGTCGTCAGCCTTCGAGATTCTGCAGGGAGCCAGGTTCTTTACTAAGTTGGACCTTCGTAACGCTTACCATCTCGTGCGCATCAGAGAGGGGGACGAGTGGAAAACGGCGTTTAACACTCCGTTAGGGCATTTTGAATACCGGGTTCTGCCGTTCGGTCTCGCTAATGCTCCAGCTGTCTTTCAGGCATTAGTTAATGATGTACTGAGAGACATGCTGAACATCTTTGTTTTCGTTTACCTTGACGATATCCTGATTTTTTCACCGTCACTCGAGATTCATGTTCAGCACGTTCGACGTGTACTCCAGCGCCTTTTAGAGAATTGTCTCTACGTGAAGGCTGAGAAGTGCGCCTTTCATGTCTCCTCTGTCACATTTCTCGGTTCTGTTATTTCCGCTGAAGGCATTCAGATGGATCCCGCTAAGGTCCAGGCTGTCAGCGATTGGCCCGTTCCTAAGTCACGTGTCGAGTTGCAGCGCTTTCTCGGTTTCGCTAATTTCTATCGGCGTTTCATTCGTAATTTCGGTCAAGTGGCTGCTCCTCTCACAGCTCTGACTTCTGTCAAGACGTGCTTTAAGTGGTCCGGTTCCGCCCAGGGAGCTTTTGATCTCCTCAAGAAGCGTTTTACATCCGCTCCTATCCTTGTTACTCCTGACGTCACTAAACAATTTATTGTCGAGGTTGACGCTTCAGAGGTGGGCGTGGGAGCCATTCTGTCCCAGCGCTTCCACTCTGACGACAAGGTCCATCCTTGCGCTTATTTTTCTCATCGCCTGTCGCCATCGGAACGCAACTATGATGTGGGTAACCGCGAACTGCTCGCCATCCGCTTAGCCCTAGGCGAATGGCGACAGTGGTTGGAGGGGGCGACCGTCCCTTTTGTCGTTTGGACTGACCATAAGAACCTTGAGTACATCCGTTCTGCCAAACGACTTAATGCACGTCAAGCTCGTTGGGCGTTGTTTTTCGCTCGTTTCGAGTTCGTGATTTCTTATCGCCCGGGAGATAAGAACACCAAGCCTGATGCCTTATCCCGTCTCTTTGGTTCTTCTGTGGCTTCTACCGACCCCGAGGGGATTCTCCCTGAGGGGCGTGTTGTCGGGTTGACTGTCTGGGGAATTGAGAGACAGGTAAAGCAAGCACTCACTCACACTGCGTCGCTGCGCGCTTGTCCTAGTAACCTTCTGTTCGTTCCTGTCTCTACTCGTCTGGCTGTTCTTCAGTGGGCTCACTCTGCCAAGTTAGCTGGCCACCCCGGCGTTCGGGGTACGCTTGCTTCTATTCGCCAGCGGTTTTGGTGGCCTACTCAGGAGCGTGACACGCGCCGTTTCGTGGCTGCTTGTTCGGACTGCGCGCAGACTAAGTCAGGTAACTCTCCTCCTGCCGGTCGTCTCAGACCGCTTCCCATTCCTTCTCGACCATGGTCTCACATCGCCTTAGACTTTATTACCGGTCTGCCGTCGTCTGCGGGGAAGACTGTGATTCTTACGGTTGTCGATAGGTTCTCTAAGGCGGCACATTTCATTCCCCTCGCTAAGCTTCCTTCCGCTAAGGAGACGGCACAAATCATCATTGAGAATGTGTTCAGAATTCATGGCCTCCGGTTAGACGCCGTTTCAGACAGAGGTCCGCAATTCACGTCACAGTTTTGGAGGGAGTTCTGTCGTTTGATTGGTGCTTCCGTCAGTCTCTCTTCCGGGTTTCATCCCCAGTCTAACGGTCAAGCAGAAAGGGCCAATCAGACGATTGGTCGCATATTACGCAGCCTTTCTTTTCGTAACCCTGCGTCTTGGGCAGAACAGCTCCCCTGGGCAGAATACGCTCACAACTCGCTTCCTTCGTCTGCTACCGGGCTATCTCCGTTTCAGAGTAGTCTTGGGTACCAGCCTCTGTTCTCGTCCCAGCTCGCCGAGTCCAGCGTTCCCTCCGCTCAGGTTTTTGTTCAACGTTGTGAGCGCACCTGGAGGAGGGTCAGGTCTGCACTTTGCCGTTACAGGGCGCAGACTGTGAGAGCCGCCAATAAACGTAGGATTAAGAGTCCTAGGTATTGTCGCGGTCAGAGAGTGTGGCTTTCCACTCGTAACCTTCCCCTTACGACAGCTTCTCGCAAGTTGACTCCGCGGTTCATTGGTCCGTTCCGTGTCTCTCAGGTCGTCAATCCTGTCGCTGTGCGACTGCTTCTTCCGCGACATCTTCGTCGCGTCCACCCTGTCTTCCATGTCTCCTGTGTCAAGCCTTTTCTTCGCGCCCCCGTTCGTCTCCCCCCCCCCCCCCCCCCCCCGTCCTTGTCGAGGGCGCACCTATTTACAGGGTACGGAAGATCATGGACATGCGTTCTCGGGGGACGTGGTCACCAGTACTTAGTGGATTGGGAGGGTTACGGTCCTGAGGAGAGGAGTTGGGTTCCATCTCGGGACGTGCTGGACCGTTCGTTGATTGATGATTTCCTCCGTTGCCGCCAGGGTTCCTCCTCGAGTGCGCCAGGAGGCGCTCGGTGAGTGGGGGGGTACTGTCATGTTTTGTCATTTATTATCATGTCTTGTCCCTGTGCTTCCCTTCTATTCGTTTCCCTCTGCTGGTCTTATTTGGTTCTTTCCCTCTTTCTATCCCTCTCTCTCCCCCTCCCTCTCTTCCTCTCTCGCTCTCTCTCTCTATCGTTCCGTTCCTGCTCCCAGCTGTTCCTCATTCTCCTAACTACCTCATTTACTCTTTCACACCTGTCCCCTATTTTGCCCTCTGATTAGAGTCCCTATTTCTCCCTCTGTTTTCCGCTTCTGCCCTTGTCGGATCCTTGTTTGATGTTTGCTGTTCTGTGTCCTTGTTCTGCCCTGTCGTGTTTTTGCCTTCTTCAGATGCTGCGTGTCCAGGAGTATCGTTTTTGTTTAAGACTGGAATAAAGACTCTGTTTCTGTTAAGTCGCTTTTGGGTCCTCATTCACCAGCATAACAGCTATAAGACTCATAAATTAAGCTCAGGTGCATCCTGTTTCCATTGATCATCCTTGAGATGTTTCTACAACTTGACTGGAGTCAACCTGTGGTAAATTCTATTGATTGGACATGATTTGGAAAGGCACACACCTGTCTATATCAGGTCCCACAGTTGACAGTGCATGTCAGAGCAGAAACCAAGCCATGAGGTCGAATGAATTGTCTGTAGAGCTCAGAGACAGGATTGTGTTGAGGCACAGATCTGGGGAAGGGTACAAAAAGATGTCTGAAGCATTGAAGGTCCTCCATCATTCTTAAATGGAAGAAGTTTGGTACCACCAAGACTCTTCATAGAGCTGGCCGCACGGCCAAACTAAGCAATCGGGGGAGAAGGGCCTTGGTGAGCGAAGAGACCAAGAACCCGATGGTCACTCACAGGTGGCCGGGAACAACCTGATGGTCACTCTGACAGAGCACCAGAGTTCCTCTGTGGAGATGGGAGAACCTTCCAGAAGGACAACCATCTCTGCAGCCCTCAAACAATCAGGCCTTTATGGTAGAGTGACCAGATGGAAGCCACTCCTCAGTAAAAGGCACATGACAGCCCGCTTGGAGTTTGCCAAAAGGCACCTAAAGGACTTTCAGACCATGAGAAACAAGATTCTCTCTTCTGATGAAACCAAGATGGAACTCTTTGGCCTGAATGCCAAGTGTCATGTCTGGAGGAAACCTGACACCATCCCTACGGTGAAGCATGGTGGTGGCAGCATCATGCTGTGGGGATGTTTTTCAGAAGCAGGGATTGGGAGACTAGTCAGGATCGGGGGAAAGATGAACGGAACAAAGTACAGAAAGATCCTTGATGAAAACCTGCGCTCAGGACCTCAGACTGGGGCGAAGGTTCACCTTCCAACAGGACAACGACCCTAAGCACACAGCCAAGAAAACGCAGGAGTGGCTTCGGGACAAGTCTCTGAATGTCCTTGAGTGGCCCAGCCAGAGCCCAGACTTGAACCCGATCGACCATCTCTGGAGAGATATGAAATAGCTATAAAGCGAAAGCGACGCTCCCCATTTAACCTGACAGAGCTTGAGAGGATCTGCAGAGAAGAGTGGGAGAAACTCCCCAAATACAGGTGTGCCACGCTTGTAGCGTAATATCCAAGAAGACTCAAGGCTGTAATCTCTTCCAAAGGTACTTCAACAAAGTACTGAGTAAAGAGACTGAATACTTATGTAAATGTGACATTTCAGTTGTTGTTTTTGCTTTGTCATTATGGGGTATGGTGTGTAGATTGATGAGAGAAAAAAAACGATTTAATAAATTATAGAATAAGGCTGTAACGTAACAAAATGTGGAAAAAGTTCAAGGGTCTGGATACTTTCTGAATAACCATCAATAGTAAAGGTACGAGTGTATTAGTCAATAGGAACACTGTTTCCAAGACATAATGGTATAACAGGCTTGACAATCTTTCTGCCAGCGTACAGGCTTTGTAGTTTTTCATAGAACACTGCATGCTAACACTTTGCCAACTGCTCTGAAAGGCCCAACTGAGGTCAATTAGTTTGTTCCAAAACAAATTAATCTCTTCCAAATCTATCTCTACTTGACTGTTTTCTTTCATTTGTCATCTGCTGAGAAATGTTAACTATGAAATGTGAAATATGTAAATAAGGAGTATCAATCCCACATGATTTATCCTAGATTATGATATCCTTGTACCAGAGGCCTCATGCACCTTATATTTTTTTGAGGGCACACTGATGGCCAAATGTCATTTATTTGAGGGAATTATGCATAAAGGAAACAACATCTTCAAGCAGCTTATATTTCCAGTGGATAAATCTTGAATTGGCATGCATGATGCCCAAGCCTGATACCATTTTAAGTCCCAAATGGCACTCTTTTCTCTACATAGTGCACTAAAGGAATAGGCTTCCATTGGGGATGCAAACCAAGTGTATCAGTTCTAGACTAGTGGCCCGTTCAAATGAAGCATCATAAGTGTCTGTATTCTAAGTGTTGGCCTAGCTGTGACGTCCTCTGTAGTCATTGTGGTGAAGAAGTGGCTAGGTACTTTGGCATAACGGCTTCTGGCTGTGGGGGGTTGAGCAGCGGCCAATTACAAGTAGCTCTCTCACGATGAAGTGCTTTTTTTGCTTCTCTTTCTCTCTATCCATGTATCTCCCTCTCTCTATTACTCTCCCTCTCTTTCTTTGATGCTCACTCTTTCTCAAGCACACTATCAGTCTCCACAATGTGTTGGTTGTTGCCACTCCGATGAAGTGTTTATGTCCTGAGCAGATAGAAAGGAGGGAGGGAGAGCCAGAGAGAGATACAGAGACAACAGAACGGCGCCCTTTTCCTCTCCACCAGGAAGCTGGCCAAGTGTACAGGACGGGAGTTTGTGTGTGGGTGTGTGGAAGTAGTATCACTGCTGATTATAATGGACGCAATCAGTGAATGTCAAACAACCAGCTAGCGCTGAACACACACAATCACTCACACTCTCCCTCTCTCTCTCTTTCTGTCACTCTCTCTCTCTATCTCTCTCTCTCTCAACACAGGACTCTAAAACATCTCCATGTACGTCTAAGACTACCCATGCAGTACATACACACATTGATGGGGATTTTTTAATTACGTTACTTACATTGACGCCCAGATTCTTCACCTAGTCAGCTCTGGGATTCAAACAAGCGACCTTCCTTTTCCTGGCCCAATGCTCTTAACCACTAGGCTACCTTACCGCCATCTCCCTTAAAACATACAGTAGCAAAGTTTGGACACACCTGCTCATTGAAGGGCTTTTCTTTGTTTTTACTATTTTCTACATTGTAGAATAATAGTGAAGACATCAAAACTATGAAATAACACATATGGAATCATGTAGTACAATCATTTGCACAACTGAATGCATTCAACTGAAATGTGTCTTTTGCATTTAACCCAACCCCTCTGAATCAGAGAGGTGTAGGGGACTGCCTTAATCAACATCCTCAGTGCCCTGGGAGGAGTTGTTGTTGGGGTTAACTGCCTTGCTCAAGGGCAATACAGCAGATTGTTCCACCTTGCCGGCTCAGGGATTCAAACCAGTGCCCTTTCGGTTACTGGCCCTACGCTCTTAACCACCAGGCTACCTGCCACCCTTAATTGTGCTACTTGTGTTACTTTGTACCAGGCAAACTCCATCAAGTACAGCTTAAGAATTTTAAATGAGTTAAAATAGTATTCAAACCCAGGTCTGCAATGTGCAGAATAGGCAGCCAAGCATTGCAGAAAGAGAGCTTTTCCAGACAGCATTGACCACTGTTGTTGCAAGGATCTTTACTGTCTCTACACTCTCTGGTTGCAAAACAGTTGCTTCTGACAGCTGCGAGTAGAACCCGGTCAGCCAATCAGTTTACTTCACCCTGCAGTTTATCCAGCCAATGAGCAGATGGAATTTAGCTCAGAGTTCCATTTTGTACTGTAGTATGGAGTCCATAGCTGCCTCCCAAATGGGACACTATTCCCTATGGACAAAGTAGTACACTATATATGGATTAGGATGCCATTTGGGATTCAGCCAAGTGTTTTGGACACCCACAGAAACCGCTGAACAGCAAAAATTCTAGAGCTGTATAATAGCAAACGGGTGCACAGTAAATCAAGAATAGTTGAAATCACACAAAAAAATATGGTTAAATTGACTTTACTGGGAGTTATCTTAACCCTCAAGAGAGTGATACACTCCACGGAGTTCAATGTTGTATTGGTAAACAACTCCAGTGTATATTTGGCCTGTTTTAGGTTAATGTCCTGCTGAAAGGAGAATTTGTCTCCCAGTGTCCGTTGGAAAGGAGAATTAAACTGGATATGCCCCAAACATAATGCTTTGCATTCAGGACATAAAGGTCATTTATTGCCAAATTTGTTGCAGTTTTACATTAGTGGCTTATTGCAAACAGGATGTATGATTTGGAATATTTTTATTATGTACCAGCTTCCTTCAATTCACTCTGTCATTTAGGTTAGTATTGTGGAGTAACTACATCCTCAGTTTCCTATCACAGCCATTAAACTCTGTAACTGTTTTAAAGTCACCATTGGCCTCATAGTGAAATCCCTGAGCAGTTTCCCCTCTCCAGCTACTTCATTAGGAAGGACGCTGGTATCTTTGTAGTGACTGGGTGTATTGATGCACCACCCAAAGTGTAATTAATAACTTCACCATGCTCAAAGGGATATTCAATGTTTGCCTTTTTTTATTTGACCCGTCTACCAAATTGGTAGATTTGACCCATCTACAGAAGCTTCTTGGGAAAGCATTAGAAAACCTCCCTGGTCTTTGTGGTTGAATCTGTATTTGAAATTCAATGCTCGACTGAAGGACGTTCCAGATAATTATATGTGATCGGTACAGAGATGAGGTAGTCATTCAAAAATGATTTTAAAGACTATTATTGCACACAAAGTGAGTCCATGCAACTTACAGTTGAAGTCAGAAGTTTACATACACCTTAGCCAAATACATTTAAACTCAGTTTTTCACAATTCCTGACATTTAATCTAGTAACAATTCCCTGCCTTAGGTCAGTTAGGATCACCACTTTATTTTAAGAATGTGAAATGTCAGAATAGTAGTAGAGAGAAATATTTATTTAAGCTTGTACTTCTTTCATCACATTCCCAGAGGGTCAGAAGTTTACATACACTCAATTAGTATTTGGTAGCATTGCCATTAAATTGTTTAACTTGGGTCAAACATTTCGGGTAGCCTTCCACAAGCTTCAAACAACAAGTTGGGTGAATTTTGGCCCATTCCTCCTGACAGAGCTGGTGTAACTGAGTTGGGTTTATAGTCCTCCTTGCTCGCACACGCTTTTTCAGTTCTGCCCACAAATCTTCTATTGGATTGAGGTCAGGGCTTTGTGATGACCACTCCAATACATTGACTTTGTTGTCCTTAGGCCATTTTGCCACAACTTTGGATGTATAATTGGGGTCATTGTCCATTTGGGAGACCCATTTGCGACCAAGATTGAACTTCCTGACTGATGTCTTGAGATGTTGCTTCAATATATCCACATAATTTTCCTCCCTCGTGATGCCATCTATTTTGTGAAGTGCACCAGTCCCTACTGCAGCAAAGCACCCCACAGCAAGATGCTGCCACCCCCATGTTTCACGGTTGGGATGGTGTTCTTCGGCTTGCAAGCCTCCCCCTTCTTCCTCCAAACATAACGATGGTCATTATGGCCAAACAGTTCTATTTTTGTTTCATCAGACCAGAGGACAGTTCTCCAAAAAGTACGATCTTTGTCCCCATGTGCAGTTGCAAACCGTAGTCTGGCTTTTTATGGTGATTTTGGAGCAGTGGCTTCTTCCTTGCTGAGCGGCCTTTCAGGTTATGTCGATATAGGACTCGTTTTACTGTGGCTATAGATACTTTTGTGTCTGTTTCCTGCAGCATCTTCACGAGGTCCTTGGCTGTTGTTCTGGGATTTATTTGCACTTCTCGCACCAAAGTCCGTTCATCTCTAGGAGACAGAACGTGTCTCCTTCCTGAGTATGACGGGTGCATGGTCCCATGGTGTTTATACTTGCGTACTATTGTTTGTACAGACGAACGTGGTACCTTCAGGTGTTTGGAAATTGCTCCCAAGGATGAACCAGACTTGTGGGGGTCTACAATTTTTTTTCTGAGGTCTTGGCTGATTGCTTTTGATTTTGCCATGATGTCAAGCAAAGAGGCATTGAGTTTGACGGTAGGCCTTGAAATACATCCACAGGTACACCTGCAATTGACTCAAATGATGTCAATTAGCCTATCAGAACCTTCTAAAGCCATGACATAATTTTCTGGAATTTTCCAAGCTGTTTAAAGGCACAGTCAACTTATGTATGTAAACTTCTGACCCACTGGAATTGTGATACAGTGAATTATAAGTGAAATAATCTCTCTGTAAACAATTGTTGGAAAAGTTACTTGTGTCATGCACAAAGTAGATGGCCTAACCGACTTGCCAAAACTATAGTTTGTTAACAAGAAATGTGTGCAGTGGTTGAAATACGAGTTTTAATGACTCCAACCTAAGTGTATGTAAACTTCCGACTTCAACTGTATTTATGACTTGTTAAGCAAATGTTTACCCCTTAACTTATTTAGGCTTGCCATAACAAAGGGGTTGAATACCTATTGACTCAAGACATTTCAGCTTTCATTTTTAATGAATTTGTAAAATGTGTAAAAACGTAATACCACTTTGACATTATGGGGTATTGTGTGTACAGTATAGGCCATTGATACAACATCTCAATTTAATTAATTCAATTAAATTCAGGCTATAACTCAACAAAATGTGGAAAAAGTCCAGGGGTGTGAATACTTTCTCAAGTGCGAAACAGGTCTTACCAGTTCATTTAACAAGGCCTCGCCTCAATACAGATGTAGGATCTTAATTTGAGCCAGTTTGCTACAGCATTATATATATTTTTGCAGCAACAAGAAAATGTGAATCATTATGTGGATTATAATTAATTAAAAATTTTGTTGGGGCCGATACATTTTTCGTAAGGGAAAATTTTATTCAGACATTTGAAAGTGGAAATTACAAACATCAGAAGGTTTTTTAAACCTCACACTACAAGTTTTACATTTCCTGCAACAGGGTCATCAAATTAAGATCCTACCTCTCCCACCCCATGTACCAGATTTGCAGAAAGAAGATGGGGGAAAAATGCTTGATTTGTGTCAATGTATGGGCAAATCTCTCTCTTTAGCATTTTTCTGTGATCTTGATAAATCGTAAGAATCATTAAGATGTTCCTGAACACATGCTGGGCTGACTATCTGAGCTTGTGGTGCTAATGCATTGCAGATGCTCGGGTTGTGTCCCAAATAGCACCCTATTCTCTACTTAGTGCACTACTTTTGACATAGCCCTATGGGCCCATTTGGGAATAGGGTGCCATTTGGGACGTAAACTTGGTGCTGATGTTGGTAGTCAAGAGGCCAGAGACACTGCTGCCAAGCTGCCCATTATGTCCTGGATCGAGAAGTAACGGCTTGTACACCCCCCCCCCCCCCCCCACCACCACACACACACCACATCACAGGAACACAAGACAATTTCATATAATTTCACAAGTCGTCATTCTCATACAGTCTCATACAGTCCTCTCCTCATACAGCTGTGTTCTGCTCTGTGTGTGTGTGTTCTATTCTATAAAGCACCAGGCATGGGTTTGCTGTTTGCTGCGTCATCAGTCACCGGTTGGCAGCTCTGTCCGTGCAGAAACTGACAGCCATTAAACTATGCCGTTCAGTCAAAACAGACAAACATTAATTCTTTAAAACATCTTGTCTCTGTCAAAGTGTGGCTTGCCTTCCCTGCTGTATGCTATCCAAACCCTCCCAGGGCCTCTAGCCACATGGGTTCAAATATTATTCTAAATCATTTTAAATACTTTATCTAGGCTTGATTGAGCTTGCCTGGTGCAATGGATCTGATAGAATAGAGTGCAGACCTGCCACTACAGCCAGACTAGTGGAAACGTTGAAAGCATATAAAATATTTGAAATCGTATTTGAACCCAGGTCTGTGGCACATCAGGAGACATCTCCCAGAGAGGAGGCAGATCAGGTACAACTCCTTGTGGAGCATTCTGGGGGCTCATCCTTCCTAACATACTAACCTGATGCTACCTGTAGCGGCCTGCCTGCCTGCCTGCCTGTCTGTTTGCCATCTGCACAATGTCTATTTTCTGCAACATTCATAAACACCCCTATAGGAACGTTTAGGAAAAAACAACCAGCCTCTGTGGAGATGTGCTGAATCAGCAGGAGTAAACAACCTGTATCTACCTGACCTGTCCAATTCCCTTCCTTCACCTCACAGGAACACATACAAAGGATTTGCAGCCAGGAGTGGTTTGTACTTAGTGGTAACGTCCCAAATGACACCCTATTCCCTATATAGTGCACTACTTTTAAACAGGACCCATAGCCCAACAAGTACCTCTGCTCTGATTGCAGGATCATCATACGGTAGGTTAAAGTTTAGGCCAGGATTCAAACCAGCACAGATTTAACAACCTGCACACAGTGATTGACTTTTAAAGGCAATTTCCTGTTTCCTGAAAACGATGCCAATGTCAGCTGGAGCAGAAATCACCTTTAAAAGTCAAACGCAGGGCCTCCCGAGCGGTGCAGCAGTCTTGAGGTGTCACTACAGCCCCGGGTTCGATCCCAGGCTGTGTCATAACCGGTCGTGACCAGGAGACCCATGAGGTGGTGCAGAATTGGCCCAGGGGAGGGTTTGGCCGGCTGGGATTTCCTTGTCCCATCGCGCTCTAGCGACTCCTTGTGAGGGGCCGGGCGCCTGCAAGCTGACTTCGGTCGCCAGCTGGACGGTGTTTCCTCCAACACATTGGTGCACTGTGTCAAGAAGCAGTGCGACTTGACAGGGTTGTGTTTTGGAAGACGTATGGCTCTCGACCCTCGCCTCTCCTGAGTTCGTAGGGGAGTTGCAGCGATGGACGAAATTGGGGAGAAAAAAAAGGGGTTAAAAAGTCAAACGCAGAGCACAGGTAACTTATCTCTGTTTGTTTGAATCCAGCCTCTATGTTAAATTTCGCTAAAGTGCAATACCATTCCAAGTTGGCATTATCGTGCTGGCCTGAACACAGTCAAAACAGTTAGAACACGGCACAGCTTGCAGCCAGCCAGCCGGTCAGTGATGGAAGGAGAGAGAGAGATGTAGAAGGTGGTTAGTTCATTTTAGCTCTCATTGGTCCTATTATTCGAGTCACAAGCAAGTCTCAAGGTCCAAGTCTCAAGTCGATTCCCAAGTAGAACCGGTTGAGTCTCGAGTCAAGTCCATGTCGTGCATTCTAACAGCAAGTTGAGTCGAGTCATACGTTTTTTCGAGTCAGGTAAAAAATCTAATCTAGACAGGTAATGACTTGTTGAACTACAAATATTTGTCTATTTATTGAGGCTACCAGACAGCCCTTTTTATTATTTTGTCGACCACACATTTTGATTATGTAATAATTCATTTGAACATTAAATTCCAAATGCAAGCTTCACAAGTAAATTATCAATTTCAAGCAATTTTTACATACCAAAAGACCATTAGGCCTATGCTAGTAATTGCTGCTTAATGCCCTATTGCTGGTGAGCTTACAAAGTAAACGGTTCATATTCTTGATCACCAAACAATTTTTGGAGTTACATATTCATTTATGGCAATCGTCTTTCCCAGTGGTGTATAGTATTTAAGTAAAAATACTTTACAGTACTACTTAAGCAGTTTTTTGGGGTATCTGCACTTTACTTTACTATTTATATTTTTGCCAACTTTTACTTTTACTTCACTACATTCCTAAAGAAAATAATGTACTTTTTACTCCATACATTTTCCCTGACACCCAAAAGTTACATTTTGACAGGAAAATTGTCCAAGTCACACACTTACCAAGAGAACATCCCGGGTCAACCCTACTGCCTCCGATCTAGCAGACTATTTAAACACAAATGCTTGGTTTGGAAATGATGTCTGAGTGTTGGAGTGTACCCCTGGCTATCCACCAATAAACATAAAATAAAAAATTGTGCCGTCTGGCTTGCTTAATATAAGGATTTTTAAAATGATTTATACTTTTACTTTTGATACTTAAGTATATTTAAAACCAAATACTTTTAGACGTTATACAAGTAGTATTTTACTGGGTGACTTTCAATTTTACTTGAATCATTTTCTATTAAGGTATCTTTACTTTTACTCAAGTATGACGATTGAGTACTTTTTTCACCATTGCTCTCTCCCTACAATTTGACATTTGCGCTTCACCCGATCCTATTGGTGTACAGCAATCTGTTCGCTAGCTCAGTGGTTTTCAACCTTTTTGACCCACGACTTTCAAAAAGGAGTGGTTCAAAGCTTGCGACACCTGCGCACATGCACGTGCACACAACTGCTGCGCAAATGTAGCCTGTCATTACAGCATTTTCAGAACGCAAGGTACAGAAATAAACTGCATTTTACGCCTGCATTTTGAGCTGAAAGTCATTCATGTTAGCAGTCAATATCAAATAGAGATATCATGTCACATTGTCACTTCTTTGGAGACCAGACCAAGCAGGATCATAAGGCCTACCTTCCCAAACTAGGCCTATCTGAAATATGAAAATGATCAATGAAATCACCAGGTAGCCTATTGTTGTGACAAAGATGAGCCCGTAACACATTGCTGAACGTTACTTTATATGGATAATATTAATGTAGGTAGGTTGTCACACCCTGATCCGTTTCACCTGTCTTTGTGCTTGTCTCCACCCCGCTCCGCTCCAGGTGTCGCCCATCTTCCCCATTAACCCCAGTGTATTTATACCTCTGTTCTCTGTTCTCTGTTTGTCTGTTACCAGTTTGTTTTGTCCGTCAAGCCTACCAACGTTTTCCCCCTTGCTCCTGTCTTTTTCTATAGTTCCTTTTTTCTAGTTTTCCCGGTTTTGACCATTCTGCCTGCCCTGACCCTGAGCCTGCCTGCCGTTCTGTACCCTTTGACTCTGATCTGGATTACTGACCTCTGCATGCCCCATGACCTGTTGTTTTGCCTGTCCCTGTTATAGTAATACACTTTTGCTACTTTGACACTGTCTGCATCTGGGTCTTCCCTAAAACGTGATATAGGCATATTCCATAGGCTTTGCCAGGCAAAACCGGACAAAATAAGACAAGCGCTTTCTGGTCACTAATCTGGATATGTGCGCGCCAATGCTGATGACTGGTCATTGGTCAAGAATCAGAAGAGCAACTTTTTGGTTCTAAAAGACAGATTGACACAAGAATTTGGTACAATGCCATAGGCCTATGGTGGTGATCAGATTGAATAAGCAAAGGTATAAATATAAAATACAAACGGTAGGCTATATGTAGCCTATTAACATATGTATGCAAAAAAAATATTTTCCCGATTCAGTTTCACATTTGCAATCCCCCAAAACCTTCTCACTTTTTTTCTCTCCAAGGTGGCTTAGCAGTTCAGACGTCTTTTCCGTATTGTCTTGTCGTGTCCTGTATATATATATATATTTACACCTTTTCTTCACATATCTTTTATTTATTTTATTATCCAAGAACTCAACTACAAAAGCTTTCCTGCAAAAGCTTTCCTGCAACCCGCTTCACCAATTACAATAAGTAATATTTACCTCAATCTGAAAATCCATCGTGGAAGATAGCCAGGGGCTAATTCAGAAGCTAGCCTGATAGCTAACCAGAAGCTACTCCGATAGCTAGCCAGAAGCTAATCTGTAGCTGCCCCGAAATTAGCCGGTTTGCTAGCTAGCGTTGGTGTTTCAGCTGCCCACGTTTTGCGGTCATCAGCTATTCCTTTAGCTCGATAATCTACCGGCACTTTTGTGCAACGCGACTCGGACCGGAGCATTCCGGGACTTTTTTTCTCCCAGTTTCCCCGGATTCCAACCGCAGGCTCTGGACACTTGCACCTTGATTTCGCAGCTAGCTAGCTGCATACCGTGTGACTATTGGCTTACGTCGACCCCGGAGCAAACTCAAATCATGCTGGAGCTAGCCAGCTGAGGAGTTCCATCACCATCCGGACCCGTTTCTTTTGTTGCTGCTGCAGATACGGAACCCCACCGGGCCTTCACGACTGACTGCCGACGTTATCTGCCCGAGGGATTTATCCAACCGGCAAATCCGTCCCGACGTTACCTGAACGCTCACCTGAGGCCCGCTAATCGTTAGCTGTCCTATCGGCTGCTATCTGAACAAAACCCCACTACACGGAACCTACCGACGGAAACGCACGAGGTATCTACAAACAGACCTCCATCCTATGCTGCTACCGATAGCCATATACCCGGCCAGCTGTCTGGATCGCCACGACCCCAACCAACCTCTACTCACTGGACCCTTACTGATCACTCGATTAAGCATGCCTCTCCTTAATGTAAATATGCCTTGTCCATTGCTGTTCTGGTTAGTGTTTATTGGCTTATTTCACTGTAGAGATTCTAGCCCTGCTCTCTATACCATATCCAACCTATCAGTTCCACCACCCACATATGCGATGACATCACCTGGTTTCAATGATGTTTCTAGAGACAAGATCTCTCTCATCATCACTCAATACCTAGGTTTACCTCCACTGTATTCACATCCTACCATACCTTTGTCTGTACATTATTCCTTTAAACTATTTTATCGCCCCCAGAAACTTCCTTTTACTCTCTGCTCTAGTAGCTCTAGGCGACCAATTCTCATAGCTTTTAGCCGTACCATTATCCTACTTCTCCTCTGTTCCTCTGGTGATGTAGAGGTGAATCCAGGCCCTGCAGTACCTGGCTCCACTCCTATTCCCCAGGCGCTCTCTTTTGATGACTTCTGTAACCGTAATAGCCTTGGCTTCATGCATGTTAACATTAGAAGCCTCCTCCCTAAGTTTGTTTTGTTCACTGCTTTAGCACACTCTACCAACCCGGATGTTTTAGCCGTGTCTGAATCCTGGCTTAGAAAGACCACCAAAAATTCAGACATTTTTATCCCCAATTACAATATTTTCAGACAAGATAGAACGGCCAAAGGGGGCGGTGTTGCAATCTACTGCAAAGACTGCCTGCAGAGTTCTGTTATACTATCCAGGTCTGTTCCCAAACAATTTGAACTTCTACTTTTAAAAATCCACCTCTCTAAAAACAAGTCTTTCACCGTTGCCGCCTGCTATAGACCACCCTCTGCCCCCAGCTGTGCTCTGGACACTATATGTGAACTGATTGCCCCCCATCTATCTTCAGAGCTCGTGCTGCTAGGCGACCTAAATTTGAACATGCTCAACACCCCAGCCACCCTACAATCTAAGCTTGATGCCCTCAATCTCACACAAATTATCAATGAACCTACCAGGTACCACCCCAATTCCGTAAACACGGGTACCCTCATAGATATCATCCTAACAAACTTGCCCTCCAAATACACCTCTGCTGTTTTCAACCAAGATCTCAGCGATCACTGCCTCATTGCCTGCATCCGTAATGGGTCAGCGGTCAAACGACCTCCACTCATCACTGTCAAACGCTCCCTGAAACACTTCAGCGAGCAGGCCTTCCTAATCGACCTGGCCGGGATATCCTGGAAGGATATTGATCTCATCCCGTCAGTAGAGGATGCCTGGTCATTTTTTAAAAATGCCTTCCTCACCATCTTGAATAAGCATGCCCCATTCAAGAAATTTAGAACCAGGAACAGATATAGCCCTTGGTTCTCTCCTGACCTGACTGCCCTTAACCATCAGAAAAACATCCTATGGCGTTCTGCATTAGCATCGAACAGCCCCCGTGATATGCAACTTTTCAGGGAAGCCAGAAACCAATATACACAGGCAGTTAGAACAGCCAAGGCTAGCTTTTTCAAGCAGAAATTTGCTTCCTGCTACACAAATTCAAAAAAGTTCTGGGACACCGTAAAGTCCATGGAGAATAAGAACACCTCCTCCCAGCTTCCAACCGCTCTGAAGATAGGAAACACTGTCACCACCGACAAATCCACTATAATTGAGAATTTCAATAAGCATTTTTCTACGGCTGGCCATGCTTTCCACCTGGCTACCCCTACCCCGGACAACAGCACTGCCCTCCCCTCTGCTACTCGCCCAAGCCTTCCCCATTTCTCTTTCTCCCAAATACAGTCAGCTGATGTTCTTAATGAGCTGCAAAATCTGGACCCTTACAAATCAGCCGGGCTAGATAATCTGGACCCTTTCTTTCTAAAACTATCTGCTGAAATTGTTGCCACCCCTATTACTAGCCTCTTCAACCTCTCTTTCGTGTCGTCTGAGATCCCCAAAGATTGGAAAGCAGCTGCGGTTATCCCCCTCTTCAAAGGGGGGGACACCCTTGACCCTAACTGCTACAGACCTATATCTATCCTACCCTGCCTTTCTAAGGTCTTCGAAAGCCAAGTCAACAAACAGATTACCGACCATTTCGAATCACACCACACCTTCTCCGCCATGCAATCTGGTTTCAGAGCTGGTCATGGGTGCACCTCAGCCACGCTCAAGGTCATAAACGATATCGTAACCGCCATCGATAGGAAACAATACTGTGCAGCCGTATTCATTGACCTGGCCAAGGCTTTTGACTCTGTCAATCACCACATCCTCATTGGCAGACTCGACAGCCTTGGTTTCTCTAATGATTGCCTCGCCTGGTTCACCAACTACTTCTCTGATAGAGTTCAGTGTGTCAAATCGGAGGGTCTGTTGTCCGGGCCTCTGGCAGTCTCTATGGGGGTGCCACAGGGTTCAATTCTTGGACCGACCCTCTTCTCTGTTTACATCAATGATGTCGCTCTTGCTGCTGGTGATTCTCTGATCCACCTCTACGCAGACGACACTATTCTGTATACTTCTGGCCCTTCTTTTGACACTGTGTTAACAACCCTCCAGGCGAGCTTCAATGCCATACAACTCTCCTTCCGTGGCCTCCAACTGCTCTTAAATACAAGTAAAACCAAATGCATGCTCTTCAACCGATCGCTGCCTGCTCCTGCCCGCCTGTCCAACATCACTACTTTGGACGGCTCTGACTTAGAATATGTGGACAACTACAAATACCTAGGTGTCTGGTTAGACTGTAAACTCTCCTTCCAGACCCACATCAAACATCTCCAATCCAAAGTCAAATCTAGAATTGGCTTCCTATTCCGCAACAAAGCATCCTTTACTCATGCTGCCAAACATACCCTTGTAAAACTGACCATCCTACCAATCCTCGACTTCGGTGATGTCATTTACAAAATAGCCTCCAAAACCCTACTCAATAAATTGGATGCAGTCTATCACAGTGCCATCCGTTTTGTCACCAAAGCCCCATATACTACCCACCACTGCGACCTGTACACTCTCGTTGGCTGGCCCTCGCTTCATACTCGTCGCCAAACCCACTGGTTCCAGGTCATCTACAAGACCCTGCTAGGTAAAGTCCCCCCTTATCTCAGCTCGCTGGTCACCATAGCAGCACCTACCTGTAGCACGCGCTCCAGCAGGTATATCTCTCTAGTCACCCCCAAAACCAATTCTTCCTTTGGACGCCTCTCCTTCCAGTTCTCTGCTGCCAATGACTGGAACGAACTACAAAAATCTCTGAAACTGGAAACACCTATCTCCCTCACTAGCTTTAAGCACCAGCTGTCAGAGCAGCTCATAGATTACTGCACCTGTACATAACCCATCTACAATTTAGCCCAAACAACTACCTCTTTACCTACTGTATTTATTTATTAATTTATTTTGCTCCTTTGCACCCCATTATTTCTGTCTCTACTTTGCACTTTCTTCCAATGCAAACCAACCATTCCAGTGTTTTTTAGTTTTTATTTTACTTGCTGTGTTGTACTCACTTCGCCTCCATGGCCTTTTTATATTTTATTTATTTATACATATATCTGTTTGCCTTCACCTCCCTTATCTCACCTCACTTGCTCACACTGTATATAGACTTATTTTTTTTCACTGTATTATTGACTATATGTTTGTTTTTACTCCATGTGTAACTATGTGTTGTTGTATGTGTCGAACTGCTTTGCTTTATCTTGGCCAGGTCGCAATTGTAAATGAGAACGTGTTCTCAATTTGCCTACCTGGTTAAATAAAGGTTAAATAAAAATAAAAATAAATAAAAACTGTGCTAGCTCACCTGGTCCATTTAGAGCGCCAAGTGTGCGTTTCACTAGCCAATCTGTTTTTTTGCAAATTTGATACTGAGATATCCACGGAGCCTGTGTCACAAAATGAGTGACAAAAAGTTACAAAACCTGGCCAGAAAATTTCAAGTCCTAGCTCGCATATTTAAGACCATTTCATTGGTTTCTTTTCCAGGAAGTCAAGTGAGTCTCTAGTCACCAACTTTGTGACTGGAGTCCACACCTCTGGAAAACTCTGCCCATACACCAAGGGCGCTGAGCTAGCGAGCTAAAATGAACGCACCCTGGCAGTCAATCAGCTAAGGATCACCTCTCTGTCTACTTCGATCCCTCTCTTTATTTGTCTCAAAGCCACAGACGAGGACCAACACAAAGAGAGTGAGTCAGATATGGTACTGTAACGGATACGTCACAAATGGTATCCTATTCCCAATATAGTGCACTATTTTTGACCAGAGCCCTACAGGTCTTTTATAACTTTACATTTTTTGACCAGGGCCCATGGGGGGTTTGTGTGGGTCTGCACTTTTCAGACTATTCCATAGGTTCTATAGCACCAGGCAAGATCGTTAAGTATTTGAAAGAAAACAAATAGTATTTGAACCCAGGTCTGAGCAGATCTATAGGGAAGACATTGAGCCCTTACAACAACTCTGAGGTGGCATGGAGCAGGGTGTATTTGGGAACGCTGTGTTTCCCTAGGCATGATATCCATCCACTGATTATTGACATGGAGAAAGCAAAATTCAGGCCCCAGGCCTCGGGACTCAGAGTGGAACATTTGAGTCTTGTCTGACGTGTAATAGCCCATGGAATGTTTGTGTGTGTAGGGTGAGACTACAAGTCAGAGAAAGAAACTGGTGACTAAGACTTTCATGAAGAGTGACTGGTCTAACATGGAATAGATCAGGATGGAGAATGCATGGACAGACAGACACATAACAATCATTATCAATCATTAGTTGAGGACATACTGTACGGAGATACTATATATTGCACTACATAGGTAATAGGCTGCCATTTGGGACACAGACACAGTATGCTTTAATGGGATGGGAATACAAGGGTGCTAATAGTTTAGTTATTCAACTGTGCAGGAGTTGTATGTTTGAACTTGGCTGTGCCATTAAAATGAATCATAGCTTTTAAAATATGTGCTTTTTAAAAACCTCTGGAAGATATAAGACAACTGGTATTTTGTCTGGTAAACCTTCTCCCTTTCGCCGTACCACGTGTGTGACTTAAGGTACCACAGTGTCCCATAGGACTTGTCAAAAGTAGTGCACTATATAGGGAATAGGGTGCCATTTGGGACTCAGCTTGAGGTATTTAGCACAGTGAAAGAACAACACTGACAACTTTCCTATACACAGTGCTGTATCTACATGCTGACAGTGTCTACTCAACCTTTCAAATCAAACAATCACCCCCACACATACTCAATCAAATCAAGCAATTTCCGCAACATTAATGCATTAAAATCTACACAATCAATCATCACAACCATGATTCAATACTAATATTGTTTTATTTTGTATATTTTTTTTATATATATATATGTTTTTGTACTTTTCCCCAAAATTTCCTGATATCCACTTGATAGTTACAGTCTTGTCCCAGCGCTGCAACTCCCGTAAGGACACGAGAGAGGCAAAGGTCGAGAGCCATGCGTCCTCCGAAACACGACCCTGCCAAGCCGCACTGCTTCTTGACACACTGCTCGCTTAACCCGGAAGCCAGCCGCACCAATGTGTCGGAGGAAACACTGTACAACTGGCGACCTAAGTCAGCGTGCAGGCGCCCGGCCCACCACAAGGAGTTGCTAGAGTCCAATGGGACAAGGACATCCTGGCCAGCCAAACCCTCCGGTAACCCGGACGACGCTGGACCAATTGTGCACCATCTCATAGGTCTCCCGGTCCTGGGATCAAACCCGAGTCTATTGTGACACCTCAAGCACTGCAGTGCCTTAGACCGCTGCGCCACTCGGTAGGCTCTAATATTGTTCTTTTAAGCTCTTGCATTTAACACTAAGAAATTACCGGACTCACAGAATCTTCCTAACAGGGTTTCTGGAAAGCTTGAGAATTTGGACAAAGTTACCAGAATTTTGTAGTCAAAGCGGGAATAACAACCAACCAGGTAGCACCCAATTTGTTCCATCTCGGTTTTCCCTTCAATAAAACAGGATTAGGCTAAGCGGTGTGTTACAGTCAAAATGCTCCTGACACAACGCATGCAGGGTTAGAAAGGGCAGACATTTAAAAAAACACCTCTTGGTAGCATACCATGCAAGTCTCCGTATAAATCCAATAACGGTTACGAAGTTAGTTATCACATTAAGTCAAAGGAAAAGAGTGTGGCAGAGTCTGCATCTCAAATGGGGCCTTATTCCCTATATCGTTAACTACTTTTGAGTCCTGGTCAATAGTAGTGCACGACCTGACCACAAGGCCTAAGAGGATGTGAACAGAGATCATTGAACCAGGTTCTGTCCTTAGGTCAGCCGTAGAAGCAGAGGACCATTGAGAAACACTCGGTTAGTGGTGACATTAGTAGTCCTCTTCCTACTTTCTATGGAAGTCTATGTCTGCCTCCCAAAAGGCACCTGCGTGTGCCAGTGGGCCATTGCCAGAGGAGAGAGAGAGAGACATTTGTGCAACAGGTAAAATAATGATATACAACAGACTAACTGGAGAGCCAATTCAAAACATGTTGTGTAGTTTGGCTGGTTATCTCGCTAGTTAACTATTTAGCTATTAGCATGTATTAATGTCATTGTCCTGTCCTAACTTTCCACCAGCACTCATGTATAACCACAAATGGACGACACGCAGTTGATATGAGTGCACTGTTGATGAAATTAACCAATGCTGCACCAATGCTCCGTTTGTAAAACTGTCTCTCAAGCGCTCAAAATTGGCTAGGCTTCATCTCTATTCAAGACTGCCCATGTAATTCTGTTACAAAAATATTCCTAGAATAGCCTAATTGACAATTAACTCCTACGGTATGCTGTCAACATCTCCCCTGAACACTGAATAGTTTAACCTTACAAATAAATAAACATCTTAGTTATCTACCTCGCACACTTTAGCCATTTGATCCCTGGTTCATTGAATGAGGGAATTATTTTAAAAAGACATAAAAAGTATTTGGTTGTAATTGTAATGTTGCAGTCTGGCCAACCATCCTCCAAGAGATTCCAGGAGAGCTACTGGGTGGGCAGGCTTTTTCTCCAGCCCTGCTGGAACACACCACGTTGTAAAAAATCAGAACACCCAGTAGCTCTCCAGATGGAGAGATTGACGAACCACAGTGCAGTATTTTACTTTGTGGGGGGTTAAGTGCCAGTCACCTTTTTGGCCCATGATGTAACAGACCACTTCACTGGGGGGGGGGGGGGGGGCAAGTGACTTGAACTTTAGGGGTAAAAAGATCTGTCCTACTTGTCTAGAGGCCAAGTGGCTAAAAAAGTTAATGTCAAGCCCTGCGTTCAGATTCAATGTCTAGTTTGTGTTCAAGTTTAGACTCAAGCTTAGGTCAAAACCTGTACTACTAGAGAAGTACAAAAGACATTCCCTACCAAGATGAATAAAGGGTCTGAAACAGAAGACCAACTACTCCAAAAGACCCATCATCACATAATGAGATTCTAACTCTGGAATTTACCCGCCATCTGAACCATATAGACATTATGAATGAAACCACTGTATCAGAGCCGATTCAGGAAGCATTTTCAAAGGAATTTGAAATTTAAGAAGCACAGAACACAGAATTTCTGTTAATTGGATCTTCCTTCTCCATAATCTTAGAGGGAGAGCATGATGCACATCTTAAAACTAGAGGTACCAGTACCAGTTAGCTCAACCTTTAGTTGAAGGGGATATAGGCTGCATAAGGCCTTCATAATGCCAGTCATCATTCACAAGAGCATAGGGGTTAGGGAGGGTCATAGGGAAAGGGTCCAAATTATAGATATCAGAAGACCCAAGAGATGTTAAGAATGTTACTCTACCTAATGGTAGTGAGGAAAAAACCCTGCACACTCCTCATAATAGTATTTTTAGAACGTTAATTGGTGTGTTAACCCTAAAGAATCAGTAAAAAAAAAATAATAATAATAATAATAATAATGTACATCTCATTTAGAAAAAAGCACCAAAACACAGGACCGGACCATGACGCACAAGACCATGATACAAGGTAACAGACAATGTGCTTTGTTTCAAGAAATGTTAACTTTGCTATTATTCTTCATTTTTGTTTGATTCCACTCTTGCACACAATGAGGAAACCACCGGCTCATTCATTCCACAAACATGGAAAATAAGTCGCTAACTGTTAAAGAACATGACATATCAAAGCTCAGTCGGCTTTAAAACCAGCATCTGAAGAGATATTAACTGGGTCTCCTGGGGGCATTTGGGAACCGTTGGTAAAACTGTGGTAAATATTGGCTACATAGCATTGCACTACATGTTCACAACAAAATGCTAATGGAGAGATTGTGTTATTATCCCCACAAAGTATGTTTGATGGGTTGCGTTTGTTGCTTAAAGGTTTAAGAGCATGCTATAAATGCATAGTTATGTGGTGGCATTCGGACTATATTCTTGACCTGATACGTACCCTGCATGGCATGATGCTGGTTTTGTTTGCATGATGTTGAAAGGTATATGAGTTGTGTTATGACTCGCTCTATGTCAAATCCAGTAGCTCCATGTGTGCCGGGAAAGAGCCCGGTCAAAAATAGTAGTTCACAATAGGGAATATGATGCCATTTGCTGAGCAGACAGAATGTCACTTGACATTTCGGCTACAGTAGCCTACACTGATACACACAGTACCAGTCAAAAGTTTGGACACACCTACTCATTCAAGGGTTTTTCTTTATTTTTACTATTTTCTACATTGTAGACTAATAGGGAAGACATCAAAACTATGAAATAACACATAAGGAAACAAATCAAAATATATTTTAGATTCTTCAAAGTAGCCAACCTTTGCCTTGATGACAGCTTTGCACACTCTTGGAATTCTCTCAACCAGTTTCATAAGTTAGTCACCTGGAATGCATTTAAATTAACAGGTGTGCCTTGTTGAAAGTTAATTTGTGGAATTTATTTCCTTCTTAATGCGTTTGAGCCAATTAGTTGTGTTGTGACAATGTAGGGGTGGTATACAGAAAATAGTCCTATTTGGTAAAAAAAACAAGTCCATATTATGGCAAGAACAGCTCAAATACGCAAAGAGAAACGACAGTCCATTATTACTTTAAGACATTAAGGTCAGTCAATCCGGAAAATGTCAAGAACTTTGAAAGTTTCTTCAAGTGCAGTCGCAAAATCATCAAGCGCTATGATAAAACTGGCTCTCATGAGGACCGCCACAGGAAAGAAAGACCCAGAGTAACCTCTGCTGCAGAGGATAAGTTCATTAGAGTTACCAGCCCCAGAAAATGCAGCCCAAATAAATACTTTACAGAGTTCATGACAGATCTCAACATCAACTGTCCAGAGGAGACTGTGTGAATCTGGCCTTCATTGAATTGCTGCAAATAAACCACTACTAAAGGACACCAATAAGAACATGAGACTTGCTTGGGCCAAGAAACACAAGCAATGGACATTAAGAGATTTTTGGTTCCAATCGCTGTGTCTTTGTGACATGGAGAGTAGGTGAACGGATGATCTCTGTATGTGTGGTTCCCACCGTGAAGCATGGAGGAGGAGGTGTGCTGGTGCTTTGCTGGTGACACTATCTGTGATTTATTTAGAATTAAAATGCACTTAGTGGGACTATCGTTTGTTTTTCAACAGGACAATGACCCAACACACCTCCAAGCTGTGTAAGGGCTATTTTACCAAGAAGGAGAGTGATGGAGTGCTGCATCAGATGACTTGGCTTCCACAATCACCCAACCTCACCCCAATTGAGATGGTTTGGGTTGAGTTGGACCGCAGAGTGAAGGAAAAGCAGCCAACAAGTGCTCAGCATATGTCGGAACTCCTTCAAGACTGTTGGAAAAGCATTCCTCATGAAGCTGGTTGAGAGAATGCCAAGAGTGTGCAAAGCTGTTATCAAGGCAAAGGTTGGCTACTTTGAAGAATCTCAAATATAAAATACATTTAGTTTTGTTTGACACTTTATTGGTTACTACATGATTCCATATGTGTTATTTCATAGTTTTTACGTCTTCACTATTATCCTACAATGTAGAAAATAGTAAAAATAAAGAACAACCCTTGAATGAGTAGGTTTGTCCAAACTTTTGACTGGTACTGTATATTTGGTTAATCGACAGGGATTATGTAACAAACAATAGGGCTCTGACCAAAAGTAGTGGATACATGGAATAGGGTGCCATAAATAGAGAATAGTTTGTTCAGAAGTAGTGCACTAAATAGAGGACACTGGTCTAAGTAGTGCACTAAATGGGGCATAGGGTGCCATTTGGAACTATCGTTGTTAATAGGATTCATAGAATAATAATGCTAAAATATTATCAGAAGTTATCCTGCAAACCCACTGATAGTACAGGCAACTGAGGACAATCGAAAGGCTGAAATAACGCCGTGTCAAACTAACAAACTCGAAGTTTCAATAGCCTGAATACAGAACCGTGGCAGATCAGAAACGATTGGACATTAAATGTACGTAATCCAGTGGCTATCAGGCATCCACTGCAGGTGTGCTTTGGTGCTTTCAATATGGCTACAGCCAGGTTCATTTACATTAGGTCGAACTCGTGTCACAAAGTATCCTAATGCATTTCTATTCGATGTAGGTGTTGCAAGTCTACTCATACCGTCAGGTCAGCTGCTGATTTCTTCACCAGTTCGCAAATTGACTTCAATTTTCACACCGCAACGTTTCAAAAGCTGTCGTTTGACCTGAAATACCCCCAGTTAGAACGGGAGAATACATGATAGCGAATAATTCAGATACATTGCATGTCCTGAAATTATATCTACGGCAACGCTGGACGGACAATTTAATTCAGAGGCACTATGATAAGTGGTTGCGGTACATGTTTATCAGATCGACGTGTCGTTACACTGTAACCATTCGATCGAAATGTTGTTACATTGTAACTACCCAGTGTTATAGAGGTGTATTCATAATTCGCTTTCCTCAATGAAATAAAAACGCATTACAGCACTTTATAGCCTATTTAGGTTTATAGAAGTATCGTCCAAAATAATCTTAAAGTTACATTGGCTACTTCAAAATATGACTGATATGCTTTCAGTAGGCTAGGCCACCTGCACAGCGCACGATACATTTATTTTGCCTACTTAGACAAAAGCCTGCGTGACAAAATTGTATTCAAATTTGGGGCAGACTATCCAGATGTTCCGGGCAGCGCTTGTGAATTAAACAAAACCCTAGTCTGTGTGTCTGAAGACAGACGAGCAACAAACAGTACTCCATATATAAATACTCGTTGACTGGCTAATGACATGCAGCAGTTGTAGCCTAATTCTGATGCAAACTGTAGCCTACACAGCGGATGTTCGAAAAGCAAACATTCATCTTCCGATTCTGCCCCAAAATGATTTCACATCCGGCCACATTATCAAACCTTTATATCGGACCGCCATTAGCCAGAACAACAAACACCAACTCAAGAGAGCGTATAAAAAACAATTTGACTAAGTCAACAATAGTCAGGCAAAGTGAGTTTCTTATTTAGAGACGAATGAACAGTCTAGCGACTTATTGAATGTCTGTCTACAAACGGACGTTTTTCGACAGCATTTTTCCCCCTGCACCGAAATATCGATGTTTCAAAAATGAACATAAAAATTGGGCAACATACCTCATACGCAGGTCGGCAAACAGAAATGTTATTTTCCAACACTCCACTGGTGCATTCCTCTCCAACTGAGTTCGCGCGGGTGTAGTCGGTTTTCTTCTACCTGTGAGCGGGACGAGCGGGGTCAAACGGATGGAACGCGTGCCCTGGAATGACCTGACGAAGCGAGTATGCGAGAAAGTCTGGGTTGACAAACTTCAACATGGACCCGGGAAAACGTACTGTAGCTACTGACAACTGCAGTGCTCAGATTAATCGCTATGGGGAATCAGAGAGCTGTTGTTTGAATCCCTGTCAGCCAGGAACCAAACCAAGCCTCGCCCCTACTAGCCTACATCTCTGTGTCTGCTGCAAAAATTAACATAAAAACGTTTTCTTCTGATGATGTAGTGTAGTCTACATTGAAAATATGCACGTTTATACAGTTATAGCTTTAACAATATTGACTTCACTTACTCCAAAAATAATATTATTGTGTCTGTGTCTGACTATGTGTGTGTGTGTATGTTTTATTTCATAGCATCAGTATGCTCCTGTCCTCAACTACGTACATGGCTCCACCACTGAATAAACAGTAGTAGGTTTAATGTCATTGATCCAATTTCTCTCTCTTGGACCTTGACCTGGTTGGAAGAATCAGTTAACCTTTGTGTGTGCGTGTGCATGTGTATGTGTTTGAATCTCATAGCATCAATGTGCTCCTCTCCTCAAATTGTAGGCTGCTACGTACATGGCTAGACCACTGAATAAACAGTAGCAGGTTTAATGTCATTGATCCAATTTCTCTCTCTTGGACCTTGACCTGGTTGGAAGAATCCCCCCAACTGTGAGGGGAATTAGAGGCAGAATCTATCATGGGCTACGTCCCAAATGGCAACCTATTTTGACCAGAACCCTGGTCAAAAGTAGTGCAATACATTGGGCATATGATGCCATTTGGGATGGGCCATGGTGCTATAAAGAAACAATTGCAGAAAATCATTGCTACTGTACCAACATAAACAACTTGCACTCAGCTGCCATCGCCAAGTTAAATCCATTTTCCCTTTTTGGCTTCTTATAACGTGTTGCAACAGCACTAAACACCCCCTATCTATTCATAGTAGGGGTGTATTTCAAACACAAGACTGGGCTTAGGCTATGATAAAGTTATATCTACTTTATTACCACAAGTGTAGGCTTAGGCTGTGATAAAAGCTATATTATCAACCAATCGCATGAGTAGGCTTAGGCTGTAATAAAAGTGGTATCTACAGTAATCTACCTGGTTTAGTGCTAGGTCTTTCTTTAATGTCCGATATGTCCCAACCGTGCCATGATGTTTTACTTGGGGCCACTCCAAGTGTGTTGTAGTGCATCCAGCTATACTGATCAGTCCCGGTCAAGTATCTGTGGCATAGTACTGTCTGTCTCTCAGGCAGGCAATATTTCAGACACCAGTCAGTGGGGTTATAAGCTAAAACAGGTGCCCCTCCATTCATAATGACATCATCGGTGTTAACATGTCTCATTGATGTCAGGTTGTTGGTCGTTTTTGGTGCCGTTGTAACTGCCGTCGTTAAGAGGATGTTTTGCACACTTGTGTAAAATGTATGTGTGCCTGTGAATTTTTTCTTCTCAGAGGACAATTATTATATTATTTGATTATATTATATTTTAATGTATGCCTCATTAGGTTGGCAGGTGGCCAAGTGGTTAGAGCGTTGGACTAGACTAGATCAATTCCCCGAGCCGACAAGGGAAAAATTTCTCACCCACTGTTCCTAGGCCATCATTGAAAATAAGAATTTGTTCTTAACTGACTTGCCTAGTTAAATATATGTACAAATTTAAATTAAATACAAGTGGTTATCAAATCATTACATTGACGCTGCTTAGCATTTGGCCATCAATCTTTCTGCTCTCAGTGGCATATATGTTTCGAAATGCTCTCACTCACTCATTTATAACACGCCTACTGTACAGCTACCCCGGCTACCTTCTCTAAGGACCTGAGCCAAGCACTAGGGAATACAGTAGTCTGCTCTCTAGCTCTATCTGCTGTGTTATGCATCAGTGACTTTGAGCATCAAAGATTCATGTCTTTGAACAGATTCTACATTCCTATATGTTTCTGAAAGGAAGTGCTCACCATTAATGTGCCTGAACTGAATGAACTTCATAATCCATTCCTGTCAGGAATTTCAATAGGGAGATGGTCACAAGGAGGGAGAGTAAATTAAGTGGTGTTTTATGGTGCGGGAAACTGGGAACATTGGAGAGAGCTCCCAAACAATCCCAAAGTTGTTTTGCTTTGGCCTGAGGAAAAACATGCAGGCTCTCTTGAACTTCCTATTATGACATCCTTCAGTATTGGATCAATTCTTAGTCGACAGAAATAGTAACATTTAATTGTATTTGTTTCATTTAAACTTAATTAAACCAGAAAAGACAGTTGAGGTTGGAAACCTCCTTTCTCATATCCCACTTCTTTGTTAACTGCTAAAATAACTGGTCCTATAGAATTACAAAGCACCCCATATTTTTAGCAGTATACTGTTAGTTCTTGACCTCCGTAAAAACATAAACAAATAGTGGTTTGCCTGCTGTGTATATTGTGGTGCTGAAGACTCTCCAGCCATGCTAAGGAGGGCTACAGTAGCAGTTGTGCCCAGATTGCAGTGTGGACCCAGCACACCTAGGTTCAAATATTATTTGAAATCAGACATGTGGGAGGATACAGCAGCAGAGAAAGAAAGGGAGGATCAGACTAAAGGAGGGACACAGGGAGAGAGCAGCAGGCCAAACCACAGAAGGTCAAACCACATAACCTCTCACATCCACACATAGAAAAAAGCCATTGGACAGCAACTGCATGCATCTATTCTGTCTGTCTGTGTCTGTCTGTCTGATGTTGGATACTGCAGACAGTAGCCTATACCAATACATTTAATGACCTAATGACAGCTGTTGATATATTTTACTAGGGTAATAATGTCTTTATATGTCTCTATATGGCTTACTACCATGGTGACTTGAATGTTCCATCTCGTCTTTTTTTGGAACCAAGCTTGCGTGGTAGAGAGGTCTAAGTTTCCCCCTTTTTGATACTTTACACTGAAAAAAAATCTGAATAATATTGGAAATGTGATCCAACTCCTGTACTGTATGGGTCATGGTCAAAAGTAATGCCCTATATAAGGAATAGGGTGCCATTGGGATTGGCTTTAGTGGATAAACCAAGAAGACCTACGATTGCAATCCAACCTGGATTTAGGTAACCTCTCTCATCCATAGAATGCTAGACGCTGCCCAGAACCATGCAGTTCATCAGGTGTGATGGAGTGCTGTTTTGTGAACTGATAAATTCCCTCATTTATTCAGGTCACCACACAAAGAAATGCTGGTTTAAAAATAACACTGCGCTGGGTAAATAATGGACAGAACACACTTAAGGTTATTTTTAGTTGGGTTATTGAGCTATGATCCACCAGTTCGGATCAGAAGACTGGAGGCGTGGCTTAGTAGAGGTGTAGCTTTCAGATATTATTTTTGACCACCCGTGAGAGTAAATATCATTCCGGTAAATATGTTGTGTTTTATTGTCAACACATCTTAAATGCGCACTGACACTTTGGTAGCAAAATTTTAATTTCTGGTGTAGAAACACAACATGATGAACAGGATTGACATTTACTCTCACGGGTGACCAAAAATACCTATCTGAAAGCCACGCCCCGATAGGCTTCGGCTCCTGAAAATAACCTATGTACTGTATTAAATTAAAAAAGACCCATCTGCTGTGTTAACCCAGCATGAAAGTAAATAAAAACCCAACTGATGGTTAAATTAACCCATGTTTGGGTAATCTAAAGGCATGGCCTATTGAAGGCATGGCTTTCAGATAGTTCTTTTTGGCCACCCATGAAAGTAAGTCTTCATTATGCTAGCAGATACCCATAGGCTTTCAGTCATTAAGCTAACGCTAGTTAGCATTGGCTCGCGAAACTACATCTAACTTCCTTTATAATGGACACAGAGACATAAAAACGAGTTCATCTGACTCTGGGGAGGTAGATAAAGGGCCCTTTAGGTTTGTACACTGCAAATTTAAAATTTCCTTCAATATTTGTGGACATTACATATTTTAATATGATACACTATATATACAAAAGTATGTAGACACCACTTCAAATTAGTGGATTCGGCTATTTCATGCTGACAGGTGTATAAAATTGAGCACACAGCCATGCAATCTCCATAGACAAACATTGGCAGTAGAATGGTCTTACTGAAGAGCTGTCATAAGACTGTCATAAGATGCCACCTTTCCAACAAGTCAGTTCATAACATTTCTGCCCTGCTGGAGCTGCCCCGCACAACTGTAAGTGCTGTTATTGTTAAGTGGAAACTTCTAGGAATGACAACGGCTCAGCCGTGAAGTGGTAGGCCACACAAGCTCACAGAATGGGACAGCTGAGTGCTAGCACCTGCAAAACACCAGTCTCAACGTCAACAGTGAAGAGGCGACTCCGGTGTTTTGCGGGTACTATTTAATGAAGCTGCGAGTTGAGGACTTGTGAGGTGTCTGTTTCTCAAACTAGACACTCTAATTTACTTGTCCTCTTGCGCAGTTGTGCACCAGGGCCTCCCACTCCTCTTTCTATTCTGGTTAGAGCCAGTTTGCGCTCTTCTGTGAAGGGAGTGGTACACAGCGTTGTAAGTGATCTTCAGTCTTCTGGCAATTTCTCGCATGGAATAGCCTTCATTTCTCAGAACAAGAATAGACTGATGAGTTCCAGAAGAAAGTTATTTGTTTCTGGTTATTTTGAGCCTGTAATTGAACCCACAAATGCTGATGCTCCAGATTCTCCAGATACTCAACTAGTCTAAAGAAGGTCAGTTTTATTGCTTCTTTAATCAACACAAGAGGTTTCAATCAATCAATCAATCAATTTTATTTTATATAGCCCTTCGTACATCAGATAATATCTCGAAGTGCTGTACAGAAACCCAGCCTAAAACCCCAAACAGCTAGAATGCAGGTGTAGAAGCACGGTGGCTAGGAAAAACTCCCTAGAAAGGCCAAAACCTAGGAAGAAACCTAGAGAGGAACCAGGCTATGAGGGGTGGCCAGTCCTCTTCTGGCTGTGCCGGGTGGAGATTATAACAGAACTTTGCCAAGATGTTCAAAAATGTTCATAAGTGACAAGCATGGTCAAATAATAATCATGAATAATTTTCAGTTGGCTTTTCATAGCTGATCATTAAGAGTTGAAAAACAACAGGTCTGGGACAGGTGGCGGTTCCATAACCGCAGGCAGAACAGCTGAAACTGGAATAGCAGCAAGGCCAGGCGGACTGGGGACAGCAAGGAGTCACCACGGGCGGCAGTCCCGACGCATGGTCCTAGGGCCCAGGTCCTCCGAGAGAAAGAAAGAGAGAAGGAGAAAATTAGAGAGAGCCAAGATTTTCAAAATGTTCATAAATGACAAGCATGGTCAAATAATAATCAGGAATAAATCTCAGTTGGCTTTTCATAGCCGATCATTAAGCTTCAGTTTCAGCTGTACTAACATAATTGCAAAAGGGTTTTCTAATGATCAATTAGCCTTTTAAAATTATAAACTTGGATTAGCTAACACAATGTGCCATTGGAACACAGGAGTGATGGTTGCTGATAATGGGCCTCTGTACACCTATGTAGATATTCCACAAAAAATCTGCCTTTTCTAGCTACAATAGTCATTTACAACATTAACAATGTCGACACTGTATTTCTGATAAATTTGATGTTATTTTAATGGACAAAAAAAAGAGCTAAAACAAGGACATTTCTATGTGACTGCAAACTTTTGAACAGTAGTGTATATATACAGTGCGTTCAGAAAGTATTCAGACCCCTTGACTTTTTCCACATTTTGTTATGTTACAGCCTTATTCTAAAATTTATTAAAAAACATGTCTCATCAATCTACACACAACAGCCCATAATCACAAAGCAAAAACAGGTTTTTAGAATTTTTTGCTAATTTATCAAATATATATATTTTAAATATTACATTTACATAAGTATTCAGACCCTTTACACAGTACTTTGTTGAAGCACCTTTGGCAAAGATTACAGCATCGAGTCTTCTTGGGTATGACACTACAAGCTTGGCAAACCTGTATTTGAGTAGTTTCTCCCATTCTTCTATGCATATCCTCTCAAGCTCTGTCAGGTTGGATGGGGAGCGTTGCTACACATCTATTTTCAGGTCTCTCCAGAGATGTTCGATCTGGTTCAAGTCCGGGCTCTGGCTGGGCCACTCAAGGACATTCAGAGACTTGTCCAGAAGCCACTCCTGCGTTTTCTTGGCTATGTGCTTAGGGTCGTTGTCCTGTTGGAAAAAGAACCTTCGCCCCAGTATGGAGAAGGTTTTCATCAAGGATCTTTCTGTACTTTGCTCCGTTCATCTTTGCCTCGATCTTACAAGTCTCCCAGTCCCTGACGCTGAAAAACATCCCCACAGCATGATGCTGCCACCATCATGCTTCACCGTAAGAATGGTGTCAGGTTTCCTCAGACGTGAGCCTTGGCACTCAGGTCAAAAAGTTCAATCTTGGTTTCATCAGACCAGAGAATCTTGTTTCTCATGGTCTGAGAGTCCTTTTGGTGCCTTTTGGCAAATTCCAAGCGGGCTGTCATGTGCTTTTTACTGAGGAGTGGCTTCTGTCTGGCCACTCTACCATAAAGGCCTGATTGGTGGAGTGATGCAGAGGTGGTTGTCCTTCTGTAAGGTTCTCCCATCTCCACAGAGGAACTCTAGAGCTCTGTCAGAGTGATCATCGAGATCTTGGTCACCTCCCTGACCAAGGCCCCTCATCCCTGATTTCTCAGTTTGGCCAGTCATCCAGCTCTAGGAAGACTCTTGGTCGTTCCAAACTTCTTCCATTTAAGAATGATGGAGGCCTCTGTGTTCTTGGGGACCTTGAATGCTGCAGACATTTTTTGGTACCCTTCCGCAGATCTGTGCATCAACACCATCCTGTCTCTGAGCTTTACGGTCAATTCCTGCAACCTCATGGCTTGGTCTTTGCTCTGACATGCATTGTCAACTGTGGGACTTTGTATAGACTGGTGTGTGCCTTTTCAAATCATGTCTAATCAATTGAATTTACCATAGGATGCACCTGAGCTCAATTTCGAATCTTATAGCAAAGGGTCTGAATAATGATGTAAATAAGGTATTGTACTTTTTTAGGGTGAATACATTTGCAAACATTTCTAAATACCTATTCTCACGTTGTCATTATGGTTGTATTGTGTGTAGATTGCTGAGGATTATTATTTATTTAATACATTTTCCAATAAAGCTGTAACGTAACAAAATGTGGAAAATGTCAAGGGGTCTGAATACTTTCCAAAGGCACTGTATATATATATGTACTGAACAAAAATATAAACGCAACGCATAAATGTAAAGTGTTGGTCCCGTGTTTCATGAGCTGAAATAAAAAATCCCAAACATATTCCATGTGCACAAAAAGCTTAATTCTCTCAAAATCAGTGTCAGTGCTCAACCTTAACATGTGTTGACAATACAACAGAACAGATTAACCGGAATGACATTTACCCTCACAGGTGGTCGAAAATAACTATCTGAAAGCCACGCTCCTACTAAGCCACACCTCCAGTCTTCAGATCTGACCTGGTGGATCATAACTCAATATGCCAGTGTCAACAACCAAATTTAGAGAAAACAATGTCCCAACAGGCTGAGTCAAAATAACCAAACGTGTATTCTGTTAAATATTTACCAAAAATATGCCGCTGAGTATTGTCCATAGAAATGCAATGACTAAAATGGAAGCATTACTAGTATGTCCTGGCATTTGTACACTCAATATGGCTGCCGGTCCATCCATAACAGAACATTTACTTGAAAGGGAAGCTACGTTCCAATGTCCAAACATTGCTTTATTCTGTGGTATGCTAGTATGGATATTGGAACAGAGCCGGAATGCTGTTCTAGTACTTCTATTTCTATGGTGTTGTTGTCTGCCTGAGGAGGAAGAGGCATGGAGGGATACAGGTAATCCGTCCAGGGTCTTAGAGCTTGTTAATTAAACTCGTACCCCAGATGGCTCACTTCTGTTACTCCCTCATTGTTCTATTGTTTCCCCTCTGTCCGATTTAGATATGTACCAGGATCTCTGGGACACATGGTATCCAACTCTTGTGAGCTGATCCAAGTGCAATGTATGAGTTCCGGCCCTGTACTTGCCAAACCGGGGCGCAAACCCTCGGCAACAACAACACTTGTACTCCCGAATACCTTGCCAAAACCATGGTCTTGGTTGGCCAAGGGTGACACTTTGTCAGATCTGCTACACTAGCACAATTCCCGACAGTCATTCACTCCATTTTGCCTTTGCACTTGTTGTCAATACGGCTGATTCCAGTACTAACTTAACTTCATAGTCTTCTTGGATGTCCTGGTCTCACATCTTCATATGAATGTTTTATTACCCATCAAGACAAGTACTAAATGGGAAATTCACAAGTAGCAGTAGTTGAGTCTTTGAGGCCCTGGGGTCCTTCATTACACACAGAGTGTCTACGAATCTAGACTCCCCACCCTTTCACCTCTTCACCAACGTCTGTCTGCCTAACACAATGTGACAAGTATGAGTTTGAGAGAGAAAGTAGAAGAAACATAAATTCTGCCTGCTGACAAAAACACCATCTCTCTACCCTGGAGACCCCTGACTCCGGTCTAGAAGAGCTTTCCTCTTTGTGTGTGTGTGTGTGTGTGTGTGTGTGTGTGTGTGTGTGTGTGTGTGTGTGTGTGTGTGTGTGTGTGTGTGTGTGTGTGTGTGTGTGTGTGTGTGTGTGTGTGTGTGTGTGCGTGTGTGCAGATTTCAGTCAAAGTGCCATGCAGTAATGTGAAATACAAATAGGCTAATGTGCTGGGGTAGGTGACCTTGTGAACTCTGCCTCTGCCTGATCCACAGTCCCCCTATGAATTAAGGATGGATGCTGCAGCAGCGGAGTACACACACACACACACACACACACACACACACACACACTGAGTGCCCTCTCCCTCTGGTGACCACAACGTTGTCCTGGGAGCTTTTGCCCACCGTTAAAATCAACATGGAGGCTTCTAGACCAATTCTCACACACACACACACACACACACACACACACACACACACACACACACACACACACACACACACACACACACACACACACACACACACACACACACACAATCAATAATGTACGGAGGCAATATACAGTTCACAGTTCACTTGGGTGACCCTACAGGTAAATGGCATCATTACTATATATAATATAATGTCTGCACTTAAAAATGCTATTGCTCACAGTACCTTGCCACAAGTACTATATCATGTCTACTACACTGTAATTACATTGCATGTGCGTATGTAACTACCATATAAATACATCGTTATACAATATTGGAGTACTGTAGTTTTGATATGATTAAAGACTATAAGCAGAGGACACACCCAGTCTTTAGGGCCAACAGAGCTTTGTTTTCAGCCTGGGTCAAGGCTTCTACAAACACACACGCACACACACACCCACTCCAAGTGGAGTTCTGTTCTGATAAGTGGTCACACTGTGAAGGAACTCAGAACACACAGGGCTGGCCGGTTGAGATGAAGAACCAGATCCAGTTTTGCTCTAGATGTCAAAGTCTTCCTCTTTCTCCACTCTGCTCTCCAGACCAAATCCCAATAGCTGGCCAGAGAGTTTCAACACACAAGCAGTCAATTCAGCATTCCACACCGCCTGCTACACTGTCACTAAGGACCTAGGAAGGGATCCTGGTTTTCGACCAGGTGTGTGTGTGTGTGTGTGCGTGTGTGTGTGTGTGTATGTGTGTGTGTGTGTGTGTGTGTGTGTGTGTGTGTGTGTGTGTGTGTGTGTGTGTGTGTGTGTGTGTGTGTGTGTGTGTGTGTGTGTGTGTGTGTGTGTGTGTGTGTGTGTGTTGCTGGCATTTGCTTACAATGGTGAGATGTACTGTAGGAGGGACACTTTATAGCAGAGTTCTACGGCAATGTCTTGTCCTCAAAGCTTGTATTGAGGATGTGAAGGCAGTTGTGAAACATTTGGTCCTGAAAGATTATTGGTAATTTCAACTGTATTATTTAATTGGTAGGGGGCTTTCCAAGGCTTGAAATCCAGCCAAATTATGTAACACGCAACCATCTACTCCCATCTAGTGCTGATATACAAGTACTGCGTCTTCAGTACAACGTGCCTGTGGAATATATTCACAAATATTTGATTCTGTATAACGCAAAACAACAATTTTTCTATAACAATTTCTAGAACGGAATACAACGTATCTATGTCAAGTTCTGGAATTCATACTGGGCCACTACTAACATAATTATTTAGATTTGACCTAACTGATGTCTTGAATGAAGTCGAATTCTTCCAGCTTGAGCTACATTACAGTAACAGCTGCATTCCCTGCTTTCCTGCAAATCCATCATTTAGATAACCTGTACTGTCCTCAGTGACTATATTAGTCTCATTTCATGGATACACCATTTCATCACTAGAGGGAGTGCTGGTATTTCATATGGATCCATCATCATCACAATATATCATTCCAACATGATGACCATGATGATTCTGTTATAATGCTAAAGCTACCGTTTACAGGGACTGTCTGTCTGGTATTATCTGTTCTGTGTTATTGTTCTTCACTCTGCCCTGAGTTTGACCTCAGTAGTACCTTCCAGCTGTGTGTGTGTGTGTGTGTGTGTGTGTGTGTGTGTGTGTGTGTGTGTGTGTGTGTGTGTGTGTGTGTGTGTGTGTGTGTGTGTGTGTGTGTGTGTGTGTGTGTGTGTGTGTGTGTGTGTGTGTGTACTCACAGATGGATTGAACTGTCTCAGGAAGCCTCATGAACATAAATTCAACACTGTCTGCTGTCACAGATAAGAAATCATAGACCTAAAGTACACACACACACACACACACACACACACACACACACACACACACACACACACACACACACACACACACACACACACACACACACACACACACACACACACACACACACACACACACACACACCCACTATGGTTGCTGAACATACAAAGTCATCCATCTTCAATGAGAGGTGTTGTTCTCATCAAAAAACGTTTGAACAATATCATCAACTAAAGGCAGTGTCGGGTATGAGGGAACCTCGCTATAGGGACCAATAGAAAATATAGAAAAAACATTCCTGAATGAATGGGGATGGCTGACGGATGGATGAATGTGTACGTCTAGATGATGAGAATGAAAGATAAATGATACCTGTTTGGAGGGAATATTCCCAGTCAATGCTTTAGCTTTTCTGATGAACTTCATGTTTTGGTCATTTATTGCAGTCCTAATCTCATGGGTTCTTCAGAGGGCGGGTAAGACGTGTGTGTGTGTGCGTGCATATATTGCATTCACTGAGAATGCACGTAGGTCCTAGGATATTCACCTGACCTACTCTCTACAAGACACTGACCCAGTAGGTCTTTCTGCTGACTCCTTACCATACTGTACTCTAACTATGTGTCTATGTTTTCATTTTCTCACAGAGAGAAACCAGCAAGACTCCCATTAACGTCTCACCATTAGACAGTGCTGCCATCCGTCCATCTGTCAACTGAGGTGTGAAATGGGGAAGATAACTTTGGTGTGGTTCCCAGGAGGGGTATGTCTGTCCAGTCGTGCTGCACCATTCCAATCACCAACATAATTACAGAAGGTCTATTTGGAGGGAGAAGATTTCCCTCAGACAGCAGTGGTTTTGATCGAGGTCTTCTGGTGCAGGTCCCCGTCCCCCCCACATGTTGTAAATATGAGTTTGAACACTTATCAGTCAATGTCAGCTCATCTGTTTTTTCTTCTTACTACAGCATATATTTATAAGATCACATCTTTTTTGATCCCTCTCAGAGTGTGAAGTCAGCAAGCTAGCTCTAATGTCTTTCATATTTCAACTTGATGGGCATCTATGGCACACACACACACACACACACACACACACACACACACACACACACACACACACACACACACACACACACACACACACACACACACACACACACACACACACACAGCAACAGAACACTCCCATTCACAGCCTTCTTCTTGATTATTGCACTGAGCCAGTTCCTGCAGATACAGCAACGATGCTGAGGGTTATTTGACACCTGGGGAGATGCTCTCGGTTTAGACCCACCTCCTCCCTCTATAGACCGACTCTCTTCCCTGGTATATGGTTCATTCTGGGCCTTATCTATCCTAACTCTGGACCGCTAACCGCTGAATGATTTACCTTATCTTGTTTGCATTAATGTGTTTATCCAAGCTTACTGTTGTAAGACCATTATGGAACGTGGAAGTAAAACTCATTTTCCTGTGTCTGTGTCTCTGAGGTGTACAGCGTAGTGTATAGAGGTGCCGCACAGTGTGCAGGTTGGTTAAATGATGAAGATAAAGGCACAAGAATGAATGACAGGCATGCATCGTCTACCCCTCCTCCCCCACCTCCCTCACCCCTACCTCTCTATTCCTTGTGGCGATGTTGATTGATCTTCTGAGGCACACACTTTTCTCAGGTTATCAGCTGATCAGGTTGAATCGAGGGGCTTGGCATGTTATTAATATGTTTACATCAGATACACTGCTCACGCACACACACACACAATATCAATGTGTTTGCGTCAGACACACTGTTCAGGATCAATGCCCACTCTGTCATGATGGAGCGCTGAGGGCTCTTATTCTACTCCATTGTAAATACTTCCCCCCCTTACTAGCTCTGACTTAGTTGATAGATACTTTATTAAGGAAAACATTTACTTAATATGACTGTGATATGTGGTTGTCCCACTAGCTATCTTAAGATGACTGCACTAACTGTAAATCGCTCTGGATTAGAGCGTCTGCTATATGACTAAAACTGTAAATGTAAATTGGTTGATGGAGAGGCCAGGACCTAATGGCTAGATGCTGCCAAAGACTCTGCACTCCACATGAGTAATTATTGAGCTCAGATGAGAGGATAAACTGGTGGCTCATCCTGGCTTAGTGAGTGTAGTGGATACTGTAGTGGCTTAGTGAGTGTAATGGATACTGTAGTGGAGGCATGCTATAATGATAACTGTCTGCTCTGACTACCGTAGGAGAACAAGATATACTAAGAGGGTTTTTGTTAAGGAAAGCTTGTATGTGCCAGAGACACCTAGCAGATTCTGTATTTCACACCCACACACACACACACACACACCCCCACCCCCACACACACACACACACACACACACACACCCACACACACACACACACACACACACACACACACACACACACACACACACACACACACACACACACACACACACACACACACACACACACACACACACACACACACACACACACTTTAAGAACCACAGCAATGCAATGGGTCCCCTGTTGGATATTTGGATCAATATAGACGATATACACACAAACACACACACTCTGGGTTGAAATATCACCTTAGTCTGCTCATCTGCATCCCCCAGCGTGTAATGAACCTGCACTGGTCCTGCTGCTGTGGTGTGTGTGTGACAGAGAGTCTAACTGAGTGTCAGGGCTGTGTGAATAAAGCCACTCTGGTAATTGTCTGGTTCAGTTGTGAATGGGAAAGATATAGAGCAGTGAGTTGATATGGTGTCAAAGAGAGGAGTTCCCCCACTTCTCTCTCTTTCCCTCTATCGCTCTCCCTGCTCTCTCTCTCCCTTCATCGCTCTTCCTCCTCACTCTCTATCGCTTTCCCTTTTATCCCTCTCTCCCCAGCAGGCCTCTCCCTCCATCGCTCTCTCTTTTCTCTGCCTGTCTGCAGAGGAGTCGAGAGACAATATCTATGTGAAGAAGAATGTACATTCAGCCCCCGGTGCTGCAGATAACATATTTTTCCACTGAATGAAGCAGGGTAGGGAGAGGTGGGGGAGGAGGCTAGAGGGAGGAGGAGAGGGGGAACCTTAACAAGATAACGAAACACGCTCCAATCTTTCAACCGGACTTCATAATAACGCCATAAGCTTCTTTGGGGGGCGTGTGATGCTGTTACTAAGTAGGATTCCCAGGTTACCCCCCTCTGCTGCAGGGTTAACCCAAACTGAGAATAATATATTACTTTCTGCCCTGCCCTGCAGTTGTTGAGTACACTATACTGTCTAATTCTCTTTGGGACAATGGCTTGTTGCCAGGAAGAAGTGTCTTGGTTCTGTAATTGAGTCAATAACTTATGCTGGTTAGACATGGATGGGCAAAGTTACTGAGGCATGAAATCAGTCTGGGCATCTCAAAATGGCCATCTTGGCAGAAAGATGAATGGCTTTTCTGATTCTAAAAAAGTTGGATAATGTGATTTTCTCATTTGACTTGTGATGGCTATACTATACTATATATAAAAGAATGAAAGCAGATTTATTTAGAACATTTCTGAGGTACACTTAGAAAAAAGGGTTCTAAAAGGGTTATTTGGCTTTCCCCTTAGGATAACTATTTTTGGTTCCAGGTAGAACCCTTTTACGTTCTAGATAGCACTTTTTTCTATGTAAGCTAACTGCCATTTCATACACAGTATGAAGTTTAACCGTTCCTTTGCAAAGTTTTCTGACAAAAACGTAGGAAGTACAGGTTTTCAGACGTATTCCTCCGTGTATCCTTTGGTCCATGGGTGTCCACAGAGGTCGGTGTTGGATAACCCTGCGCGTAAAAGTGTTTAAGCAGTTATTGTCAACAGCCTAACCTATTTTTGAATTGATGCGTTACATACTTTTACAGCCTTTGACTTGCCGCGGATTGAATAAACAGTTCGTAAGAGCCGAGCAACCGTTGTACGCTGTGTCTGGCTGCTGATGCAAGGCATCAGGGAAAGGCGATGAGCGTGCGATTTACAGTCATCTATATAAACGCCCGCGCCCCTAAATATTTATGTCTTAACCGTGTCAACTGAACAACCGCTTGAATCATTAAACTGGAGTTTCCTGTCTACCACGTACAGACTGACTCCAGACAACCTTGTGCACCTGCCCCTGACTCGCAGGAACTGCTGTCTCGCGCTCAACATCAGCAAACCGTCGATAGGTCGGTGCTCGCGCCAGAAATCATAAGCACCAGTTACCTCGTGCTCTAGACTGTGGCTGAACCGTAGGAAGGGTCTTGCTTTCAGGCAAAGGTGAGACCGGAGGTGAACAACGCGCCAACTGACAAAAACAGCCTATTACCCGGAGAATAAATGATACTAGGATGACAGCTGTGGCGGAGGGCTGCCGGTAAGTTATTTAAAACGATGTCAAATGTGCCTTTAGCCTGTGGTCAACGTTCTATAGACTACTATGTTTCTACCATAAATAGCCTTTGTGGACTTACCCCCCCCCCCCCCCCCCCCCCCAGCAAAGTGTCTTTAGAAGGTGAATTAAACAATTCTCTGAAGTTATTTACTGAGGTCATACTGTTTAACAGCGTGTCAGCTGTGAAGATGATGTCTAAATATGCCCGTCGTGGAGAAGTGTGAAGGTGGGTGCTCAGCCTGTCGTGTCCGTCCACACCCGTTGTAGGAAACTGTAGACTGAAGTAGGTCACTGTATGCTCTTGGGAGGCTTTCTTTGATATACCTGATGATATCTGACTTCGATAGTTGCTGCGTCTGGAATAGGCGAATAGCCTATGCCTGGTTTGAGTCCAAGTAGGCTAGTCTGACATTTCTGTTGTTCTTGTTGTTGACATCACATGCAGTTGCTTAGTGTTGTCTGCAGTATGGACATTTTTGTTATGATACAGTTTGTTTTGTTGATGATGATGATGATGATAAGACACAAAGTCTCTTCCAGTTCCTCAGCAGTGGCCAACTGTATAGTTACAGTCATAAATGAAAGAGTAATGATATAGTAATACCATGTAATAACATTGAATGTCTGGCTGACAGCTTCACTGCCTTCCCTTTTTACATGATTCCTGAGCTTTGGAAATCTCTATTGCAAATGTTCCATCTCTATTTGATCTGAGGAGCTTGTTAGATGTTAATCAATCAATCAAATGTATTTATAAAGCCTTTCTTACATCAGCTGATGTCACAAAGTGCTGTACAGAAACCCTGCCTCAAACTGCATCCATGTTATATAATACGACATTAATAAATGGATGTCAGAAAGATGAAAAAATATATCATTTTTGAGGTACTCTTCTAGGTGCTTATCATCAAAGTGTAACTGCCTGTATAAAGGATGCAACCGTGTTAGAAACACAGACATAGAACCCATGTGCGGCATTATCAAAACAGAACATGTGAGATCTCTGACCTGACACAATTCAGAGAGATGTAAAGGCACCTTTGCAACAAGCATCTCTCCCTCTCACCCCCCCTCCCTCTTTCTTTCTCTCACCCTCACTCTCTCTCCATCTCACCCCCCCTCTCTCCCTCTTTTTCTCAGTCTCTGTTGCTCTCCCTGTCTCTCTCTCAACCCCCCTCTATGCCTCTTTTTCGAGGGTCTCTGTTGCTCTCCCTGTCTCTCCCACCCCCCCCCCACCTCTCCCTCTTTTTCTCAGTCTCTGTTGCTCTCCCTGTCTCTCTCACTCTCCCTCTCTCTTTCTTTCACTTCTCTCTCTTTCTTTCTCTCATTTCCCCCTCATTTCTCATCCCCCTGCCTGCCTGCCTGCCTGCCTGCCTGCCTGCCGGGTAAAAACTTCATTTGAGGTAGCAGCATTACTGTACCTGTATCAGACAGCCAGGCAGTCTCTTCCCTCTCTCCCTCTACTCTCTTCCTCTCTTCCTCCTGCAGGCTAGGCATGGCTTGGCGCTAGCTGCTCTCCTTTTCAAAGCTCATTTCCAATGCCTTTCATGCCTGCTGCTGAAACCCTTTGATGTTTCTCTTACTGAAGTGGCACTGACCACACTCTGCAATATGTTAATGCTCTGATTGATTTAGGAATATTTTAATTAACACGCTAAAATGTTAGGATATCTTTCTCAACTGCAGTGTTCTCAGAGTATTGTATTCTGTGGAGTACAACAGAATTAAAGTTCAAAACTTTGGGCTCAAAGAATGATGTGAAATTCCATTCAAGGAGCTCCATGGTGGAATTCTTATTAGAATTCTTGTGTGGTATCATCCAACTTAGTTCTGTGAGCCAAGCAGATTGCAAACCTTGGCAGGTTGGTAATGAAGATATATTGTTTATCTGTGATAATGATTAAGACTTGAGCCATGCAATATTAATGAGATGAAGAAATATATCACAGGAGTAAACCTTGGAGATTAAAAAGACTGGAGTCCTCCCTAACATGAATAATGTTGTTCATTTTATTAGCAGTTCAATGATGGCTTGTTTTTTTTATTCATTACTTTTATGTGTAGCCTTGTACCTAAATCAAAGCTCTGTAATATTTACATTCCTCTTCATTATTTATTATTTACATTATTCAAATATATTCACACTGCATTTTTTATATTAGAGGTAGGGTGCATTTTTCAGACATGACTATATAAAAAAAAATTACGGGAAGAGAAATGTGACATGTATAGATTCTTCATTTTTGTATTCACTCCATATCCTCAATGTATCTCAAAGATACAAATAATAAGAGAGTTATATATTGGTTATAATCTACTACAATACGCATTTTGTCATGTGATAACCAGGAGCAGTCAGTAGGTGGCAAAGTGCTCTCAGGGATAAAAACTGATCCATCAAAAGTTCATGTTTTTCTTCATGACACTTTGTCAAAGGCACCTTTCATTTGTTACTCTGCTGCTCTCTCTCTCGGTCTTGGTTTCTCTTTCTCTCTCCTCTCTCTCTCTCTTTTTGTCTCTGTCTCTCTTTCTCTCTCTCCCCCCTCTCTCTCTCTCTTTTTGTCTCTCGGTCTCTGTCTCTCTTTCTCTCCCCTGACACTTTCTGACACTTTTGTTTTGTTCTGCAGCTTATGTGTTGCCTCTCCTCTGTTGTCTCTTTATGTTAACCTTTATACATATGCACGTGACTTAGACCTCATAAGGAATTTATGTCTCGTCTCTCACACACTACACCCAGGATTGTCAATGCACGAACACCAACTGTTTGTGTCCTTATCTGTAATATGTGTTTGTATTTGACCTTATGTTCATTTTACCTTATTTTGTTGGACGGTGGATCTGTTGTTCACCCACGAACAGGGTTGGATAGGTTACTTTCTAAATGTAATCCGTTACAGTTACTAGTTACCTGTCCAAAATTGTAATCAGTAACGTAACTTTTGGATCGCCCAAACTCAGTAACGTAATCTGATTACATTCAGTTGATTACTTTCCCCTTAAGAGGCATTAGAAGAAGACAGAAATGTATGTTACCAATTGAACAACATCTACTGCAGGATAAATCAATGGAAAAGTTTACATAGCTGGCCATATATGGATATTACATTTTACTTCATGGGTTGGATATGTTGGCTTCTTCTAACCCATCGCTTTCAACTACATATAATAACAAGATTAAATTATATCTTTACATTTAAAACCAAAGTCTATCAGAATTCCAGTCATTCCAATAAATGTTATATCGCTTGATGTTCAAGAATAGGACTTGGAAATATGGAAGTATAGATTAGCCTAAATGTTTATTTTACCTGAGCATGACCCCAAAACGAAGGATTTATTAGCCAGCCATACTCTGTTTATGATTTTGTTGTCATGGAGGACTGATTGGGCTCATTGATTCGTGTAGAAAAATAAATTCTGCGCTCATGGAATGGCATGCTTTGAGCACTACTAAAGAAAAAAAGGCCCACTTGTATTCCATAGGCGGCTTAGATTCACACTGTGCAGCTGTTGCAAGAGCGCAATTTTCACTGGCTGTCCAACTTGTTTCAAAAACAATGATTCATAGGCAGTTTAAACTTCTTGAATTCAACCATTATTGGATTGAAATACACATTTAGATTTGTGAACAGCCATCCACACAACCACAATCCATAAGGGGCAAATAGCTAAATGAGAGAGCAGCAGTGTGATTCACATCAATGCACTATTTAGATATCAATAATAAATCATGTCCGTATCGCCGTAGACTACATCACTGCTGTCATCCTTACCTCCAAGCGTTTATTCAAGTTGGATCATTTTTAGATGCCGACAGCAGTCGCACCATTGGAAGACACAGCTTGGACTGTAGCCTACAAAAGCCTATTCCTGCTCTTTTCCCGCGATCCATCAGTCTCAATCAGGTGGAACAAACTTAAACTTGTGCCTTTTTTCAGTACTGGTTTGAATGTCATTGAGAAAACAGAAGTGTCAAATATTTTTTTATGGATATAAAAGTAATCCTCGAAGTAATCATCTAGTTTTTCAATAGTACCTGTAATCTGATTACAATATTTTAGCTGTTATGTAACGGATTACAGTTAGCGCTTTTTGTAATCCCTTACATGTAACGGATTACATGTAATCCGTTACTCCCCAACCCTGCCCACGATCATAAAGTAAATGGCATAAGTATAATACTCGAAAGCACAATTTATAGTCCAATATTTAGGGGAAGTGGGATTGGGGGGCAAGTTTTTAAATTGTGCAGTATTTAGCATTAATAATAAGAGTCTGGTAGCAGCAGTTGTGATGAGTGTGTAGCATGAATGTGTGTGTGTGTGTGTGTGTGTGTGTGTGTGTATGTGTGTGTGTGTGTGCGTGCGTGCGTGCGTGCGTGCGCGTGTGCGCGTGCGTGTGTGTGCTAAGGTGCGGAGAATTAGAACAGGTGTTCAGTCCAATTCAAGTGTTCAGATGTCTGATGGCTTGTAGTTAGAAACTGTCTCTGAACCTGTTGGTATCAGACCTCATGCTCCGTCTGCCCAGTGGTAAGTGAGTGAACAGCCCGTGGCTGGGGTGTGCGGGGTCCTTGATGATGCTGCGGGCCTTCCTCAGGCATCGTTTCAAGTAGATGTCCTTGATGGGTGGCAGCACGGTCCCAGTGATGTACTGGGCCGTCTTCACCACGCGCTGACGGGCTTTGCGGTTGTGGATGGAGCAATTCCCATACCAGGCAGTGATGCAAACGGTCAGGACACTCTCGATGGTGCAGCGGTACTATTTGGGGAGGACCCGGGGTGGCATGCCAAATTTCTTCAGCCACCTTAGGATGTCCGCCTTAGGATGTAGAGACACTTTTGCGCCCTCTTAACAAGTGTGGTGGTGTTGTTGGTCCATGTCAAGTCCTTGTGATGTGGACAGCAAGAAACTTAAAACTGCTGACTCTGTCTACTGCAGTCCCGTTGATATGGATCGGGGCATGTTCCCTCCTCTGCTTCCTTAAGTCAACAATCAACTCCTTTGTTTTGCTGATGTTGAGGGAAAAGGTTGTTGTCCTGGCACCACAATGCCAGTTAACTTACCTCCTCCCTGTAGGCTGACGTTATAGCCTTATTCTAAAATGGATTTAAAAAAAACAAACACACAATACCCCATAATGACAAAGCAAAAACAGGTTTTTAGAAATGTTTGCAAATTTATAAAAAAACAAAACAGAAATACCTTATTTACATAGGTATTAAGACCCTTGCTATGAGACTCAAAATTGAGCTCAGGTGCATCCGGTTTCCATTGATCATCCCTGAGATGTTTTTACATCTCGATTGCAGTCCACCTGTGGTAAATTCTATTGATTGGACATGATTTGGAAAGGCACACACCTGTCTATATCAGGTCCCACAGTTGACAGTGCATGTCAGAGCAAAAACCAAGCCATGAGGTCGCAGGAATGGTCCGTTGAGCTCAGAGACAGGATTGTGTCGAGGCACAGATCTGGGGAAGGGTACCAAAAAATATCTGCAGCATTGAAGGTCCCCAAGAACACAAGAACACAGTGGCCTCATCATTCTTAAATGGAAGACGTTTGGAACCACCAAGAGTCTTCCTAGAGCTGGCCGCCCGGCCAAACTGAGCAATTGGGGGGAGAAGGACCTTGGTCAGGGAGGTAACCAAGAACCCGATGGTCACTTTGACAGAGCTCCAGAGTTCCTCTGTGGAGATGGGGGAACCTTCCAGAAGGACAACCATCTCTGCAGCACTCCACCAATCAGGCCTTTATGGTAGCGTGGCCAGACGGAAGCCACTCCTCAGTAAAAGGCACATGACAGCCCGCTTGGTGTTTGCCAAATGGCACCTAAAGACTCTGAGACCATGAGGAACAAGATTCTCTGGTCTGATGAAACCAAGATGGAACTCTTTGGCCTGAATGCCAAGCGTCATGTCTGGAGGAATCCTGGCACCATCCCTACGGTGAAGCATGGTGGTGGCAGCATTATGCTGTGGGGGTGTTTTTCAGCAGCAGGGACTGGGAGTCTAGTCAGGATCGAGGCAAAGATGTACAGAGAAAAGTACAGAGAGGCAATGCAGGAATGGCTTCGGGACAAGTCTCTGAATGTCCTTGAGTGGCCCAGCCAGAGCTCGGACTTGAACCCAATCAAACATCTGAAAATAGCTATGGATCGATGCTCCCCATCCAACCTGACAGCGTTTGAGAGGATCTGTAGAGAAGAATGGGAGAAACTCCCCATATACAGGTGTGCCAAGCTTGTAGCGTCATACCCAAGAAGACTCAAGGCTGTAATCGCTGCCAAAGGTGCTTCAACAAAGTACTGAGTAAAGGGTCTGAATACTCATGTAAATGGGGTATTTATTGTGTGTAGATTGTGTGTAGATTGATGAGGGGAAAAAACTATTTAATCAATTTTAGAATAAGGCTGTAACGTAATAAAATGTTGAAAAAGTCAATGGGTCTGAATACTTTCCAAATGCACTGTAGGTTTTCCTTTTGTCCAAATGTGTTACTGCCATGTGAATAGCGATGGAAATGGCATCTTCCATGGATCTGTTGGAGTGGTAGGTCAATTGGAGTGGCTCCAGCGTGCCTGGCATGCTGGCCTTAATGTGAGCCATGACCAGCCTCTCAAAGCGCTTCATCGAGTTGAGTGCAACGTGGTGATAGTCATTTGGGCATGTGGGGCGATGGTGGTCTCCTTGAAGCATGTGGGGACTACAACCTGGGACAGGGACCGGTTGAAGATGTCAGAGAAGACTCTTGCTAGCTGGTCAGCACACACTCTGAGGTTGGCCAGGGATGCCGCCTGGGCCGGCGAATTTGTGAGTATTCAGTCTTTTGAAAGTTTTCCTCCCAGAGATGTGAGAGTAACATGTTAATGTAACAGATTTTTACTGTCAGCCGTGGGATTTGAACCGAGGGGAGAGGAGGGAAGGGGGAGAAGAGGGGGGAGATGAGGGGGGAGGAGATGAGGGGGAGGGGAGGATAGGAGGGGGCGGAGAAAAGAGGAGGAGAGAGAGAATAGAGGGGAGAGGAGAGGGGGGAGGGGAGAGGATAGAATAGGAGAGGAGAGCTGGGGAGATGTTAGACAATGAGATGTCAAACATCAAAAGGTTTGAATTTAGATCTGTGATGGCTTCATCTCCGAACCTATTTCTGCCAGCAGAATGAAAGGAATAGACAAAAGCAATTTTTTGTTATCTTGTTCTGTATCCTAGTTTCCTAAATTAATCCCTTGCCACCTACTGTATAATGTAATGTATTAAAATCACGAGGAGAAGCATCGTTAAATATGGTTCAACTGAACATATATGGAACAGCTATAGATTTTACACTCCCAAGATATATTTGATTGTACATATGCTAATTCATCACCTTAATTACAAATTTTACAAATACCAACGATACTGCAACAGACAGCAAAATAACACTATAATTAAAATCGTAACGAGAAAGGAAAACTGAGTAAGATGAATCATGTAATATGGATAGTCAGTCAGTGAGTGAGCAGAGAGAGAGAGCAAGAGAGAGATGGAGAGAGAGGGAGAGAGAGAGAAAGAGAGAGGAGAGACGATGAGAAAGAGAGGAGAGCAGATTAGAGCGAAGGCTTTGATGCCAGTCCCAGCTCTGGGAATCCTCCTGTGCCTTGAGGGGAAAACTCCCCTCCCCTCCTCTCCTCCCTACCCCCCCCCCCCCCCATCTCACACAGCATCAATAATGAATGGTAGATATCTTGTTCAGTGGAATGCGGAACTGAGCTGGCATACTGATTTCTTTCTTTAACGTTGTCAGTGAGTGAACCTTATGTAAAAATTGCATCAGGGTTAGGGCTGTGGCGGTCACAAAGTTGTGTTCATTCTGTGATTGTCAAGCAAATAACTGCCGGTCTCACGGTAATTGACCGTTAATTAACATAAACACATTTAGCATTTCCTACAAGCCACTGATGCAGTCTAATAAATCCATGTAATATAGCCTACACCTTCACAATAAATCCATTATTTATTTTATACAAGTCTAGAGAAACATGAAGAAAATGTAGCCTATTTCAGAAGAACAGAATAGCATACCCTGAGTTGTCCTTATGTTAGGCCCTGATCAGGCCATGCCATATGGCTGTGGGCGACACTAGTTCATTTAGCAGACAAGATTTTCTTAGAATTCCGTGACATTATTTTATAGTATGAAGAATACAGTTGAACAAAGCTGAATAAAATAGAAAGGATATTTTCTCTAAACGATTTGAGGGAGTGCACACACATGCGGCTATTCTGTGTCAATCTACTTTCTCCCATAGTACAAAAGGTAGCCTATTCTATTCTGTGAAATAAATAAATATTCCAAACATAGTCTGGGACAGTTGTGGGATGCGATAGATCCCACATGAATAGAACCACTAGCATCAAAATAACGTTTTTACGTAATGAGGTTGAAGCAACAGATCAGAAGCTTAAAATGTTGATAAACTAATAGGCTATTTCTTCACATTATAAGAGCAGCAATGCCCACACGGCATTAGGCTATAAGCGCAAAGTGCATTATTATGGTGAAAATGATCTTCCCAAACTTGAAACTCACACGCTGCTTATGTTTGCCAGTTAGGCTCTACACCCATTGTAAAGCGGATTAATGTTATTTGGCCACTTTAGTTGTGATACAAACCTGATCAAAACATATAGGGCTATGGGCTAGGATATATGAGGTGTGCGAATATGAATAGAAAAAGTTGCAACAAAAATGCATTGTTTCTTGACTAATCCTGGGCATCATTTACAAGTCCTAATATATAATTCACAAGTGATAGGCAAATATTGTCACCCATCAGACTATTCTTGATTTAATCTTGTCTTTACATATACTAAATAATATATGTGTGACATTTGTTTTGATTTAGAATGGACCCTTATCCATGTACCTGTCTCGAAACAGGTGCAGGGGAAAAAATACATGTCATCTATGCACTTAAATAGCGAATGGAGGATGCTTTTCCTATGGATCATTTTCATGCCAGCCAGGTAGGCTATACTCCTGTTGTAAAGAGAAGCAATGTGTTTAATATTAGGAAAGTTGAGAAATAAATATAGAAGGCCTAGCATAGAAAGCTGATGGGATCCTCCTATTTTTAATAGAGGCCATCACTCTGTTTTCTCACGCAATTGCAAAGCCTTTAGAAATGTTGCGCAAGTTGAGTTCATGGCTCTCATGAAGTGTTTGATTAGAATTTCTGATTAATCACTCAGACATCAATGCAAATGTGTTTGCTTGGCTCGTTGGTGCATGAGTGTTGCCAATTTATGGAAATTGAACTATAAGAGTGTGTTAAACACAAATAATACACCTTCCGGCCTTGTTTTTTTTTCTCCACGTTTTTCTCAGATGTGTGTTTGTATCAGCTTGTTGACTGTTTCAATTACATAGTTATTATACTGTAATTACATAGTAATTATCAGTGTAAGTACATCATTATTACCATAGCCATTGCTGTGAAATTTAGTTTTTTCAAGGTCTCTGAATCCTCTCATGACCTGGAGGTCTTTCAGCGTTGACTTCTAAATTATTATAATCTACTTTATTTCAAGTGCTTATTGATGACACAAACCCTCTTCTTCAGTTCAGAGTGTAGTCTACACCAAACGATGTGGATGAATTAATCAAACATGTGAAGCATGTTTCTCACCTCTTTACAAAACCATCTATTAAACACTTATGACACGTTTCTCTGCATCTGAGGGGAGAAGAGAAACCAGAGTTAATTCAATGTGATGGTTATGTTAGACGTGGATCCACCACTGGCTCTTTCATGTTCCGCTACTGAGCTACACTCCCCCTCCTCCTGCCTTATAACTATTTTAACAGAGAAGAGAGTGAGAGTGAGGGTTGGGGGAAGGACAGAGAGAGAGAGAGAGAGAGAGGAGAGGAGGTGTGCTGGGATTTCTCCACTCAGCAGATGTTATTTGAAGGGCATGTTATTCTGCTTTAAATACAGTGTTCATTAGCAATGCAAATCATTTCCCATGCTCATCTGAATAATCCTCTGTTACCTAATGCTTTGGCATCGCCGCCACGTGCAACTGCGGTATGGGTACGGGCACGCCACTGGTACTATAGCAAGAGAGCGCTCAATTCCTTCTTTCGCTCCCATCTCTCTCAGCCTTCACCAAGTCTGTCCTGTTCTGTTCAACAAGCATCTTTTGAGAGGATGAGGTCCTCTCAGGTCCTTTTCACACTATAGAGCTGACCCAAACTGTTTGATTCTGGCTCAGCTATACAAGCCAGCACAGTACAGCTCTACTTGGCTTGGCTCAGTGGTTTGAAAAGGGTACACTCTTAGAAAAAAATATTCCAAAGGGGTTCTTCGGCTGTCCCCATAGGATAACTTTTTGGTTCCATGTAGAACCCTCTGTGGAAGGGTTCAAGATGGAACCCAAAAGGGTTCTAAGTGGAACCAAAAGAGTTCTACCTGGAACCATAAAGGGTTCATTTAAGGGTTTTCCTATGGGGAAAGTCGAATAACCCTTTTAGGTTCTAGATAGCAATTATTTTCCTACAAGTTTCTCTCTCTTCAGTCTGTCCTGTTCAACGTCTTTAAAGTTGATTCACCTTGCATGCACATTGATTTCGTCACATTTCACCGTTGTTGTGAGCACAGCGTTCAGTCTGGTTTAACCAGGCTACAAGTTAATGGGACAACAGTTGCAAATACTACTGTGCTGCTTGATGTTGGAACAACTGACTCCACAAATCCATATTTGAATCCCCCTCGCCTAAGGCCATGCATAGAAGGCAGAGAACCATCAATGGAGGAAAAGTAGAAAGAAAATAGTTTGATTTACTTTTCATGTTGTGTAACTGTTTTGATGAGAGAAACGGGATGTTTTTTATAATCAAAGTTTACTCTCAGCAGCAACCAATAGTATGTGAGTATTTAGTTTTGTAACCATGAGTCATATACTGTATTTATATTAGTACGCAAAATGTGTGCTATCTGAGTCATGCATACAGTAGCCTATATCCGTCAGTGGTTTGATTAACACCAAGGATTTACATGTAATACCTGTCACACAGAGGATGTGTGAGTGTGAGTTTGTCTGTGTGTTTGTGTGTGCATGTGTTGTGTGTGTGTGTGTGTTGTATAAAGGGCAGATTTTCTGGCCTAAACCGTATGCTCAGAGTATTTGAGAATATATAGGCCTATATACAGCATATAGATGTAACTTTGCAATCCTGTTCAGAGTGGTCACCCTCCTCTCTTCCTCATCCCTTCCTCCTGTCATCCTCCTCTCTGGGTGTGGAGGAAATTTGGATTCAGAGTTAGGCTAGTCTGATACTGCTGTTGGTGAGACATTCAGAGCAGTGGTGCAATACAGTACTTTAATTTGAAGACTTGCAAACTGAAGACCACTGCAAGAAACTGCTACCACAAACCTCTCTCTCTCCTACTCCCCCATTTCTCTTTTTCTAGAGGTAATTACAGACCTTGTTCAAACACCATCACTTCCCCTCCCCAAAACACACACACACACACACACACACACACACACACACACACACACACACACACACACACACACACACACACACACACACACACACACACACACACACACACACACACACACACACACACACACACACACACACACACAACAACATGCTTCCTTTATTAACCATTATGTAGGCGGCCAGCCTTAATGAACCGAACTGAATAAATCTCGTTAACAACACATTCATCCCACTCGCTCCTCACGCTCCAAAGGTGTTTTTCTCTCTTTGTGGAATAACTGTTTCTGTAGACACCTAGGAGACCGTTAATTACGGCGGGTCTAAGTGAAGCTCAGAGTTCAAACTCCTCTCCTCTTCCTGCTTCACCCTTAGAACTTAGAACTCAATGTTTTCATAATAATTACTGTTACTTGAGATGTTGAGTATCACTTGCATGTCTTTCACTATAATGACAATCACTCTCACAGTTACCTTTGATTTCCAGCGGATTATATTTCAGTCAAACCAGTGTTTTTTCTCCCCAGTTTGCAGTGTGTGTGTGTGTGTGTGTGTGTGTGTGTGTGTGTGAGACGTGTACATATGTGTGTGTGTGTACTGTTGCCTGCACATGTGTATGCGTTCTGTATGTGGGTTGTTGTGCGTGTTGAGAGTTTACTGGTGGCAGTATAAGTGGTGATTCACCTCTCTCTGAACTGCAGGAGTAGGTGGATGCCATTGAGGCTGTTGGTACATCCTCTTCTAGCCCGTGCCAAGCATTTGTACCCATCCACCATCATCCACGTCTGGCACCCAGCCCAGTACCCCCTCTCCTCTAGGCTCGCTCCCCAAAGAAGAGGGGGATGGAGAGAGAGAGAAAATCCTCTTCAGCGATAAATGAGCAGCCTTGTGCATGTGGAGCCAGATCCATTCAATGTGTTTCTGAAAATCTCCTCTTCATTCAGCCAGTCAATGAGGAAAAAACTGGCTGAACATTGCCACTGTATCATCAAGCCATTCTGTGAGCTCTCTCACCCACCCTCCTCTCTCTTGCGCTCTCTCTCTCTCTCTCTCTCTCTCTCTCTCTCTCTCTCTCTCGCTCTCTCTCTCTCGCTCTCTCTCTCTCTCTCTCTCTCTCTCTCTCTCTCTCTCTCTCTCTCTCTCTCTCTCTCTCGCACTCTCACTCTCACTCTCTGGCTTCTTCCTGTTCCCGCACCCGGCTGCTTCCTGTTGGACTTCCTGTATGGTCACATGGCAAGTTCATGTCAGTCTGTGGAAGAAGGCCAGGGTTACGTTCATTAGGGAACACAATGGAAAGCCTTTAACACATTTGCAACAGAAAACATTTGTTTTTGTTTTTTATCTGACAAGTTCAGGTGGTTCTTCCGTGTTTCAGTCTGATTTCTCCTGTTTGGTGCCTATTGAATAGGACTCTGCTTAGCATCCGACACAACTGAGACAGACCAGACCAGTCTTAAATTAGTTCTCATCAATCTGTACGCTGTCAAGTGAAATAGCTTGATTTTGAAAGGTCCAACCCAAAAACCTGAGACAAACAAGTTTGCGCAAATATTAGCAAGCATTGTCGTTGATTAAATAAGAACCTGTGCAGCAGATATACTCTTGCTACCTACATCCCATCAGCAAAACCCTCTCTCTAGTTCTCTGGATTGCTCCAGTTTCTTGGGAAAAGAGGAAAAAGGAGAGTGCCAGAGTCCTCCGTTCGGCTCGCAGAACTCTGGAATGTTAATTAGGCCTGGTCCCTCTAGTCTGGAAAGCCGGGGGAAGATTTGTAACATTCCGGATCATTCTGGCTCATTTTCCGAGAACGGATGGGTTTGAATATGAGGGTGTTATATCATTCAGCAGGAGTGGTCTGGTCAGTCACAGTTTCCGCTGTATGGCTGATTACAACTAACCCTTCCTTCTGGATTGAGCAGTAAATTGCAATATTCAAGAAACACCAACCAACTCTGCATGATTTAACTGCTGACCAGATCAGCTGGCACAGTAGTCTCCATTGACATCCATTGATCTGTTGGAATTGACCTTGATGCTGAAACATATTTGCTACAAACTGATTAACAGATGATGCTGATACAAACCATGGTTGAGGGTTATCACAATCTCATCAGATTATACTGCTGTTGGTGACGACTGGCTAGGAACTGTCTGTGCAGGCTTCCTACTAGGGAGTTTGAGAAATTCCATGCTATTACTTGGGTCTGTAAAGCACAGTATCCCTCCATTTATCTACAGCGCAAATCAAGAATGACGAGGATTTTGCATGAACTCGTTAGTTAAAATTGGTGACAGATCAGTCAACGGGGTGGCTAGTTCAAAGCAGGTCCGTCCCCCTAACTGAGACTGAGACAGCGTTTAGTTTCCAGCTGGGTTGATATCAGACAGACGTCTGAAGACTGTGTGTGTCTCTAGCTGATGAAGGGGTCGGTCATTTGTTTGACTGTGACTCGTAAAGCTGATGTATATTTTCTCTTCTAAGAAGGGTTGCTGCGATGATCAAGCGCGTTAGGAATGACAGAACGAATCGCCTTTGAACATCAGGAGGGAAAAAAACATCAGAGTTTTCAAAATGTCAAACAATTTGTGGAGAGAGAGAGAGAGATTATTTATACAATCTTCAGTCGCTTCTATACAGTATATGACCTGAATCACTCAACTTCCAAGTTAGATTTTATATTTAGTGCCACTCTGTTTAACTTGATGCTCATCAAAGCCAAGTAGATAAAGGAGGTTTTACCTTAGTAGCTTGACCCTGAATAATAGGTTTATGGTTTCCCCATACATTAGTTTAAATGTACAATATTTTCCTAATATTGCTGTGTAGCCAGACCTATACAATAAAATGCAATTCAACGAGCTGTTCTCCCTTTCCCCTTCCAATCAGTAAAAAGTGCTTTCTAGAACCTGTTTTTCGGCTGTCCCCAGGTAGAACCGTTTTGAGTTCGATAGAACTCAAAACGATAGAACTATTTTGGGTTCCATGTAGAACCCTCTTTATAAAGGGTTCTACATCGAACCCAAAATAGTTCTATCTGGAACCAAAATGGGTTTTCCTATGGCGACAGCTGAAGAACCCTGTTGGAACCCTTTTTTCGAGGTGTAGACTTTTGTACTACTAAATCTGTCATTGTAAACTGCCTGTGATAAACTCCATCACCTCTGCAGGTTATAGCTTGTAGCACACACACGCACGCACACACACACACACACACACACGCACACACACACACACACACACACACACACACACACACACACACACACAAACACACACACACACACACACACACACACACACACTCACATACACGGCAGGTAGGTGGGGCGGCAGGTAGCCTAGTGGCCAGGGCGTTTGGCCAGTAACCGAAAGGTTGCTAGATCAAATCCCCGAGCTGACATGGTAAAAATCTGTCATTCTGCCCCTGAACAAGGCAGTTAACCTTGTTCCTAGGCCGTCATTGAAAATAAGAATTTGTTCTTAACTGACTTGCCTAGTTAAATAAAATAAAAAATACACACACACTGCCTTTGACCAGATTTGAGCATTCTAGTCAGGTCTGCAGGCCCTGAGCTCTATCTAAAACGTTACACAGATCATCAGGCTTGATTCTCTTTGATCTCCAGCTCTCAGCCTCACAACCCATAGAGCAACTTCTCTTCTCATCACTGAAATCTATACTGGAGGCTTTGGACTCCACTACGTGTAGGAGGGGGAATCTCAGCAAAGGATACTCAGCTTTGAGAACTCTTTTAACACTGGGAGAGAGAGAAAGCTTCGAATGATGAGTCAAGAGCCGATGCACCCTGTGCTGTCAAAAGAATACAAATGACTTGTCTCATGTTGGCTCTGTGGAAATCTGCTCTCCGTGTGTATCATGCTGCTCTATGTAACCTACAGTATGTATACAGATCTATGTATTTATGGACACTTTGCATTTGCTTTGCTTTTGTCCTAAAGACACTTATCTATCCTTGCTTTTGTCCTATATATTATGTACACTTACATGTGTAGCTGTCCTATGCTTTCAGTGGGTCAGTGCCGCGGTATAAAGCCAGTGTAGCATCACTCAAAGAGGCCGACACACCTGTGCCCTTCTCCAGTGATCCTTTGAAGAAAATATGAGTACAAAGAGAGTGTGATGTGTGTGTTTGTGGGTGAATACATGCAATGTTCTTTTCAGAGGAATTCAGCAACAGAGAACGTCAAACCACCAAAGGTCAGGGTTACCCAGCAGCCTTGGAACAGGTTTCTTTGCTGTTGAATAAATGGTCCTCTGAACCTCTGTGATGACTGTATGCTTCAGTGGGGACATTACATTAACATACCATTGTCTTATACTATAGGGGTATTGAAATGCAATAGTAATTGAATCATATTCATCTCCCGTACACAGACCCTGCTGGGGGAGCACATAGCTACACACACACACACACACACACACACACACACACACACACACACACACACACACACACACACACACACACACACACACACACACACACACACACACACACACACACACACACACACACACACACACACACACACACACACACACACACACACACACACACACACACATACACACGCAAACACCACACACACACACACACACACACACATACACACGCAAACACACACACACACGCACACAGACACAGACACACACAGGCTCCCCCTCTTTCCTCTCTCCCTTCCCATCGCTCTCTCTGCTGTACAGGGTGATGGATTGTGACCTTACGTTCCCCTTAGGCGTTGTCATTGTGCCATACCATGAAGGATGGACATGAGAACACAAACCAATGATCTTTTTCACATCCAGCAGTAAGCCTGAAGTGTGAATAATTGAATTTCTATTGAACCAAAGATGTATTTGTCATACTTGGGCTGGCCGAGGCTGGGGCGCTCTTAGGGTGCGTTCCAAATGGCACCCCATTCGCTATATAGTGCACTACCTTTGACCAGAGCCCTATGGGCCCTGCAGGAAATGTACTTGTAGTGTATGTCACAATAGCATAAAGAGATTCGGGAGACAGACGCAGGAATGCGTAACAGGGATTTTTATTAAGCCAAAATAACGGCGTGCCGTGTAAAGGCACGGGGACAAAACCAAACAAACACGTAACAAAACACAGGGTAGGAACCCAAAACAAAAGAGCGAGGTGTACCTCGAATAAATCACACACACGCACAATGATTATCACACGGGATGAGACCTGTAATCATCTGTGAAATCCACAAGGGCACGAAAGCCCAAAACACACAGCACAGGTACTCACACGCACCAACGGACATAGTAACAATAATCGACCGCCCAATGGAAACCAAAGGGCACATATATACAAATACAATCAGTGGGAATAAGGGCCAGGTGAGCATAGTGAAAGTTCCGGGGGGATCCGTGACAGTGTATTTTAGGTTTAAAAAGGCATCTGAAGTTTAAAATTTCCATTTTTATATTTCAGACTTGTATGTATCAACCCCTACAAAATGTATCAACCCCTACAAACATGTCCATTAATTATAACCCACATAATAAATCACATTTCCTTTTTCGGCAGGATTATTTTCCTGCTGTAGACACCTGGCTCAAATCCTCAATATCCTACATATGTATATTATGTAGGGAATAGGGTGCCATTTGGGACGGAGCCTTTTACCCAGCATGCTCTGCTGTGTCGTGGATTGTGGCAAACGGGTCCTTTGTCTGGTTCTTCTTATATTCTGCCTCTGCAACTCAAAAGATACATTTTTGATGACAGGATGACGCTAGCAGGATGGCGCTAGCAGATGACGCTAGCAGGATAGCGCTAGCAGATGACGCTAGCAGGATGGCGCTAGCAGATGACGCTAGCAGGATAGCGCTAGCAGATGATGCTAGCAGGATGCTTGCATTATAGGGCTGATCAACAACTGTTACGACACAGTAACTTTTAGTCATTGCATTGTATTACTAGTAAAGGCAAATTAATAGCATAGTGCCCTCACCACTCTACATCTTGGCAAAGAGGGAAAAAGATTGAAGCAAAGCACACATATGGATATGGTTTTGTCAGGCTTATTCATTACTCTCTCTGCTTTGAATCTACCGGTTGATTATCTCTCAGAACATATATTCCTTTTATTTATTATAGGTCTAATATTTAGTGTGTAAGTCATTTTGTATAGCTTACTGTTAAAATGTTATTCTGGTCCATTCAACAGTGTGTTTTATCTATCTTTCATTTGTTCACTTTTTGTACCCTGTTAGTGTATGTTCAAAATAGTGAGAAAATAGAAATATAAAATGTAGGTATATAACACCATGGTGCCGTCAGATAACTGTGTGACTGATGGCTGTGACCTCTGTGTGAGCATTGTATGACATCCTATAAAAGGTAATTGTGATGAAAAACAGATCCAGGGACAGATGTTCTCTGTCCATCCATCCACTAAACCTAATAAACATGACCGCTCCATTCATTACTAGTACTCATTATGTAAGGAAAGGCACGTTTATAGAGAAAAAAAACCATGTTGGATGAAGAGATAGACCACAGATGGACACAGTCAGTCAGTCGTCGTCTGGAATCAAGAACTCCAGGGAAAACTGGTGGTGGCTGAACGAGACTGTGGGCGTGTGTGTATCTGTGTGTGCACTATCCATAAAATCTCTCTTTTTAGTTTTGTGTCCTTGTTGCCGACAGTCCCAGGAAGCGAAAGCCACAAACTCTCCATTTAGTCTCAACAGTGTAAAAGAGTTTCTGGATTTACAACTCCTTCAGTCCTTCTCTATATACATTGCCTTCGGAAAGTATTCAGACCCCTTGACTGTTTTCACATTTTGTTACATCCTTACGTTACAGACTTAATCTAAAATTCATGAAATTGTTTGTTTTCCTCATCAATCTACACACAATACCCCATAGCGACAAAGCAAAAACATAAATATATATTTTTTGCTCATTTGTAATAAAAATAAACTGAAATATCACATTTACATAAGCATTCAGAACCTTTACTCTGTATTTTTTTGAAGCACCTTTGGCACCGACTACTAACTACATCCACCGCTGAATACAAGACGTAGACATGGATTATACCTCTCTATCACTCATGTTATGGTGTCTGAGATCACTTTGGATATCTCCCGAATGGCACCCTATTCCCTTTATAGTGCACTACTTATAACCAGGGTCCATCGGGAATAGGGTGCCATTTGGGAAGCAGCCATTGAATAAATCACAACACACTGAGGGTTGGCAGTTCTGATTTGACATGACTACTACGTTCAATTACCCCACTAGGGGCAGTTATGTTTAATTGCCCACCCATGAGTGTCTCTGTTAGCAGCTTAGTGATTTGCGAAAGCAGCTTGGTAGGGTTCTGTTTGGTTGTGACCCCTGAGCTAGCTCAAGGTCAACCCTTGGTATGCCCTTTGTGCACCTTTTGGACATGGAGTTATACAGGTCTTTCAAGAAGTCAGTGCTTGTATTTACTTTCTGTTATTCAAGTAAAAAATGTTACTTGGCGTGTGACTGCAAAGGGCCTTGAGGCCCATCCTTTAGATCTTAGCTGCAGTACAACCAGACAGTTCTTCCCAGAGTTTCTCTGTGTGCGTGTTTGTGTGTGTGTGTGTGTGTTTATGGGTGTGCGCGAGTCGGTGTGTGTGTTGTGTGTGTATGTGAGGAGGTAGCTATCGCTCACACCAAGCAATTACAATTATACTTCTGTAATCGCTCAATTTCATATTTTCAATTCTAAATGTTTCACATGGATATTTTTTTTGTACTCTGCAATTATTATATACATTTTTTCGTTTGGTAAATGATTAACAGATGTAGTAGTTAGAGATATATACTTTTTTTCTACTGTATTATTGACTGTATGTTTGTTTATTCCATGTGAAACTCTATGTTGTTGTATGTGTCGAACTGCTTTGCTTTATCTTGGCCAGGTCGCAGTTGTAAATGAGAACTTGTTCTCAACTGGCATACCTGGCTAAATAAATGTGAAACAAAATAAAATAAAAAATGCACCAATATGACATTTTTTGGCCAATACCGATATCCAATATTTTCCTTGCCAAAAAACCCGATGCCAAATCCGATATAAAAAAAAATTGCGGCTTTTATGCATTCTAGTACAGTTAAATAGTTGAAACACACACACACACCAAAAAGTTATGTCCCCATTACCAGTAAAACATACACAATCAAACACAATCAAAACCTATTTATTTCACTTACTTGCTGTGCTGTTTCGTTCATTTGTTCAGTCGTTTCATTCTCAACCAGGATTTCATCATACATGTCAAGCAGTGAAGTTCAAATCAAATCAAATTCTATTTGTCACATGCGCCGAATACAACAGAAGTATAATTGCTTAGTGTCCTCCTCACACACACAACACACACACCGACTCGCACACACACACACACACACACACACACACACACACACACACACACACACACACACACACACACACACACACACACACACACACACACACACACACACACACACACAGAGAGTTATTCTGGGAAGAGAGTGAAATGACAGTGAAATGTGACTCACATGCCCTTAACCAATAATGCTTAAAGAAGTTAAGAAAAAAAAAAGTTCAGTAAAAAATAGAAAATTAAAGTATCAAATAAACAGCAGCAGTAAAATAACAAGCAAGGCTGTATACAGGGGGTACTGGTACAGAGTCAATGTGCGGGGTCACCGGTTAGTCAAGGTAATTGAGGTAATATGTACAGTTGAAGTTGGAAGTATACATACACTTAGGTTGGAGTCTTTAAAACGATTTTTTTAATCACTCCACACATTTCTTGTTAACAAATTATAGTTTTGGCAAGTCGGTTAGGACATCTACTTTGTGCATGACACTCGTCCTTTTTCCAACAATTGTTTACAGACAGATTATTTCACTTATAATTCACTGTATCACAATTCCAGTGGATCAGAAGTTTACATACACTAAGTTGACTGTGCCTTTAAACAGCTTGGAAAATTCCAGAAAATGATGTCATGGCTTCAGAAGCTTCTGATAAGCTAATTGACATAATTTGAGTCAGTTGGAGGTTTACCTGTGGATGTATTTCAAGGCCTACCTTCAAACTCAGTGCCTCTTTGCTTGACATCGTGGTGAAGGATTAAATTTGATCTTCTAAAGTCTTCTAAAGACCCCCACCATTGATTATGTTGTTATTAATTTGCTTACGTGCCATTGTACTTATACTCACTCTACAGCTGAATATTGAGGCTTCTCTGTGTCTAGCTCTCTGCCAAAACCCACAGCTGTGAGAAAAGGTGAGAAAAGGGACTGAGGGTGATAGCGAGACACAGAGAGACAACATCTGTTTTTCTCTGAAACAAGGGCAGATTTGCATACCGCTGAGACAGGTTCTCAGAAACATTGTGTTAAGAAAAACTTGTTCTTTTAGCTGCACATGCAGGTTTTGGACATAGGAGATCACACCAGAAGGTGTGGGGTATATAAGATCCTGTCTTTATTTTGTTCGAGGCAGAACTAAGGAGAGACATCAGTTGTATGTCAGATGTTTGATCGTTGACTTCTGTCTACAGCTGTATTTTGATTTAAATTGTTATGATTTATAAGTGCACATTTTGAGTGTTCCTTATTTGTTAAGTAAATAACGGAGCCCAAAAAAGTGGAACCAACAATGGGGAAATCAAAAGAAATTAGCCAAGACCTCAGAAAACAAATTATAGACCTCCACAAGTCTGGTTCATTCTTGGGAGCAATTTCCAAATGCCTGAAGGTACCACGTTCATCTGTACAAACAATAGTACGCAAGTATAAACACCATGGGACCACGCAGCCATCATACCACTCAGGAAGGAGACGTGTTCTGTCTCCTAGAGATGAACGGACTTTGGTGCAAAAAGTGCAAATCATTCCCAGAACAACAGCAAAGGAACTTGTGAAGATGCTGGAGGAAACATGTACAAAAGTATCTATATCCACAGTAAAACAAGACATAACCTGAAAGGCCGCTCAGCAAGGAATAAGCCACTGCTCCAAACCCGCCATAAGAAAGCACATGGGGATGGAGATCGTACTTTTTGGAGAAATGTCCTCTGGTCTGATGAAACAAAAATATAACTGTTTGGCCATAATGACCGTCGTTATGTTTGGAGGAAAAAGGGGGAGGCTTGCAAACTGAAGAACACCATCTCAACCGTGAAGCACGAGGGGGGCAGCATCATTTTGTGGGGGTGCTTTGCTGCAGGAGGGACGGGTGCACTTCACAAAATAGATGGCATCATGAGAAGGGGAAATTATGTGGATATATTGAAGCAACATCTCAAGACATCAGTCAGCAAGTTCAAGCTTGGTCGCAAATAGGTCTTCCAAATGGACAATGACCGCAATTAAACATCCAAAGTTGTGGCAAAATGGCTTAAGGCCAACAAAGTCAAGGTTTTGGAGTGGTCATCACTTAGCCCTGACCTCAATCCCATCTAAAATTTGTGGTCAGAACTGAAAAAGTGTGTGTGAGCAAGGAGGCCTACAAACCTGACTCAGTTACACCAGCTCTGTCAGGAGGAATGGGCCAAAATTCACCCAACTTGTGGAAGGCTACCCAAAATGTTTGACCCAAGTTAAACAATTTAATGACAATGCTACCGAATACTAATTGAGTGCATGTAAACTTCTGACCCACGGGGAACGTGATGAAAGAAATAAAAGCTGAAATAAATCATTCTCTCTACTATTATTCCGACATTTCACATTCTTAAAATAAAGTGGTGATCCTAACTGACCTAAGACAGGAATTTTTTGTAGGATTAAATGTCAGGAATTGTGAAAACCTGAGTTTAAATATATTTGGCTACGGTGTATGTTACGTCCGACGATAGACATAGACAGCTGCCTCTGATTGGGAACCATACCCGGCCAACAAAGAAATAGAAAACTAGAATGCCCACCCAAATCACACCATGACCTAACCAAATAGAGGAATAAAAAGGCTCTCTCAGGTCAGGGCGTGACAGTGTATGTAAACTTTCGACTTCAACTGTACATGTAGGTAGAGTTAAAGTGACTATGCATAGATAATAAAACAGAGAGTAGCAGCAGTGTAAAAGAGGGGTCTGGGTAGCCCTTTGATTAGCTGTTCAGGAGTCTTACAGCTTGGGGGTAAAAGCTGTTTCGAAGCCTTTTGGAACTCGACTTGACGCTCTGGTACAGCTTGCCGTGCGGTAGCAGAGAGAACAGTCTATGACTTGGGCGGCTGGAGTCTTTGACAATTTCTATGGCCTTCCTTTGACACCGCCTTATATATAGGTCCTCTATGGCTGGAAGCTTGGCCCCAGTGATGTACTGGGCCGTATGCACTACCCTCTGTATTGCCTTGCAGTCGGAGGCCAAGCAGTTGCCATACCAGGCAGTGATGCAACCTGTCAGGATGCTCTCGATGGTGCAGCTGTAGAACCTTTTGAGGATCTGAGGGGGAATAGGCTTTGTCATGCCTTCTTCCCAACTGTCTTAGTGTGTTTTCCCCATGTTAGTTTGTTGGTGATGTGGACACCAGGGAACTTGAAGCTCTCAACCTGTTCCACTACAGCCCCGTCGATGAGAATGGGGGTGTGCTCGGTCCTCCTTTTCCTGTAGTCCACAATCATCTCCTTTGTCTTGATCACATTGAGGGAGAGGTTGTTGTCCTGGCACCACACGACCAGGTCTCTGACCTCCCCCTATAAGCTGTTTCATCGTTGTCGCGACTGTTGTGTCATCGGCAAACTTGAGCTTTGAGGGCACTATGGTGTTGAACGCTGAGCTGTAGTCAATGAATAGCATTCTCACATAGGTGCTCCTTTTGTCCAGGTGTGAAAGGGCAGTGTGGAGTGCAATACAGATTGCATCATCTGTGGATCTGTTGGGGTGGTATGATGGAGTGGGTCTAGGGTTTCTAGCATAATGGTGTTGATGTGAGCCATGACCAGCCTTTCAAAGCACTTCATGGCTACAGATGTGAGTGCTATGGGTCGGTAGTCATTTAGGCAGGTTACCTTAGTGTTCTTGGGCATAGGGACTATGGTGGTCTGCTTGAAACATGTAGGTATTACAGACTCAGTCAGGGACAGGTTGATAATGTCAGTGAAGACACTTGCCAGTTGGTCAGCGCATGCTCGGAGTACATGTCCTGGTAATCCGTCTGGCCCTGCGGCCTTGTGAATGTTGACCTGTTTAAAGGTCTTACTCACATCAGCTACGGAGATCGTGATCACACAGTCGTCTTGAACAGCTAGTGCTCTCATGCATGTTTCAGTGTCACTTGCCTCGATGCGAGCATAGAAGTAGTTTAGCTTGTCTGGTAGGTTCGTGTCACTGGGCAGCTTGTGGTTGTGTTTCCCTTTGTAGTCTGTTATAGTTTGCAAGCCCTGACACATCTGACGAGTGTCGGAGCCAGTGTAGAACGATTCAATCTTAGTCCTGTATTGACGCTTTGCCTGTTTGATGTTTCGTCTGAGGGCATAGCGGGATTTCTTATCAGCTTCCAGGCTAGAGTCCCGCTCCTCAAAAGCGGCAGCTCAGTGCGGATGTTAGCGCCTACTTGGTAGTGTGTACTGAGGCTCGAGCTGCTCAACCAGTCGGCGAAAACCAACATCATCCACGACAGAGAACGGTTGATGTGTCACGGCCGTCGTAGGGAGGAGACCAAGGCGCAGCGTGGTAAGCGTACAAAACGAACCGTGAAGCTAATATGGATAGTGCAGACAGGCAACTAAACATAGAATAAGAACCCACAAAACCAAAAGGGAAATTGGCAACCTAAATATGATCCCCAATCAGAGACAACGATAAACAGCTGCGTCTGATTGGGAACCAATTCAGGCCACCATAAACATACATATACCTAGACTTCCCAAAACCCCTAAACATACAAAAAAAACTAGATAATACAAAACAAGCATACCCACCCTCATCACACCCTGACCTAACCAAAATAATAAAGAAAACATAGATAACTAAGGTCAGGGCGTGACAGTACCCCCCCCCCCCAAAGGTGCGGACTCCCGACCGCAAACCTGAACTTATAGGTGAGGGTCCGGGTGGGCATCTACCCTCAGTGGCGGCTCTGGTTCTGGACCCCCCTCTTTACACTGATCCCTCCGCCTTTGTAGATCCAGAACGCGGATCATCGCCAGAGGCTCCGGACTGTGGACCCTCGCTGGAAACCCTAGGCCGGGTACCCTCGCTGGAGACCACGGACCGGGGATCGTCGCCGGAGGCTCCGGACCGGGGATCGTCGCCGAAGGCTCCGGACTGGGACCCGCCGTTGGAGGCTCCAGACTGTGGCCCGCCGTTGGAGGTTCCGGACTGTGGCCCGTCGTAGGAGGTTTTGAACTGTGGCCTGTCGTAGGAGGTTCCGGACTGTGGCCCGTCGTTGGAGGTTCCGGACTGTGAAACATCGCCGGATGCTCTGGACTGGGTACTGTCGCCGAAAGCTCTGGACTGGGTACTGTCGCCAGAAGCTCTGGACTGGGTACTGTCGCCGGAAGGACTGGGTACTGTCGCCGGAAGCTCTGGACTATGGAAGCGCACTGGAAGCCTGATACGTGGTACCGGGCTGAGGACACGCACCTCAGGGCGAGTGCGGGGAAGAGGCACAGGCCGTACTGGACTGTGGAAGTGCACTGGAGGCCTGATGCGTGGTGCCGGAACTGGTGGCACCGGGCTGAGGACACGCACCTCAGGGCGAGTGCGGGGAAGAGGCACAGGCCGTACTGGATTGTGGAAGCGCACTGGAGGCCTGATGCGTGGTGCCGGAACTGGTGGTACCGGGCTGAGGACACGCACCTCAGGGCGAGTGCGGGGAAGAGGCACAGGCCGTACTGGACTGTGGAAGTGCACTGGAGGCCTGATGCGTGGTGCCGGAACTGGTGGCACCGGGCTGAGGACACGCACCTCAGGGCGAGTGCGGGGAAGAGGCACAGGCCGTACTGGATTGTGGAAGCGCACTGGAGGCCTGATGCGTGGTGCCGGAACTGGTGGTACCGGGCTGAGGACACGCACCTCAGGGCGAGTGCGGGGAGGAGGCACAGGATACACTGGGCCGTGGAGACGCATTGGAGATCAGGAACGTAGCTGGCTCATTGCGTCCTTGCTGGATGCCCATTCTAGCCCGGCAAATGCGAGGAGCTGGAGTAGAGCGCACCGGGCTATGAATGGGAACTGGAGACACTGTGCGCATTTCTGCAAAATACGGTGCCTCACCAGTCACACGCTCGCCACCGTAAGCACGAGGAGTTGGCTCAGGTCTCCAACCCGTCATCAGACTCACCTGGACTCCATCACTTCCCTGATTATGTCATGTCTGTGCATTGTTCGTGTTTCTTATTTTGTATTAATGTTGTGTTTTTTATTAAAACACTCACTCCCCGAACTTGCTTCCCCACTCTCAGCGCACATCGTTGCAGAATAACGCCTCACCTAAGGGAGCATCAGGAAGTGCTTTTTTGTGTCAGGTGGAATGACGTCGGGTCCGGGAGCCGCTACAGGCTTTCATGCCTCAGCCAGATCGCTAGGCTCCCCTGCCTCAGCCAGCTCGTCGGGCTTTCATGCCTTCGTCGGATCACCAGGCTCCCCTGCGTCCACCGACTCATCAGGCTTTCGTGCCTCAGCTGGATCGCCAGGCTCCCCTGCCTCAGCCGGTCTGTCAGGTTCCCATGTCCCAGCCGGCGACAGGTTCCCGCACATCAGCAGGGGTGACCGGGCCGCTCCTGATCCCCGGGATCGTCCCTTGGGTTGGCGTCCTGCGGCTGGAGCCGAACGCGCCGGGGAGGGGGTACCGTCAGGTATGCTCTCTCTCCAACGCTCTAGGTCGCCATGCTCCTGCGTCTCAGCCGTATTGACAGGTTTCCTGTGCCTCTGCAGAGGTGTCCGCTCCTGATCCCCGGGATCCTGATCCCCAGGTTCATGTCTGTGCGTTGTTTGTGTTTCTTGTTTTGTATTATGTTCCGTTTATTTATTAAAACACTCAGTCTCTGAACTTGCTTCCCGACTCTCAGCACACATTGTTACAGGCAGCCTACTCTGTATATATTTTTGACAAAAGTAGTGCTCTATGTAGGGATTAGGGTGCCATTTCAGGGAGACCCATGGCAGGGCTCCCCTCCAGACTTACATTCTACCCTACCACTACGTTTTTCAGTTGGTAGGACCAACCCATGATTTGGTCGCACCCAAAAAATGTGCACGGTCACGCGATTGGAAAAATGAGTAGGCCCATCATCTTAAAGTCATTCAGTGTAATAGACTACTGAAATGGTATTCAAGAAATAAGTTGCTTCATGTTGTGATTCAAAATATTTGTATTTGTAACCTAATCAAGTGAATGTCTTGCATTTTGGGTTGACAGTTAGGCTTATTATATTTTACTGCTAAAACAGGGCTCAAGAATTTCCAGATGTTTTTTTTTTACTAATATAATTTATTTGTGGCTAATTCACTACCTGGGTAAGTGGAAACTCAAAACACATTAGCTAGATCACTAACTCTAGATATAATACCCACTGCTAGTAGCCATGTATTAATCAAATTAACGGTACTTTTTTTATGTCCCAAAAAGCATTGCAGTTGTAGTCTACCGGCCAGTGAGGCCTATGCAATTACAATGACCAATGCGCATTTTGCAGATTTTAAATCCCATAGTCATTTGCCAGACCGACTCTTCCTTTTCAAGTCAGGCTGACATCACTGGTTCTGTCTACGATCTACGGTTAACCACTGTCTGTGTGTGTGTTTGTAGGTGGGTGTGTGTGTGTGTGTACGTGTCTACGGTTAACCACTGTACCTTTAGGGAACACCCACAGTGAGAGTCAGTCTCCATTTATTTGGACCAAAGAGAAGGACAGGAACTTTGATGTGCATTTCGGCACATATGGAAGCAATCTCGGACATTCCAGCTAGATTAAAGCATGCTTTGAGAAGGCATTTCACTAGCCCTATTTCTGGCCATGGTGAATAGAGTTTCAAAGAAGGTATAGATTCAGTTACTGTTAATACGGGCCTTGGAGAGGAGTGAAACGCAGGTCAGAAGAGAGAGAGCGGGAGACATGGGGAAAGTTAGAGAGAGGGATTCAGAGAGAAAGAGAAAAAGATAGTAATTGTGAAATAAGAGTTTGAAACAGAAAGGGAAAGAGAGTTTTAGTCGTTCGTTTTCTCTTGGGTGTTTTGTATGAATTGATTAAATGTGTCATTTGGGAAGATAATTATTTGCCTCTGACATGAGAATTCACAAAAACATGCTTACTTGCGGTTGGTTGGTTGGCGCCAAGAATGGATTGTGCTAGGAACATTAGAAAATAATAAATAAGAGAGAATGTTCTGAGACACACGTTCAACATGTGAGGTAAGGAAAAGTTCACAGAAACGTCCCGCTGTTTCGAAAATCGAGGATTTTTCTCCCCAAATCCCTCCGAGGTGTTGAGAGAAATATATTCACAGTATTTAAGGGCAGCGAGGACACAGTAGTCAAAAAACAAACAAAGAATTCATGAGTACCAGTATTTGTGTTTTTTGGGGGATATTTTGACCACCCTTCTGAGTATTCATCATTGACAGACATTATTTTACTGTTTACAGACACAGTTATCTTTCAATTTGGTCTGAGTTTCTAATGCATTGCATGGACATTTTGTTTTGTCTATGATCAATACTAACATATTTTTTAAATGCCTGTAAGCATGTTTAGTGCATTTGGAAAGTATAGACTTTTTCCACATTTTGTTACGTTTTAGCCTTATTTTTAAAAAATCCCCTCAATCTACACACAATACCCCATAAAGACAAAGTAAAAACTTATTTTTATAAAAATTTGAGCAAATTTATGCAAATAAATAACTGAAATATCACATTTACATAAGTATTCAGCCCCTTTAATCAGTACTTTGTTGAAGCACCTTTGGCAGTGATTACAGCCTTGAGTCTTCTAGGGTATGACGCTACAGGCTTGGCACACCTGTATTTGGAGAGTTTCTCCCATTATTCTCTGCAGATCCTCTCAAGCTATGTCAGGTTGGATGGGTACAGCTATCGCTGCACAGCTATTTTCAAGTCCGGGTTCTGGCTGTGCCCCTCCAGGACATTCAGAGCAGGTTTTCATCAAGGATCTCTCTGTACCGTTCATCTTTCCCTCAATCCTAACTAGTCTCCCAGTCCCTGCCGCTGAAAAACATCCCCACGGCATGATGCTTCCACCATCATGCTTCACCGTAGGGATGGTGCCAGGTTTCCTCCAGACATGACGCTTGGCATTCAGGCCAAAGAGTTCAATCTTGGTTTCATCAGACCAGGGAATCTTGTTTCTCATGGTCTGAGAGTCCTTTAGGTGCCTTTTGGCAAACTCCAAGCAGGCTGTCATGTGCCTTTTACTGAGGAGTTGCTTCCGTCTGGCCACTCTACCATAAAGGCCTGATTGGTGGATTGGTGTGCTGCAGAGATGGTTGTCCTTCTGGAAGGTTTTCCCATCTCCACAGAGGAACTGGAGCTCTGTCAGAGTGACCATCGGGTTCTTGGTCACCTCCCAGACCAAGGCCCTTCTCCCCTGATTGCTCAGTTTGGCTGGGCGGCCAGCTCTAGAAAGAGTCTTGGTGGTTCCAAACTTCTTCCATTTCAGAATAATGAAGGCCACTGTGTTCTTGGGGACCTTCAATGCTGCAGACATTTTTGGTACCCTTCCTCAGATCTGTGCTTCGACACAATCATGTCTCAGAGCTCTATGGACAATGTCTTTGACCTCATGGCTTGGTTTTTGCTCGGACATGCACTGTCAACTGTGGGACCTTATATAGACAGGTGCAGTTGAAGTCGGATGCACTTAGGTTGGAGTCATTAAAATTTGTTTTTCAACCACTCCACAAATTTCTTGTTAACAGTACTGAAAAAGCGTGTGCGAGCAAGGAGGCCTACAACCCTGACTCAGTTACACCAGCTCTGTCAGGAGGAATGGGCCAAAATTCACCCAACTTATTGTGGGAAGCTTGTGAAGGCTACCAAAAACGTTTGACCCAAGTTAAACAATTTAATGGCAATGCTACCGAATACTAATTAAGTGTATGTAAACTTCTGACCCACTGGGAATGTGATGAAAGAAATAGCTGAAATAAATCATTCTCTCTACTATTTTTCTGATATTTCACATTCTTAAAATTAGGTGGTGATCCTAACTGACCTAAGACAGGGAATTTTTACTAGGATTAAATGTCAGGAATTTTGGAAAAACTGAGTTTAAATGTATTTGGCTATGGTGTATGTAAACTTCCGACTTGAACTGTATGTGCCTTTCCAAATCATGTCAAATCAATTGATTTTACGACAGGTGGACTCCAATCAAGTTGTATAAACATCTCACGCTTGATCAATGGAAACACGGTTCACCTGCGCTCAATTTCGAGTCTCATAGCAAAGAGTAAATAAGGTATTTTATGTTTGTTTAAATGTCTAAAAACCTGTTTTCGCTTTGTCATTATGGGGTATTGTGTGTCGATTGATGAGGATTTTATTTATTTAATCAACTTTAGAATAAGGCTGTAACATAACAAAATGTGTAATAAGTCAAGGGGTTTGAATACTTCCCGAATGCACTGTATTATGCTATTATTTAAAAAGTCATTATGAAGATCAGTGAGTCTCCACTGGGATATTGACGTGCTGTACTGTTGAGAAGGAGGGAGGAGGAGGGAGGACAGACATACACACACACATTAAGGTCTTTAGACTCACAGCTATGCTAACACTTCGAAACAGCCAGTGAAATGGATCCCGTATCTGAACAAATTAGAAGCGTTATTGTCAGAGTATCAGTTCAAGGTTGTTTGAATGTCACATTTAATTGCTCTAGTACTTTACACTCTGAAATGAGTTGATAATGAAATAGCTGTTCATATTCTCAGGATATCTATAAATACTAAAACCCAGGTCTCCTGTGTTTCACAAGACTGCGTTAACCTGCTGAGTTTGGGGAGCTAACTTAAGTCTCTAGGTTTCAGGCAAGGTTACTCAGCGTGGTTCACAAAACATCGTAGGTTGGGTCCACATCATTAGTTCCTACATTGTGTTTGAGATCTTCCAAATCCCTTTCCCTTGCTGTCGTTTGTCTTCTCAGCGAGCTTCTTGTTTATTTGTTTATTTTATGTTTGTCTGAACGTTAGAGAAGAAGATATTTCTCTTTATTCACTTTCAAGATGAACACAGATCTCTGAAAACTCTCTGTCTCTCTTCCTCGCCCTCTCTAATTCACTCTCTCTCACCTTTTTTTACACTGTTCTCTCTCTCGTTCTCTCTCTCTCTCAAAGGCAATAGGAACAAAGGTGTTGAATGTTTAATTGTCCCTATCCTTCCTCTCTTACTTGAGTTAGCTAAAGTTGTAACTCTCTGACACGGGAAATCAGCCTCTTAATGACCCATGTCATCAGCTAGCCGACAAATGATCATTACACTGACATGCTACATAGATTATACAGTCATATCAAAACCACTTAGACCCAGTCACACTTCAATATTGACTAACTGTACATGAACGTCAGTAGCAGACATTTGCAGCTCTGCTCTCTATCATTTGATTTGCTTTTATGTGATGTGAATGAGTGGCCAAAACATTATGGCTCCATCATAGCGTTCTCTGCTCATATGAAATATAAGGTGATCAATAACATGTCAATAGAAATACAGTTGAATTATCTGTACCTGGTATGAGTGGGTGACTGGAAGAACTCTGATCTATTACTCTATGTGAGCTTTTAGATATTTGATGAACATGAATCACCGTTGCCCCTGACGATAAATGTCCTTGTGTGTGTGTGTGTGTGTGTGTGTGTGTGTGTGTGTGTGTGTGTGTGTGTGTGTGTGTGTGTGTGTGTGTGTGTGTGTGTGTGTGTGTGTGTGTGTGCGTGCGTGCGTGCGTGCGTGTGTGTCTGTGTGTGTGTGTGTGTGTCACGCGTGCGTGCGTGCGTTCGTGCGTGCGCGTGCGTGCGTGCGTGCGTGTATGACGTTGATTGTTTTTCCTTCTTCCTTTTCCTATAGATGGATTTCATTTTGACGGTCTCTTCACAATTAGTCTGTTCTTTGGGGTCAAAAAGAGTATAGACTTTTAAATAAATCATTTTTTTGACTGAAGGCCTTCTGATAAGTCACTGTACACCAGTAAACATATGAAGGCCTGGTCAGATTATATCTTGAACACCATCTTAATCACCAAGTCTAAATCATGACAATATACTGTATTACCACTATGTGTACTGAAGGTGATATGTATTTATTTCTGATGTAACTGTAACAAGCCCAAACTAAGTTATCCTGATTGAAATGGCATTGCTGAAAACCAAAACCAAACACAGAAAGAAAAACACAGCACCAATTGACAAAAATTTGCGTCAGAGACATGGGGAAACGAACATGTATATTACAGTAACCTACACCACCCTCCTGAACTGCTTCTGTTGTTACTAATGGACAGCCCCCCGTAAGCCATCTCTATTCAGCTGAGATGAGAGTATTGAAAAGTGGACAGCATATGCTCACCTGAGCCCTGCTTGTCAACGTGAGTCTTAATATTTAAGAGGCTGTGTGTGCGAAACTGCAAGCCACAGCACTTTCTATGGGCTTGTGTGTGTTACTTCAGGCAGCTGGAGCTTACTGGGGCTTCATGAGGGAGTGAAGACCCTTATCGTGTGTGTGTGTGTATTCATGCTTTGAATTTTTCATCAGTCTCTGGGAACAGCTGACAAGTCTTGAGGCATTGCGTATGAGCACTGTAGGAGTGTGTGTGCAGCTCTCTCAGAGATGGGATTTGAACCCCAACCCTCCAGCTGCTGGCTTGCCTCTCTAATCTATAGGCTACATGCCTCCACAGCAGACATTTATGTCCCATTGTATTTTCACACTTTGTATCAAACCAGTGGACTTCCTCTTTCCAAGTTATAAACCTATGACTTATTAATCCATTGTGAAATTCAAACATCTCCCCCAAAAATTATATTTGGAGGAGGATGAAACTGACTCATGATTTCTACTGTATGTGATTGTGCTTTCAATTGAGACAGCAGCTATTAATACATATTTATCTCTTTTAATTTATAATGATTATTATGAAAGCGTCTATCAGTAGCTATCTGGCGTTTTGTAGGAAAGATTACAGGCAAATGAAGGCGGCATTGAATCAATTATTTAGGCTGAAATAAAAAGTACAAAGCATCATACATAGCATGGCAGCAGCCTGCAGCGAGGGAGCGAGCAGCGAAGGAAAATTAGGTCAGTTTCAGAATATTCCAGTGGGATCTCTCCCAGCACTGCAGCTGCACAGTTAAAGGGTAGGTCTGAACAATTCAGAGCAATCAAACCCTATTTTTGCCTAAATAGATCAATGAATATTTTGAGTATTTTGAACAAAAGTGGCTATGAATATTCTCAAGTCTCAGATGGCTTTGTTGTTTATTTATTATTTGTCTGAGAATATTAAAAGTTGTATTTTATTCAAGTTTTGTTGAATGATTGATGATGTATTTCCCCCTCCCCTTTAAATCCAACTTTTTGTTGGCCTGCAGTTCATTTTGGGAGAAGGGTTGAACCAATCGGATGATCCTATGCGTTTAAATCTGGCAAAAATAAAGTTCTGGTTGGGAAGTGGGGGTAACCTCAAAATATAAATTGAACTCAAAATAAACCCACATTCACTAATGTACTGTATCAAAACAATGGTTACAAGAGCCCTACTTTAGTAACTGTCATTTGTACAGTATAATCAAATTTATTCAAGCACTGATTTGAAGATTTTACTGGTCTCAGGATAAAGATATATACAAAAGCATATTTATGACACTGTCTCCAGCATGTACAAGCTAGTCTGTATTGTACTGTATCATAAAGTAGTTGAGGTTTCAAAGTGACTGTCTGAGTGCCGTCAGGTGTGCCCTGCCTGCCCTGCCGTGGGCCCTGTGCTACCCTGTTGCTGAGTTTTAATGAACGCTTGAAGGGTGGATCAGCCTGGCAAAGCTCCAGGGTTCTATCAAAGAGAGGGGGATTTAAAGCATGATTATGCTGTCTGTGAGAGCTCCATCTCCCCTAGACTCCCTGAGACTACAGCCTGATACTCTGGAGCTTACTCAGCACACACATCATACTGCCTGACCTGCAGTATACAGTCTGCACACCGTCTGTCTCTATCTCTGTCTCTTTCTCAAAACTCTTCGGGGACTGATTGAGAACGGTGAGATGAGATGTGGTTAATTTCTCTACTTTTGCCTAAGCTGAAGCCATAACGGTATGACAAAGTTGATGTTTTTCTCGGAGTACAGTACACCCGCCGGCACTTTTGGATAGGTTAAGCCAAGGGAACCTAAAAATACACTGTTGCCTCTTCTTTACTGAATGCCCTGTGATTGTGGTCTACGGTCTTCTGAATGCTGTGTTTCTCATGTCTGAGATGACCGCGGTTCATTCTGTGGTGGAGGAAGTTCACATCTTTGTTTTTTGTTTACCTTTCCTTTATGACCTTGAGTCAGCCGGTCATGTGGTCCCTGTAGATCTCTAAATACATCAACACATGCACAATGTCTCAGTCTCCACCCCGCCTGCCCGGTCAGACAATGACAGACATTGTGGGTTTGTTATTGAAGGGAGACTTACGTAGACAAAGGGCAACCAGTCCCAGGAGAAATTGAAATTAGTTGCTGGTATTTTTTGAACATATACTTCCTTTTTGATTTTAAAGTGCTTTTATTACAATACATTTTACATTTACATTTAAGTCATTTAGCAGACGCTCTTATCCAGAGCGACTTACAAATTGGAATACTTAACCTACAGTCATTTAGCCTGGACCCACATCTGCCAACTTCTTTACAAATGACCAAAGGAGTTGGTAAGATGATATTAACAGATCTGGGTCAGTCATAAATATTTCACCAAAATTGAAAAGTCTTTTTGGGGAACAAAATTCCTCCAGAATAACTTTCTTTTTAAAAGTTGTTGTGGAACTGTCAGTGAAATGCCTCTCAACTCAGTGGAAAGTCTGGTTGGATGGAGTTATATCAACTATATGTTTCAGCCAGCCTGCCAATCCACTACAGGGCTTCATTTTCTTTCTCTCCCTCTCTGGGTTATGTTCAGCATTTTTCCTTGGGCCAATTTTCAAACGCCTGAGCTATTGACTGGTCCAGACAACTTGTAAAATGAATATTAGTTAGCTATCACGTTGATATGTTAAATGATAGTAGCATACTATAATATTGATGATATATCAGCAGACTCATTGGCTTTTGATGTTTACATTTCCTGGTTCAGTAGGAACTGTGCCTGTACTGCAGTCAGCAGTTTTCACTATCATGTATCACTTCATAGAATCATCTGATGTATAGTAGCTGTTTTGATATATCTACTACTGATGTAACCCAAAGTGTCGGATGAGAAGTGTTAACATATCTTTTAAAAGATTTATTTATTAATGTTTTATTTATGTAGCCTAGTTGTTAATGGTGTTAAATAAAATATACCCTACACACAACAGTTCTGTAGCTTTCTGTTAGGGATAGTGCAGGACCATTAGATCTTTTCATTGTAGACCTAATTTTCCCTCTTTGTTGAAGGCATTTTTGTAAGAGAAAATGATATCCATCCCTACCCACACACCTGCCACATCTACAGTTCACTTCCAGGTAGGCTAATTCTGCTGTGACTTCTAAATCACTCTGACAGAGCTGGATCAAATGTAGGAAGCAGATGAAAAGAAAAAGAGAGACAATGATCTTTTTCCTTTTTTTTGCATTTTCATTTCTCGTGTCCCCTCACTGCCTCCACCCCCTGCTGGTTCACCGTGAAAATGGACAAAATATATTGATTCTAGGCTAGCCAGGCGAGTTTGATAAACGGAGTGTATCGTGGTAGAGTGTTGGCAAATTTACCTTGAAGCATTGCTTCCATCCGGTTAATTTCCCTCTTCCTCCCATCCGGTCCTCACACCCGCTGAATGACAATAGCCTAATGTCGTCACCAGGAGAGACAACTCGTCTAACTAGGCGCTCACATCACCATGCCTGGTCAGGAACAGGGAAAGGAAGATGGAGCTTCTCTTCCCTCTGGGATTGATGCGTTTTCCTGGCGCAACGTCCCCTAAACACAATCAGCAAGGTTAGAGAGCAGTCAGAGCAGCCACCAGTATGTGTCTCCACCCCCAGGGCCAGGGGCAATTTACATGGAGATAACATTGATCAAAGCTTCCCATTCTCCCTCCCGGCTGCATCAATGGCAGAACACTTGAAAAGAGTATCATGGTGTTTTAGTGGTAGAGGAGCTATTCTATATCTGTGAAGGGGGGTTGGAGGAGGGTGACAGCCAATACTGAATCCTCTCAATGGGCTCGGTGGCATTTCACCGCATGAGAGGTCGCTACGGTCGCCACAGCCACGCTGTTGTGCTTTGAAGAGATGAAGACATCCAAGTATAAAAGCATCATATCTTAAGGTAGGGTTCGTCAACTAGGTTTGTCCTCGGGCCAAATCTTTTCTGAGCTATTAGTAAACAGGCAGAACGTAATTAGCATATAATATTAGCATAATTAATAGGCCTACACTACAAATTGAACAACAACAATTTTTAACACATCTGATTAGTACATAATACATTCAGTGACAATAACACAATTATTTCGATCTGATTACGCTCATAAAATCACCATTGTCTCTATTCAATTATATTTTTTTTGTCTATTTCTCTGTGCATTGATTGGTGGGGAAAAACAAGTCTACGTAGCCTACTGTAGTCTACACTACTTTTTTTATTGTCAACATTCGTTCAGAAATATTAGCTTGATAGCAAGAGAAAATGTCGCCCCATAGAAAAATGTAAGCATTAACTGCAAACTACACATGGTAGCAAAATCCTCCTTTGTGGGCTGACCCAACAACAGAAGGTTACAAGTGCCTCCCCAGAAGCGTCCTTTTCTCACCAAACACAGCATGCCCTTCACAGACGCGGAGGTATTTAAAAAGTGCATGGTGACAGTTTTGGAGGAATTGGCAACCGACAAGTCTATGGACAGCATAATTGTGTCTGTCAAACAGGTGACCCTGTCTCCCCCCCCCCCCCCCCACACACTTTTTCTCCCCAATTTCGTGGTATCCAATTGGTAGTTACAGTCTTGTCTCATCGCTGCAACTCCCGTACGGACTCGAGAGAGGCGAACGTCGAGAGAATCGTGTGTCCTCCGAAACACAACCCAACCAAGCGCACTGCTTCTTGACACAATGCCCACCTAACCCAGAAGCCAGCCGCACCAATGTGTCGGAGGAAACACCGTACACCTGGCAACCGTGTCAGTGTGCTCTGTGCCTGGCCCGCCACAGGAGTCGTTAGTGCACAATGGGATAAGGACATCCCTGCCGGCAAAACGCTCCCCTAACCCGGACGACGCTGAGCCAATTGTGCCCCGCCCCATGGGTCTCCCGGTCGCGGCCGGCTGCTACAGAGCCTGGACTTGAACCCAGAATCTCTAGTGGCAGAGCTAGCTCTTAGACCACATTGCCACTCAGGAGGTCCCAGGTACCCCTGTCTGCGTCAACAGCTGGCCGCCGCGTCCATGCACTGGCGGATGATGTGCATAGGATTGTTCTGGAGGGGCTCAGTCAGGCTGAGCATTTTTCCCTGGCTATTGGTGAGAGTACTGACAACACCGATGTAGCACAGTTGTGTATTTGTAATTTTTTAATGGAATTGACTTTAAAGAAGAGCAACTGGCACTGATTCCCCTCGAAGGACACACCACCAGGGACATCCTTTTCACAAAGCTGGAAGAATTGTTTACGCAGCATGGCCTGTCATTCGGAAAAGTCAACTTTGTGGTCACCGATGGGGTTCCTACTATGGTGGGCAGACACAGGGGACCTGGTCAGCAGCCCCCCAAATGAATGGCTTGCATTGTCTCATCCATCAGTGTGTGCCAAACTAAACGGTGAGCTAAAGGATGTGATGGATAAAGTAATGCGTATAATCAACTTTGTCAGGGGGACTTCAAACACACAACACCGCCTTTTCCGCAAGTTTGTGACAGAATCAGAGGCCACCAATGATGATCTCCTGTTTCACAACAACGTGCGCTGGCTGAGTAAAGGAAAAGCTCTAGAGTGTTTCTGTGAGCTGCATGACCAGGTTGTGGATTTTCTCAGAAAATGCTAAATGACGGCAGCAGCTGACCACCTTCGTATTCTGGAAATTGAGGAATTCCTCTCCAATGTTGCTTTTTTAGCTGACATATTCTGTCACTTAAGCAAGTTAAATCTGAAGTTACAAGGAAGAGTGACAACAGTCGATCATAGTCTGCTGCTGGAAGAAGGTATGTGTTGGCTTTACACCCCCTGCTATATTGTGGATATGGAGTTACCTGTCTAACAGAACACAGAGGGTGTTATGGCTTTACATCCCCTGCTATATTGTGGATATGGAGTTACCTGTCTAACAGAACACAGAGGGTGTTATGGCTTTACACCCCCTGCTATATTGTGGATATAGAGTTACCTGTCTAACAGAACACAGAGGGTGTTATGGCTTTACACCCCCTGCTATATTGTGGATATGGAGTTACCTGTCTAACAGAACACAGAGGGTGTTATGCCTTTACACCCCCTGCTATATTGTGGATATAGAGTTACCTGTCTAACAGAACACAGAGGGTGTTATGGCTTTACACCCCCTGCTATATTGTGGATATGGAGTTACCTGTCTAACAGAACACAGAGGGTGTTATGGCTTTACACCCCCTGCTATATTGTGGATATAGAGTTACCTGTCTAATAGAACACAGAGGGTGTTATGGCTTTACCCTCCCTGCTATATTGTGGATATGGAGTTACCTGTCTAACAGAACACAGAGGGTGTTATGGATTTACACCCCCTGCTATATTGTGGATATGGAGTTACCTGTCTAACAGAACACAGAGGGTGTTATGGCTTTACACTCCCTGCTATATTGTGGATATGGAGTTACCTGTCTAACAGAACACAGAGGGTGTTATGGCTTTACCCTCCCTGCTATATTGTGGATATGGAGTTACCTGTCTAACAGAACACAGAGGGTGTTATGGCTTTACACCCCCTGCTATACTGTGGATAAAGAGTTACCTGTCTAACAGAACACAGAGGGTGTTATGGCTTTACACCCCCTGCTATACTGTGGATATGGAGTTACCTGTCTAATAGAACACAGAGGGTGTTATGGCTTTACACCCCCTGCTATATTGTGGATATAGAGTTACCTGTCTAACAGAACACAGAGGGTGTTATGGATTTACACCCCCTGCTATATTGTGGATATGGAGTTACCTGTCTAACAGAACACAGAGGGTGTTATGGCTTTACACTCCCTGCTATATTGTGGATATGGAGTTACCTGTCTAACAGAACACAGAGGGTGTTATGGCTTTACCCTCCCTGCTATATTGTGGATATGGAGTTACCTGTCTAACAGAACACAGAGGGTGTTATGGCTTTACACCCCCTGCTATACTGTGGATAAAGAGTTACCTGTCTAACAGAACACAGAGGGTGTTATGGCTTTACACCCCCTGCTATACTGTGGATATGGAGTTACCTGTCTAATAGAACACAGAGGGTGTTATGGCTTTACACCCCCTGCTATATTGTGGATATGGAGTTACCTGTCTAACAGAACACAGAGGGTGTTATGGCTTTACACTCCCTGCTATATTGTGGATATGGAGTTACCTGTCTAACAGAACACAGAGGGTGTTATGGCTTTACACCCCCTGCTATACTGTGGATAAAGAGTTACCTGTCTAACAGAACACAGAGGGTGTTATGGCTTTACACCCCCTGCTATACTGTGGATATGGAGTTACCTGTCTAATAGAACACAGAGGGTGTTATGGCTTTACACCCCCTGCTATATTGTGGATATGGAGTTACCTGTCTAACAGAACACAGAGGGTGTTATGGCTTTACACCCCCTGCTATATTGTGGATATGGAGTTACCTGTCTAACAGAACACAGAGGGTGTTATGGCTTTACACCCCCTGCTATATTGTGGATATGGAGTTACCTGTCTAACAGAACACAGAGGGTGTTATGGCTTTACACCCCCTGCTATATTGTGGATATAGAGTTACCTGTCTAACAGAACACAGAGGGTGTTCTTTAATGGAACCTCTCCAACATAATCCAGGTAGAATCAGGAATTCCCAAGGACAGCTGTCTAGGCCTCTTACTTTTTTTCAATCTTCACCAACAACATGCCACTGGCTTTGAGTAAAACCAGTGTGTCTATGTATGCGGATGACTCAACACTATACATGTCAGCTACTACAGCAACTGAAATGTCTGCAACGCTTAACAAAGAGCTGCAGTTAGTTTCAGAAATGGTGGCAAGGAATAAGTTCTCCCTAAATATTTGACAAATCATTTACTAAACCCTAACCTCAACTAAAACCTGTAATAAATAATGTGGAAATTGAGCAAGTTGAGGTGACTAAAGTGCTTGGAGTAACCCTGGATTGTAAACTGTCATGATCAAAACATATTGATACAACAGTAGCTAAAATGGGGAGAAATCTGTCCATAATTAAGAGCTGCTCTTCATTCTTAACAGCACTATCAACAAGGCAGGTCCTACAGGCTCTATTTTTGTCGCACCTTGACTACTGTTCAGTACTGTGGTCAGGTGCCACAAAGAGGGACTTGCAATTGGCTCAGAACAGGGCAGCACGGCTGGCCCTTGGATGTACATAGAGAGCAAACATTAATAATATGCATGTCAATCTCTCCTGGCTCAAAGTAGAGGATATATTGACTTCATCACTACTTGTTTTTGTGAGAGGTATTGACATGTTGAATGAACCGAGCTGTCTGTTTAAACGACAGGCACACAGCTCAGACACTCATACATACCCCACAAGATATGCCACCAGAGGTCTCTTCACAGTCCCCAAGTCCAGAACAGACGATGGGAGGCGCACAGTACTACATAGAGCCATGATTACATGGAACTCTATTCCACCTCAGGTAACTGATGCAGGCAGTAGAGTCAGATTTTAAAAACTAATAAAAATACACCTTATGGGGACTGCAGGGACTGTAAAGCAACACAAACATAGTCACAGACACATGCATACACACACATGATAACATACGCACTATACACACACATACACATGGATTTTGTGTTGTAGATATGTGGTAGTGGAGTATGGGCCTGAGGGCAAACACTTAGTGTGTTGTGAATTCTGTTATGAATGTATTGTCTTGGCAGCAGCTAATGAGGATCCATAATAAATACAAATGGTGGAAAAACTTGAGGCCTTTACTAGGAAGCTTGAGTTGTTCGATTTGGACTTGTCATCTGGAAGCTAATGCACTTCAGCACACTGAAGAAACGACAGGCAGAGGAACCAGGTCGCAACATTGTCACAGAGGTGATGGAAGATTTCATCAAGCAGCTGAGGAACAACTTCTTCATCAGATTTCAAGACTACAGCATGCCCAAGGATATCATTGTGTTTGTACGTGATCCTTTCACAGTCCGCCCAGGTGTAGAATTTTCCTCTCTGCTAAGAAAACTAAGAAAACTATTCCCTCTCTGGATGAGGCCACAATTCAAACTGGGCTGATTGAATTCCAGATTTTGAGCCAAATCAGGGATGCGCTCAGGATTGCCGAGTCCTTGTGTGCGTTGTGGGTGTTATGCTCAGAGGAATACAGCACAATAAAGAAACTTGCATTTTATGTGCTAACAATGTTTGGATCGACAATGTTTGGATCGATTCCTCATTTTCCTTTATGAACGCAATCAAGACTCATAACAGGAACTGGCTTTCACATAAGTCAACGGAGGACTGCCTGCGCATCAAAATCACATCCATCTGACCCGACATCCACAAGATCGTGTCCGAGGGGAAATGCAACTTTTCCCATTGAGTAAATAACTTGGTATTTAATAATTAGTCATATAGGCTACTAATGTTATTGTGATTATTATTATTAGTGCTTATCCAGGGCTATTTTAGCTCTCATGCTGACAGTATTTTCAGTTTGTTTTGTTGTTACAGGAGCATGTTATCCTGAGAGTCCCGATGCAGACATTCAGACACAGACATCGTCTTTATTTCTTTAAATGATTGTTTTATGTAGGATGCTACCTTTTTGGCCAGTTGCAATTGTAAGTAGACTTTATATACAATTAATTTTTTACTGTGACAGATGCTGTTGAGACACTTTTAACCATTATTTAACTAGGAAAGTCAGTTAAGAACAAATTCTTATTTACAATGACAGCCTACACATTGCCTACATCAGCCAGTGAAGTATTTTTATATGGGCCTTGGCTCGGAAGAAATAGACTTCAGTTTAGCCCTCTTGTTGTTTGTAAAGTCAAATTAAAATGAAGATTATTGTTGAAATGAATTACTTGACTGATGTAGTTGTTCTCCATCTGTTGCTGGTTGCCCCTTGCATAACAAGTCAGCTATATTTTCAGCACCAGGCTCTGTTCATATCCTATTGATTGGTTGCAGCTTTACGTTTCAGCACCACAAAATGGTCCGCTGTCTGCTTTATTAGGTGACTGTCTCCTGTATTCTCACTCTTCATTAATAAAGTTAAAATGTAACTTTTGCATTATTTAGGTAGAATCACTTCATTTTTGGGACATTGCATTTGGGACTTTTTGCATCTCGGGTCCAAGATGATTTGTTATTTTTTTTACTGAAGAATTTATTCGGGTTGTTCCTTGTCATATGGTATGTCATTAACAACATTCTCCCAACCTATTTGCAATGTGGTGACAATGTGATATGTTAGTAGATAACTTGCTTATAATTTATTTTGTCTCATTAACCCCTTAACAAAATGTCCCTCTTTTACTCTCTCTCTCTCTCTGAATATCTAACCAGTAGTTCCTAGGCTACTACACTACCCATTTCATGTCTCTCACTCCAACCCCCCACCCTTCAAAATCTGTCAGCATCTGATATGAAGTCTTTACTTCAACCTAAAACCATCTTGATCAGCAGAAAGAGAGAGGGAGAGGGATTGTGAGCGAGAGAGTGAGAGAGAGAGAGAGAGAGGGGAGTGTGTGAGAGTCAGTCAAGTGGATCTAGCCCAGAAGCCTGTAGTGCTGGTAGCTGGTAGCCTCTGGTTGCTGGTTGTGTGAATCTGCTCCCCTGTGTGTCTGTATGAAATTTTAATGACGGCTGGCGATGGTTTGGTGGTGGGTATGACTGCTGAAATGTCTGTATTAGGAGGCTGGTGCACTCTGTGTGTGTGGCTCAGGGCCTGCCTAGCTTTGATCAGCTCCTCTCTTATTTCTCTCTGTCTCTCTCTCTTTCTACCCCTCGTTCTATCTTCCTTTCACTCTCTCTCTCTCTCTGTCTCTCTCTCTCTCTCTTTCTACCCCTCGTTCTCTCTTCCTTTCATTCTGTCTCTCTGTGTCTCTATGTCTCTCTCTTTTTTCTCTCTCTCTTTCTCTCTCCCTATCGCACTCCCCTCTATCTCTCTCTCTCCCTCTCTTCCCTCTCTCCCCCAGTCTCTCTCTCTTTATAGATAGCTTCTTACTCATCACCAACATCCAACAATATGCCAGCTCAGACTGATATTGTATGTGGTATTTTTGCCCATTGTTTCATTTTATGTTGAGAAGTTATTTAAAGATTTTTACCTTTTTGTGCAGAATACTTAAATACGGTAGATTATCAGATGTTGAAAGTGAACAGTGAACTCATCTAGCTTGCATCTGAAATAGCACCCTATTCCTTATGTAGTGCACTACTTTTGACCTGGGCTCATAGGGTTATGGTCAAAAGTAGTGCTCTTGTCACGGCCATCGAAAGAAGAGGACCAAAGTGCAGCGTGGTGAGTGTACATTTCCTTATCTTTTAGTAAATGTCGCCAACAAAATAAGAAACGTAAAAACAATCATGAAGCTCACAGGGCTTTAGTGCCACTAACAAAGATAACTTCCCACAATGACAAAAGAGGAAAAGGCTGCCTAAGTATGATTCCCTATCAGAGACAACAATAGACAGCTGTCCCTGACTGAGAACCATACCCGGCCAACACATAGAAATACAAAAACATAGAAATCAGAACATAGAATACCCACCCCAAATCACACCCTGACCAAACCAAAATAGAGACATAAAAAGGCTCTCTAAGGTCAGGGCGTGACAGCTCTACTGTATAGGGGATATGGTGCCATTTCTGACGCAGCCCCATAGGCTGTAATTGACTTGGCCTGCTCTCTCAGTTGCCCATGGAAACGTATACAATACCATAATTGATTACAGTGTTTGATATCATCATGATATTATTTTCCATCTATATGGGGTTTGTTTGTTATGATGAGGAGAAAGAAAAAGTGGGGGAGAACAAAGATAATAAGAAGTGGAGGAGTAAGAATGAAAGGTGAGAGAGAGGGACAGAGTTAAGAGTAGCGATAAACTAAGACCAAGCTCTGAAGATCATTTCAACTCATCTTGTGTGTTTAAGAAAATCCCAGTAATTCAGAAAGCCTATGGATTTATTTTCACATTATAGGCCTATCTACTCTTCTGCCAGCTGTGCCTTCAGCTCTATTTTTACATACTGGATATAATGTACTCCTCTAGCTGTGTACAGTATGCTACACACACAAACACACACATCCGGTACTCTTGTCTATATCTCTGTAGCGCATGCATCCTCCCCCCCCCTCTCTATATTAGATGAATTGGCCTCTCGTCTCTGTTGCATTATGTTAATCTTCTTCCTGCTGATTCTGTTTGACTTGTTATTGAGCTGATGCATACAGGCGCTAGCTAGCTATTCCTGGGGGCTTGAGCTTCACCATGCATTGTGTTGCTACTGGCATAAGAGGAAATAAAATAACAAAAGAAGAGAGGGGGAAAATTGCACTGCATGGAGATTGGAGAGGGGGGACAGAGAGAGAGTTAGAGAATTGGAGAGATAGAGTTAGAGACAGAGTTAGAGACAGAGTTAGAGAAATAGTTAGAGAGACAGAGAGAGAGAGAGAGAGATGCAGAGAGAGAGTTAGAGAGAGAGATAGTTAGAGCGTTAGAGATAGTTAGAGAGAGAGATAGTTAGAGATAGAGTTAGAGACAGGGTTAGACAGAGTTAGAGAGAGAGAGTTAGAGAGAGAAATAGTTATACATTTGGAGACAGAGTTAGAGAAATAGTTAGATATTTAGAGAGAGAGATAGAGAGAGAGAGATAGACACGAACCTGACACCCTCAGCACACAGGGGGACAAACACCTGCCTGCAGGGGACAGCATTCCCTCCCCCATATGCCCCCCTAGGCACAACTATGACAACATAACCAACAAAAACGGGTCACAACTCCTGCAGCTCTGTCGCACGCTGGGTATGTACATAGTCAATGGTAGGCTTCGAGGGGACTCCTATGGTAGGTACACCTATAGCTCATCTCTTGGCAGTAGCACTGTAGACTACTTTATCACTGACCTCAAGACTGAGTCTCTCAGAGCGTTCACAGTCAGCCCACTGACACCCCTATCAGATCACAGCAAAATTACAGTCTACTTGAACAGAGCAATACTCAATCATGAGGCATCAAAGCCAAAAGAACTGAGTAACATTAAGAAATGCTATAGATGGAAGGAATGCAGTTTGGAAACCTACCAAAAAACAATTAGGCAACAGCAAATCCAATCCCTTTTAGACAACTTCCTGGGTAAAACGTTCCACTGCAAAAGTGAAGGTGTAAACTTGGCAGTAGAAAATCTTAACAGTATATTTGACCTCTCAGCTTCCCTATCAAATCTAAAAATCTCAAATAGAAAACCGAAGAAAATGAACAACAATGACAAATGGTTTGATGAAGAATGCAAAAATCTAAGAAATAAATTAAGAAACCTGTCCAACCAAAAACATAGAGACCCGGAAAACCTGAGTCTACGCCTTCACTATGGTGAATCACTAAAACAATACAGAAATACACTACGGAAAAAGAAGGAACAGCATGTCATAAATCAGCTCGATGTAATTGAAGAATCCATAGACTCTAACCAGTTCTGGGAAAATTGGAAAACTCTAAACAAACAACAACACAAAGAATTATCTATCCAAAATGGAGATGTATGGGTAAACCACTTCTCCAATCTTTTTGGCTCTATAACAAAGAATAAAGAGCAAAAACATATACATGATCAAATACAAATCCTAGAATCAACTATTAAAGACTACCAAAACCCACTGGATTATCCAATTACCTTGAATTAGTTACAGGACAAAATAAAAACCCTCCAAACCAAAAAGGCCTGTGGTGTTGATGGTATCCTTAATGAAATTATCAAATATACAGACAACAAATTCCAATTGGCTATACTAAAACTCTTTAACATCGTCCTTAGCTCTGGCATCTTCCCCAATATTTGGAACCAAGGACTGATCACCCCAATCCACAAAAGTGGAGACAAATTTGACCCCAATAACTACCGTGGAATATGCGTCAAAAGTAACCTTGGTAAAATACTCTGCATTATCATTAACAGCAGACTCGTACATTTCCTCAATGAACACAATGTACTGAGCAAATGTCAAATTGGCTTTTTAACAAATTACCGTACAACAGACCATGTATTCACCCTACACACCCTAATTGACAACCAAACAAAACAAAACAAAGGCAAAGTCTTCTCATGCTTTGTTGATTTCAAAAAAGCTTTCGACTCAATTTGGCATGAGGGTCTGCTATACAAATTGATGGAAAGTGGTGTTGGGGGTAAAACATACGACATTATAAAATCCATGTACACAAACAACAAGTGTGCGGTTAAAATTGGCAAAAAAAACACACATTTCTTCACACAGGGTCGTGGGGTGAGACAGGGATGCAGCTTAAGCCACACCCTCTTCAACATATATATCAACGAATTGGCACGGGCACTAGAACAGTCTGCAGCACCCGGTCTCACCCTACTAGAATCCAAAGTCAAATGTCTACTGTTTGCTGATGATCTGGTGCTTCTGTCACCAACCAAGGAGGGCCTACAGCAGCACCTAGATCTTCTGCACAGATTCTGTCAGACCTGGGCCCTGACAGTAAATCTCAGTAAGACCAAAATAATGGTGTCCCAAAAAAGGTCCAGTCGCCAGGACCACAAATTCCATCTAGACACCGTTGCCCTAGAGCACACAAAAAACTATACATACCTCGGCCTAAACATCAGCACCACAGGTAACTTCCACAAAGCTGTGAACGACCTGAGAGACAAGGCAAGAAGGGCATTCTATGCCATCAAAAAGAACATAAATTTCAACATACCAATTAGGATCTGGCTAAAAATACTTGAATCAGTCATAGAGCACATTGCCCTTTACGGTTGTGAGGTCTGGGGTCCACTCACCAACCAAGATTTCACAAAATGGGGCAAACACCAAATTGAGACTCTGCATGCAGAATTCTGCAAAAATATCCTCAGTGTACAACGTAGAACACCAAAAATAATGCATGCAGAACAGAATTAGGCCGATACCCACTAATTATCAAAATCCAGAAAAGAGCCGTTAAATTCTATAACCACCTAAAAGGTAGCGATTCCCAAACCTTCCATAACAAAGCCATCACCTACAGAGAGATGAACCTGGAGAAGAGTCCCCTAAGCAAGCTGGTCCTAGGGCTCTGTTCACAAACACAAACACACCCCACAGAGCCCCAGGACAACAGCACAATTAGACCCAACCAAATCATGAGAAAACAAAAAGATAATTACTTGACACATTGGAAAGAATTAACAAAAAAACAGAGCAAACTAGAATGCTATTTGGCCCTAAACAGAGAGTACACAGTGGCAGAATACCTGACCACTGTGACTGACCAAAACTTAAGGAAAGCTTTGACTATGTACAGACTCAGTGAGCATAGCCTTGCTATTGAGAAAGGCCGCCGTAGGCAGACATGGCTCTCAAGAGAAGACAGGCTATGTGCACACTGCCCACAAAATGAGGTGGAAACTGAGCTGCACTTCCTAACCTCCTGCCCAATGTATGACCATATTAGAGACACATATTTCCCTCAGATCACACAGATCCACAAAGAATTCGAAAACAAATCCAATTTTGATAAACTCCCATATCTACTGGGTGAAATTCCACAGTGTGCCATCACAGCAGCAAGATTTGTGACCTGTTGCCACAAGAAAAGGGCAACCAGTGAAGAACAAACACCATTGTAAATACAACCCATATTTATGCTTATTTATTTTAACTTGTGTGCTTTAACCATTTGTACATTGTTACAACACTGTATATATATAATATGACATTTGTAATGTCTTTATTGTTTTGAAACTTCTGTATGTGTAATGTTTACTGTTAATTTGTATTGTTTGTTTCACTTTTGTGTATTGTCTACCTCACTTGCTTTGGCAATGTTAACACATGTTTCCCATGCCAATAAAGCCCCTTGAATTGAATTGAATTGAATTGAGAGAGTTAGCGATAGTTAGAAAGATAGTTCGCAAAATAGTTAGAGAGATAGTTCGCAAAATAGTTAGAGAGAGTTAGAGGGAGAGAGAGAGAGTGGGAGAGATAGAGAGATAGAGAGAGTTAGAGAGAGAGAGAGTTAGAGAAATAGTTAGAGAGAGACAGAGAGACAGAGAGAGAGAGAGAGAGAGAGTGTGTTTTAGAGAGAGAGAGAGTTAGAGAGAGACAGAGAGAGACAGAGAGAGAGAGAGAGAGAGTGTGTTTTAGAGAGAGAGAGAGTTAGAGAAATAGTTAGAGAGAGACAGAGAGAGAGAGAGAGAGTGATAGAGAGAGAGAGTTTGAGAGAGAGATAGACAGTTGGAGACAGAGTTAGAGAGACAGAGAGAGAGTTAGAGATAGTTAGAGTGAGTTAGAGGGAGAGAGAGTTAGAGACAGAGAGAGAGTTAGAGAGAGATACAGGGGGAGAGGGAGAAAGACAGCTGTGACAACTGGGTGACTTCTGCATTAGCAAAAATAGCAGTTAAGTGGCTCGTGTGCTGCAAACGCACACCCACAGCCTACACATTTCCTCCATCTTTGATCATCATGACTATTATTATCTATTACTCCTCTCTGCTGTGTACATTAGATCATGTTAATCTGCATCACATCATGTTCTATTTGTCTCTTAATAGGACAGAACAACAGAACGATGGAACGGAATCATTATCTTTATGTTCCCTCCTAATCTCTCCATGCTCTGACACCTTCAGAAGGATCCTTGCTATGGTTACGGTGCATGATGCTCATTGTCGCTGTGTTTCATCATCACCATCACACTTGGCCCAGTTTACTATGCATCACTAATCACTTACCTTGTTTGTTTGTTTGTTTAAAATGTTTGTGGCTATAATCATCTACTCAGGTGTGATAAATGTGGTAGGGCTAAAGATCATCAGTTGCTCGTTCAATGGGAGAATTAAGCTATTTAACATGATCATAGAAGACCCAGCAAATGTCCCTACCACTGGCCAATGTCATCATCTGCAATGTTAACCACTGTCCATCTGAAATACTTTAGGTCTGAATACCAGCTTTTTTGAGGGGGGGGAGGGGTAAAATCCAATACCACAAAGCACACTTCATAAATAATGGTCAGAATTTCAATATTATATCTAGCTATTGACATGGTTGAAATTGAAGGTGTTCTGGGGAAAATTGTGTTGGACAAAAACCTGGAGCTGTGTTCGAATACTCATACTAACCGCACTAACCATACTATTTGTGATGTCATTTGAGTATGTAGTATGATTATTGGTAATAGTATGGATACAGTTAATATGCCAAAAATAGTGGACACTATTTCCGTGATTTTAGGGCCCATAATGCAATTCTTCCCAAAAATGGGCGTGGTTTCACAACATTTTCAGATTTGAAGAAAATGGTACTAATTGGTACAGATACAAATTGATTGCTTTAACCAATTATGACAAATGTTAAGAAAATGTTAGCAATGTATAAAGTAATGACTTTTCAAGTAAGTTACATTACACGTTATGTTAGCTGACAATACGATATCCTTGCGAACAACATAGCTGTAAAAGGTCTGGGTGTAGCTGGTGCAGAGAAGTCAGGAACAGGACAGCAGAGAATTTTTTTTTTTTTTTTTTTTTTTTTTCACCTTTATTTAACCAGGTAGGCTAGTTGAGAACAAGTTCTCATTTGCAACTGCGACCTGGCCAAGATAAAGCATAGCAGTGTGAACAGATAACAACACAGAGTTACACATGGAGTAAACAATAGACAAGTCAATAACATGGTAGAAAAAAGAGAATCTATATACAATGTGTGCAAAAGGCATGAGGTAGGCAATAAATCGAATAATTACAATTTAGCAGATTAACACTGGAGTGATAAATCATCAGATGATCATGTGCAAGAAGAGATACTGGTGTGCAAAAGAGCAGAAAAGTAAATAAATAAAAGCAGTATGGGGGTGAGGTAGGTAAATTGGGTGGGTAGTTTACAGATGGACTATGTACAGCTGCAGCGATCGGTTAGCTGCTCGGATAGCAGATATTTAAAGTTGTTGAGGGAGATAAAAGTCTCCAACTTCAGAGATTTTTGCAATTCGTTCCAGTCGCAGGCAGCAGAGAACTGGAAGGAAAGGCGTCCAAATGAGGTTTTGGCTTTAGGGATGATCAGTGAGATACACCTGCTGGAGCGCGTGCTACGGGTGGGTGTAGCCATCGTGACCAGTGAACTGAGATAATGCGGCACTTTGCCTAGCATAGCCTTGTAGATGACCTGGAGCCAGTGGGTCTGACGACGAACATGTAGCGAGGGCCAGCCGACTAGGGCATACAGGTCGCAGTGGTGGGTCGTATAAGGTGCTTTAGTAACAAAACGGATGGCACTGTGATAAACTGCATCCAGTTTGCTGAGTAGAGTATTGGAAGCTATTTTGTAGATGACATCGCCGAAGTCGAGGATCGGTAGGATAGTCAGTTTTACTAGGGTAAGTTTGGCGGCGTGAGTGAAGGAGGCTTTGTTCCGGAATAGAAAGCCGACTCTAGATTTGATTTTGGATTGGAGATGTTTGATATGAGTCTGGAAGGAGAGTTTGCAGTCTAGCCAGACACCTAGGTACTTATAGATGTCCACATATTCTAGGTCAGAACCGTCCAGGGTGGTGATGCTAGTCGGGCGTGCGGGTGCAGGCAGCGAACGGTTGAAAAGCATGCATTTGGTTTTACTAGCGTTTAAGAGCAGTTGGAGGCCACGGAAGGAGTGTTGTATGGCATTGAAGCTCGTTTGGAGGTTAGATAGCACAGTGTCCAGGGAAGGGCCGGAAGTATACAGAATGGTGTCGTCTGCGTAGAGGTGGATCAGGGAATCGCCCGCAGCAAGAGCAACATCATTGATGTATACAGAGAAAAGAGTCGGCCCGAGAATTGAACCCTGTGGTACCCCCATAGAGACTGCCAGAGGACCGGACAACATGCCCTCCGATTTGACACACTGAACTCTGTCTGCAAAGTAGTTGGTGAACCAGGCAAGGCAGTCATTAGAAAAACCGAGGCTATTGAGTCTGCCGATAAGAATATGGTGATTGACAGAGTCGAAAGCCTTGGCCAGGTCGATGAAGACGGCTGCACAGTAATGTCTTTTATCGATGGCGGTTATGATATCGTTTAGTACCTTGAGCGTGGCTGAGGTGCACCCGTGACCGGCTCGGAAACCGGATTGCACAGCGGAGAAGGTACGGTGGGATTCGAGATGGTCAGTGATTTGTTTGTTGACTTGGCTTTCGAAGACCTTAGCTAGGCAGGGCAGGATGGATATAGGTCTGTAACAGTTTGGGTCCAGGGTGTCTCCCCATTTGAAGAGGGGGATGACAGCGGCAGCTTTCCAATCCTTGGGGATCTCAGATGATACGAAGGAGAGGTTGAACAGGCTGGTAATAGCGGGTGCGACAATGGCAGCGGACAGTTTCAGAAATAGGGGGCCCAGATTGTCAAGCCCAGCTGATTTGTATGGGTCCAGGTTTTCCAGCTCTTTCAGAACATCTGCTATCTGGATATGGGTAAAGGAGAAGCTGGGGAGGCATGGGCGAGTAGCAGCGGGGGGGGCGGGGCTGTTGGCCAAGGTTGGAGTCGCCAGGTGGAAGGCATGGCCAGCCATTGAGAAATGTTTGTTGAAGTTTTCGATTATCACGGACTTATCAGTGGTGACCGTGTTATCTAGCCTCAGTGCAGTGGGCAGCTGGGAGGAGGTGCTCTTGTTTTCCATGGACTTTACAGTATCCCAGAACTTTTTGGAGTTAGAGCTACAGGATGCAAATTTCTGCTTGAAAAAGCTGGCCTTTGCTTTCCTGACTGACTGCGTGTATTGGTTCCTGACTTCCCTGAACAGTTGCATATCACGGGGGCTCTTCGATGCTATTGCAGTTCGCCACAGGATGTTTTTGTGCTGGTCGAGGGCAGTCAGGTCTGGAGTGAACCAAGGGCTATATCTGTTCTTGGTTCTGCATTTTTTGAACGGAGCATGCTTGTCTAATATGGTGAGGAAGTAACTTTTAAAGAATGACCAGGCATCCTTAACTGACGGGATGAGGTCAATATCCTTCCAGGGTACCCGGGCCAGGTCGATTAGAAAGGCCTGCTCGCAGAAGTGTTTCAGGGAGCGTTTGACAGTGATGAGGGGTGGTCGTTTGACCGTGGACCCGTGGCGGATACAGGCAATGAGGCAGTGATCGCTGAGATCTTGATTGAAGACAGCAGAGGTGTATTTGGAGGGCAAGTTGGTCAGGATAATGTCTATTAGGGTGCCCATGTTTACGGATTTAGGGTTGTACCTGGTGGGTTCCTTGATGATTTGTGTGAGATTGAGGGCATCAAGCTTAGATTGTAGGACTGCCGGGGTGTTAAGCAGCGCTAGCTGCCAGATAAGCTAGCAGTTAGCAGACCGGGGCAGGCAAGTTAGCCTTTGGGGGACGTCGCGATGGGGGGGAAGTCTGTTTTTGCCTCTTCGTGCGGTGACGTCGATAGACCAGTCGTGGAATTAGTAGGGTTCCAGGTAGCTCTAGGTAGCTAACAGGCCTAGTAGGTTAGCAGAATGGGCCTTCAGCGGGCGTCACGCCTGAGGGGCCTGTTGGAGTCCCCGGGCAGATTATGTCGGTATTCCAGTCGTAGTGGATAGGCGGGGTTCCGTGCTCCGTACCGGCAGTAAATGGGTCCGGGTCTTGTAGCCCAGGAGTGGGCTTCAGTGGTAGCACAGGAGCCCTAGCCAATTAGCTTCAGGCTAATTGGTGCCTGCTCCGGTGCCTGCTCCGGGATGGAAACGCTAGCCAGGAGTGGTCACCCGGGATTGTGGTTAGCTAGTTACGAAGATCCAGATGAAAATGTTCAGAGTTTGCGGTAGGAATCCGGGGATATGGAGAGAAATAGGTCCGTTATGCTCTGGTTTTAGTCACGTTGTTCGAACTAGCGAGAGCTTTCCGAGCTAAAGGTTAGCTGATGACCGCTAGCAATGGTTTGCTAACTGATAGCTGGTAGGCAGTTAGCTGGCTATCTTCAGTAGATGGATTCCAGATCAGAAGTAAATAGAAATACTTTAGAAAAAAGCAGATCCACGCCACATTGGGTGAGGCGGGTTGCAGGAGAGTATTTAGAAGTTGAGGTTTAAGAAAGTATTTTTAAAAGATATGCGAAGAAAAAGATGTAAAAAGATATATACAAGGGACACGGGACACGACAGGACAAAGATGTCTACACTGCTACGCCGTCTTGGAAGATTGGGTGAGTAACACACGTAATTTTACTCAATACATGTCGATAATACCGAGCCCACAAAACGGACCGTAAATACAACAAACAAACATGCACAAAAACCATGGGGAAAACAGAGGGTTAAATAATGGACATGTAATTGGGGAATTGAAACCAGGTGTGTAAAACAAAGATAACATAAATGGAAAATGAAAAGTGGATCGGCGATGGCTAGAAGGCCCGAACAAGGAGCGGGACCGACTTCGGCGAAGGTCGTGACAATAGCATTACAGCAGTAGTATGTACTGGTATGTTATCTAGTTACCTGAAGTTAGTTGGCTACTAATACATCAAACTTGCAAGGGAGTATATTAACTACAGTGCCAGTCAAAAGTCTGGACACACCTACTCATTCTAGGGTTTTTCTTTATTTTTACTATTTTCTACATTGTAGTGAAGACATAAAATCTATGAAGTAACACATATTTGTGAGACGCAGGGTAGGTGAACAGATGATCTCTGCATGTGTGGTTTCCACTGTGAAGCATGGAGGAGGTGTGCTGGTTTGCTGGTGACACTGTCAGTGATTTATTTAGAATTCAAGGCACACTTAACCAGTATGGCTACCACAGCATTCCGCAGCGATACGCCATCCCATCTGGTTTGCGCTTAATGGGACTATCATTTGTTTTTCAACAGGACAATGACCCAACACACCTTCAGGCTGTGGAAGGGCTACTTGACCAAGAAGGAGAGTGATGGAGTGCTGCATCAGATGACCTGGCCTCCACAATGACACGACCTCAACCCAATTGAGATGGTTTGGGATGAGTTGGAACACAGAGTGAAGGAAAAGCAGCCAACAAGTGCTCAGCATATGTGGGAACTCCTTCAAGATTGTTGGAAAAGCATTCCTCATGAAGCTGGTTGAGAGAATGCCAAGAGTGTGGAAAGCTGTCATCAAGGCAAAGGGTGGCTACTTTGAAGAATCTAAAATATTTTTCGATTTGTTTAACACTTTTTTGGCTACTACATGATTCCATATGTGTTATTTCATAGTTTTGATGTCTTCACTATTATTATACAATGTAGAAAATAGTAAAAACAAAGAAAAACCCTTGAATGAGTAGGTGTGTCGAAACCTTTGACTGGTACTGTATATGCTATCTAACTAACTACCCAATGTTTATTGACTTGATTTATTTATTGACTTCACGTCATTCTTAGCTGTGCATTCTCAATGGACATTGTTAATTCTGGCTATCTACAACGATTTCAGAGCTCTCTCGTCTGAGTGTGCCAGAGAGCAGAATGACTGATGAATTTACAAACGCTCAACATCCATTGAATAGAGCCGTTGTCAGTAAACATTGTCAAAAAAAGTGTAGCTAAATTGTTGCCAGCAGCACAGTTACAGTCATCTGGATAACATACAAATTGCCTAACCAGCTCTGCTAGGGCGAGTAAAATGGTCAGAGTGAGGTGTTCTCTCATTTGTATCTGTAAGTAGCTAGCTAGCAGTTAGCTTGGGTGCTTGACTGCCATTGTGAGTTCAGAAAGCTCAGATCAACCCTACTCCCCGGCCAGAGCGTCCAGTGTGCTCTCTGAACGCTCTTAGAGCGAAACGCTCTGAATTTACAAGCTGACAATCTGACAACTCTGGATTTACTCTGGCACTCCAAATTGAATTTATGAACACATTTGTTATGTTAACAAGCTAGCAAGAGGTTGCATAGCAACATCATCAACTTCCGGAAGACAGGCTCAGTGCTAGTACGCTCAACTGAAACGGTAGTACTAAAATGAACTAATAGTTTATAGTATGTAATATATACTCATTAAGTATGTATCAGAGGTAGGACCAAGTCATTGTTTTACAAGTCACAAGTAAGTCTCAAGTCTTAGCACTCAATTCCCAAGACAAGTCCCAAGTCAAGACAGGCAAGTCTGAGTCAAGTCTCAAGTCAAGACCGTCAAGTATCAAGTCAAGTCTCAGGTCCTAAACTTTGAGTTTCGATTCCTTAAAACAAGTCATAATGTGCTCTTCACCAAATGTAATACAATTTCAGATTTTTAACAAGAGTAATATTATATTACATTTACGTAAATCATGAATGCTTTTAAAATTATCTATATATTTATTACTTTCCAAATAAACGTTATATTTCCATGGAAATGCATGGTTAGCCATGAGAAAGACCCCCTCCCCCCCAATAGTGATCAACTTCCGATGATCGCTATGGGGCGCAATCGGGCGATGTAGGCTTTTACATAATCGCCCAACCTTAACACACACACTCTCTCTGTGTGGTTACAGTATGTCAATGGTTTTAGGAACAGCAGTAACATCAGGCAGGATTTAGGCTACCAACTGCCTAGCCAGTTATAGCTCAATCTTGGGTGCAATTGTAATGCCTGTCGTCGGAAGGAGTGGACCAAAGCGCAGCGTGAAAAGTGTCATGATTTTATTTATTATCAAAAAACACTCAAACAAAGTAACAAAACGAAAGCGAACAGTTCTGTCAGGTAACAGAGACTAAACAGAAAATAACTACCCACAAAACACAGGTGGGGAAAAAGGCTACCTAAGTATGATTCCCAAGCAGAAACAACGATAGACAGCTGCCTCTGATTGGGAACCACACTCGGCCAAAAACAAAGAAATAGGAAACATAGAATGCCCCCCCTAATCACACCCCGACCTAACCAAATAGAGAAATAAAAAGGCTCTCTAAGGTCAGGGTGTGACAGTACCCCCCCCCCCCCCCCCCCACCCCAAAGGTGCGGACCCTCAGTCGCAAACTTGAACCTACAGGGGAGGGTCCGGGTGGGCATCTACCCTCGGTGGCAGCTCCGGTTCGGGACGTAGCCCCCGCTCCCTGCGCTTATACCTCCGCTTCTGTGGAACCGGACCGTGAATCAGCGCCGGAGGCTCTGAACTGGGAGCCACCACTGGAGCCTCCGGACTGCAGATTGTCGCCAGAGGCTCCGGACTGCAGATCGTTGCCGGAGGCTCTGGACTGGGAACCCCCGCTGGATGGTCTGGACTGAAGCTCGCCACTGAAGACTCTGGACTGCAGATCGTCACTGGAGGCTCTGGACTGTGGAACGTCGCTGAAGACTCCGGACTGCGGACCGCCGCTGGAGGCTCCGGACTGGGGACCGTCGCTAGAGACTCCGGAGTGGGGACCGTCGCTGGAGGCTCCTTGCCCTGGATTTTCACTGCAGGCTCCGGCCATGGATCATCACTGGAGGCTTCGTGCCATGGATTATCACTGGAGGCTTCGTGCCATGGATCATCACTACAGGCTCCGGGCCATGGATCATCACTACAGGCTCCGGGCCATGGATTATCACTGGAGACTTCGTGCCATGGATCATCACTAGAGGCTTCGTACGTGGAGCCGGAACAGGTCTCACATGACTGAGGAGACGTACTGGAGGCCTGGTGCGTGGAGCTGCCATAGGGCTCACCAGGCTGGGGATACATACTGGAGGCCTGGTACGTGGAACTGGAACAGGTCTCACCGGACTGAGGAGACGTACTGGAAGCCTGGTGCGTGGAGCTGCCACAGGGCTTACCAGGCTGGGGAGACATACTGGAGGCCTGGTACGTGGAACCGGAACAGGTCTCACCGGACTAGGAAGATGCACTGGAAGCCTGGTGCGTGGCACAGGCACCGGATACACTGGGCCGGGAAGGCGCACTGGAGGTCTCGAGCGTAGAGCTGGCACAACCCGTCCTGGCTGGATGCCTACTTCCTCCTGGCAAATGAGGGGCACTGTCACAGAGCGCACCGGCCTGTGAATGCTCACTGGAGACACCTTGCGCATCACCGCATAACACGGTGCCTGACCAGTCACACACTCCCCACGGTAAGCACGGGGAGTTGGCTCAGGTCTAAACCCTGACACCACCAAACTCCCCGTCTGCCTCTCGGGCTCCCGTTGTTGTCATGACTCCTGGTCTCATCGCCGTTCCTCTAATTCCTCGTATCTTCGCCGTTCCGCTCTTGCTGCTTCTATCTCTTCCCTTGGATGGCGATACTCTCCAGCCTGCGCCCAGGGCCCTTTTCCGTCCAGGATCTCCTACCATGTCCACTCGTCCTTTTTACCACGCTGCTTGGTCCTTTGGTGGTGGGCAGTTCGGTAACGCCTGTCGCCGGAAGGAGTGGACCAAAGCGCAGCGTGAAAAGTGTCATGATTTTATTTATTATCAAAAAACACTCAAACAAAGTAACAAAACGAAAGCGAACAGTTCTGTCAGGTAACAGAGACTAAACAGAAAATAACTACCCACAAAACACAGGTGGGGAAAAAGGCTACCTAAGTATGATTCCCAAGCAGAAACAACGATAGACAGCTGCCTCTGATTGGGAACCACACTCGGCCAAAAACAAAGAAATAGGAAACATAGAATGCCCCCCCTAATCACACCCCGACCTAACCAAATAGAGAAATAAAAAGGCTCTCTAAGGTCAGGGTGTGACAGTACCCCCCCCCCACCCCAAAGGTGCGGACCCTCAGTCGCAAACTTGAACCTACAGGGGAGGGTCCGGGTGGGCATCTACCCTCGGTGGCAGCTCCGGTTCGGGACGTAGCCCCCGCTCCCTGCGCTTATACCTCCGCTTCTGTGGAACCGGACCGTGAATCAGCGCCGGAGGCTCTGAACTGGGAGCCACCACTGGAGCCTCCGGACTGCAGATTGTCGCCAGAGGCTCCGGACTGCAGATCGTTGCCGGAGGCTCTGGACTGGGAACCCCCGCTGGATGGTCTGGACTGAAGCTCGCCACTGAAGACTCTGGACTGCAGATCGTCACTGGAGGCTCTGGACTGTGGAACGTCGCTGAAGACTCCGGACTGCGGACCGCCGCTGGAGGCTCCGGACTGGGGACCGTCGCTAGAGACTCCGGAGTGGGGACCGTCGCTGGAGGCTCCTTGCCCTGGATTTTCACTGCAGGCTCCGGCCATGGATCATCACTGGAGGCTTCGTGCCATGGATTATCACTGGAGGCTTCGTGCCATGGATCATCACTACAGGCTCCGGGCCATGGATCATCACTACAGGCTCCGGGCCATGGATTATCACTGGAGACTTCGTGCCATGGATCATCACTAGAGGCTTCGTACGTGGAGCCGGAACAGGTCTCACATGACTGAGGAGACGTACTGGAGGCCTGGTGCGTGGAGCTGCCACAGGGCTCACCAGGCTGGGGATACATACTGGAGGCCTGGTACGTGGAACTGGAACAGGTCTCACCGGACTGAGGAGACGTACTGGAAGCCTGGTGCGTGGAGCTGCCACAGGGCTTACCAGGCTGGGGAGACATACTGGAGGCCTGGTACGTGGAACCGGAACAGGTCTCACCGGACTAGGAAGATGCACTGGAAGCCTGGTGCGTGGCACAGGCACCGGATACACTGGGCCGGGAAGGCGCACTGGAGGTCTCGAGCGTAGAGCTGGCACAACCCGTCCTGGCTGGATGCCTACTTCCTCCTGGCAAATGAGGGGCACTGTCACAGAGCGCACCGGCCTGTGAATGCTCACTGGAGACACCTTGCGCATCACCGCATAACACGGTGCCTGACCAGTCACACACTCCCCACGGTAAGCACGGGGAGTTGGCTCAGGTCTAAACCCTGACACCACCAAACTCCCCGTCTGCCTCTCGGGCTCCCGTTGTTGTCATGACTCCTGGTCTCATCGCCGTTCCTCTAATTCCTCGTATCTTCGCCGTTCCGCTCTTGCTGCTTCTATCTCTTCCCTTGGATGGCGATACTCTCCAGCCTGCGCCCAGGGCCCTTTTCCGTCCAGGATCTCCTACCATGTCCACTCGTCCTTTTTACCACGCTGCTTGGTCCTTTGGTGGTGGGCAGTTCGGTAACGCCTGTCGCCGGAAGGAGTGGACCAAAGCGCAGCGTGAAAAGTGTCATGATTTTATTTATTATCAAAAAACACTAGAACAAAGTAACAAAACGAAAGCGAACAGTTCTGTCAGGTAACAGAGACTAAACAGAAAATAACTACCCACAAAACACAGGTGGGAAAAAGGCCACCTAAGTATGATTCCCAATCAGAGACAACGATAGGCAGCTGCCTCTGATTGGGAACCACACTTGGCCAAAAACAAAGAAATAGGAAACATAGAATACCCACCCTAATCACACCCTGACCTAACCAAATAGAGAAATCAAATGGCTCTCTAAGGTCAGGGCGTGACAGCATGATCACGTTCCCGCACTGACTGACTGTGTGGAGGCTCATTGATTTAACGTTACGTTAGCCTACATGATACACCAGTAAAGTAATACAATATATAGCTGTTGGCTATATTAGCCACGACTTACCGTTCTTTGTGCAGCTTCAAATGTCGAACAAAGTTGGAAATTGTTGCGCCGCCGTCTGTAATTTTCTTCCTGCATATTTTACAAGTTGCACTCCGTTTTTGTTGATACAGCGTTGTCTTTATATTCAAAAAGAATAATTTGGGGTATCATCTTTCCAAGGGCTACATCTGAATTCCCCTGCCGACGTTCTTCTGCACTGCCACGCACAACTTTTTCTCAGCTGGCACAATTTGATTGGCTGCTCTCCGATTCAAACTGTACTCCGTTAAATGAAGAGTTGATGCGCTGCACACTTTTTTTAATAGCATAATTTTTTATATTTGGGCTTGGGGAGGGTATCAAGTCTGGTCAAGTCATAAGGCTCAAGTCCAAGTCAAGTTACGAGTCAGTGGTGTTAAAGTCAAAGTGGTGTTGCAAGTCATCATATTTGTGACTCGAGTCCAAGTCATGTGACTCGAGTCCACACCTCTGGTATGTAGTATAGTGTATGTCAGTATGGGTATTTGAACACAAACTAGCACATTTGTTAATGTTGAAAAATAACTCCACACACACACACGCACGCACACACACACAAACACACACACACATACATACATCCTGGACACAGCTTGTTCTACCCACTCCCTCTCTCTCTGAAGCCCAAGCCTAGCTCAAAGCCAGGATGGCCATTAGCTGTCTTGCCAAGGTTGTCTTTTCCCAATTTAAGGTTAGACACTAAGCTCTCACCTCTGACCTAGCTACCTCAGTTAAATCTCTCTTAATATTAGCAGCCTGCTGAGTCCCTGGCTGGTTGGTGTAGGAGGGGTTGGAGGGCACACAGCCCTGCTAAACTGGGACTGAGACTGTGGCAGTATCTTTCTCTCTCTTCATTCTCTCTTCCACTATATTTCTCTTTATTTTTCTCTCCCTCTATCTTTCTCTCTTTCTCTCTTCCTTTATCTATGTCTCTCTTTCTCGATATTTCTCTCTCTTTCTCTCTTCCTGTATCTTTCTCTTTCTCTCTTCCTTTATCTATCTCTCTATTTCTCTATATTTCTCTCTCTTTCGCTCTTCCTGTATCTTTCTCTATCATTCTCTTTCTCTCTCCCTATCTTTTTCTCTTTCTTTCTCTATCTTTCTCTTTTCCTGTATCTTTGTCTTTCTCTCTTCCTATCTATTTATCTCTCACTCACTCACTCTCAATCTTTCTTTCTCTCCTTCCTCCTAGGGATCTCTCTAAGGTGACATGCTTTAGTTATCATAGGATCACCATCTGTTGTTTCAACCCCCTGCAGGGACCTAGCGGTCAACTGGCCAAGAGGACCTCTGGCCAACCATGAACTTCACTTAAAAATGTGCTTGAAAAAGTCAGTGTGTGTGCGTGTATGTGCATTTGTGCGTGCATAGTTGCATGTGTATTTGTTTTTATATTCAAAATCCTCAGGAGAATACAGTGTATTTAGAATTCAGCTGATGGCTTTTCATCTCCGTTAATTTATTTCCACGCTGGTCTCCTGATGATGATTGTGATGTCCTCTCACAGGACAAGACGGGGGGAAAAAAGGTTGGACAATAAGAGTTGTCTGAATAGACAAGCATTCCAGGTGACTACCTCATGAAGCTGGTTGAGAGAATGCAAAGCTGTCAAGGCAAAGGGTGGCTATTTGAAGAATCTCAAATATAAAATATATTTTGATTTGTTTAACACTTTTTTGATTACTACATGATTCCATATGTGTTATTTCATAGTTTTGATGTCTTCACTATTATTCTCCAATGTAGAAAATAGTGAAAATAAAGAAAAACCCTTGAATGAGTAGGTGTTCTAAAACTTTTGACCGGTAGGGTACATGAATAAAAAAGTCTACATAGTGAAGTACAGTGCCTGTTGCACACCACGCATCACCCACCTTGAATCTGAACATAGGCACATAGCATTTTGTGTCACGTTCTTTCAAAATCAAACCCAGAAGCAGACCAGGACAAGGAGCGTAGGAAGAAGGTGAGTATTTATTTACAAGTAAATGTGAATGGGTAGATATATCCAGATGGCGTAGCGGGCAGCGGTGGTGAATTGATGGGAGGAAATAGGTGAATCCAATGGAGTAGCGGAATCCTCCGTCAACCAGGCGGGAATGGGGTGAATGATCCGGGTGAGTAACTGAAGGCAAAACAAACGGATGTAAGTTCAAGGCAAGCAATACGTAAACAAAAACAACAAAACAAATACTATCCAACTTGAGTCTGATACTATGGCACAACATACTGTTCATGGCTAACGATCCGGCAGGGAATGGATGTCAGGTCAGAGCTTTTGAAAGGGAGAGGTGATGATCAGGACAGGTGTGCAGATTACTGATGGGATACAGGTGCGGGTGAACATCAATCTCCCAACAAGCTAATTCGCCCGGCAACCAGACAGGGTGCGTTCCAGGACACCGGAAACACACTCCAGGACAGAAACACAGGCAAACACAGACTCAGGAAGCGGGATTCGTGACAGTACCCCCCCTCCGACGAACGCCACCGGGCGGACTACCTGGAGCGCCAGGGTGGAGGCGGTAGAAGTCACGAAGCAGGTCGTCATCAAGGATCTGACGCCGAGGAATCCAACTCCTCTCCTCTGGCCCATATCCTTCCCAATCCACTAAATACTGGTACCCTCGACCCCGCCGTCTGGAGTCCATGATGCGGCGCACCGTGTAGACAGGACCACCTCCGATCATCCGAGGAGGAGGCAACAGAGGACTGAGGTGAACCGGCTTGAGGCAGGAGACATGAAAGGTGGGATGTACTCTAAGTGTTGCAGGCAACTTGAGTCGAACCACAACAGGATTAATGATTCTCTCCACTACAAACGGACCAATGAACTTCGGTGACAATTTCCTCGACTCAGTCCGTAGAGGAAGATCCCGTGTAGCCAACCAAACCTTATCTCCGACCGTATAAGCTGGGGCAGGAATACGGCGACGATTCGCCTGGATCTGATACCGGTCAGAAACCCTAAGGAGAGCCTTCCTGGCCCGATGCCAGGTCCGGTGGCAACGACGAATGTGGGTCTGGACAGAGGGAACCGAGAGATCCCTCTCCTGAGAAGGAAACAAAGGAGGTTGGTAACCGTACAGGCACTGGAAGGGAGACATCCCAGTAGCAGATGAAGGGAGAGTATTATGGGCATACTCGACCCAGGGTAATTGAGAGGACCAAGAGGTGGGATCAGAGGAAACAAGACAGCGCAGCGTGGACTCCATCTTCTGGTTGGCTCTCTCCGCCTGACCATTAGATTGAGGGTGAAATCCAGAAGTGAGACTGACTGTAGCTCCAATGGCCAAACAGAAGGATCTCCAGACAGCATAGGTAAACTGAGGACCACGGTCAGAAACAATGTCACAGGGCAACCCGTGGACCCTGAAAACCTCCCTAACCAGGATCTCGGACGTCTCAGTGGCAGAAAGCAGCTTGGAGAGGGGAACAAAGTGAGCAAACTTGCTGAATCTGTCCACAATGGTCAGAATAACCGTGTTACCATCAGAAGGGGGCAACCCCGTGACAAAGTCCAGGGCCAGATGCGACCAAGGTCGCCGGGGAATAGGAAGAGGGTGAAGAAGCCCAGAGCTGGGCCGATTGGTACTCTTATTCTGCGCACAAACAGGACAAGCGGCAACAAACCTCCGGGTATCTTCTCCCATAGCAGGCCACCAAAATCGTCTGCGCAGTAGCGCCATAGTCCGAGCAACGCCAGGGTGACAAGCTATCTTGCTGGCGTGGGACCACTGAAGGACAGCAGAACGGACCGACTCGGGTACGAACAACCGACCGGGTGGACCGTTACCGGGCCCGGGCTGCGTCCGAAGGGCCGCCATCACATCCTCCTCAATCCTCCATGTAACGGCTCCCACGACAACATTCTGGGGAAGAATCGTCTCAGTCTTGGCCCCACTCTCCTCCGTCTTAGAGAACATCCGGGATAGGGCGTCCGCCTTCCCGTTCTTCGACCCAGGTCGGAACGTCAGGGAAAAATTGAAGCGTCCAAAAAACAAAGCCCACCTGGCCTGACGGGCGTTGAGACGTTTAGCCGATTGCATGTAAGCCAGATTATTGTGGTCAGTCCAGACCACAAACGGTTGCTCCGCTCCCTCCAACCAGTGACGCCACTCCTCCAAGGCAAGCTTCACAGCGAGAAGCTCCCGGTTACCCACATCGTAGTTTCTTTCAGCTGGAGAAAGACGACAAGAGTAGAAAGCGCAGGGATGGAGTTTACCGTCAGTGGAGCTACGCTGGGACAGGATGGCGCCCACCCCCATATCAGAAGCATCCACCTCCACAACGAACTGACGGGAAGTGTCAGGTTGAGAGAGAATCGGGGTGTTGGTGAATCGGCTCTTCAAATCTAGAAATGCCCGGTCTGCCTCAGGAGACCAACAGAACTTTCTGGTGCAAGACGTCAGTACAGTTAAAGGGGCGGCCACCCGGCTGTAATCACGGATAAACCTCCGATAAAAATTCGCAAACCCCAGGAATCTCTGGAGCTGCAATCTTGTACCGGGCTGGACCCAATCCCGAACCGCCCGAACCTTCTCTTGGTCCATCTTGATCTCTCCCCTGGATATGATGTACCCGAGGAAGGACGTCGTGTGGGCGTGAAAATCACACTTCTCAGCCTTCACGAACAGACGGTTCTCCAATAACCGCTGCAGGACCTGCTTGACATGCAGAACGTGGCTAGAAAGCTCCTTCGAGAAGATGAGGACATCATCCAGGTAAACGAACACAAAAATACCAATCATATCTCTCAGAACGTCATTCACCATACTTTGGAACACAGCCGGAGCGTTGGTCAGTCCAAACGGCATCACCTGGTACTCAAAATGTCCCATCGGAGTATTGAACCCAGTCAACCACTCGTCCCCCTCTTTGATCCGAACCAAATGATAAGCATTACGTAAATCAAGCTTCGTAAAAACCGTAGCACCCTGTAAGGAATCGAAAGCCGAGCTCATCAAGGGCAGGGGATACTTGTTCTTGACCGTAATATCATTCAAACCCCGATAATCAATACACGGTCGAAGAGAGCCATCCTTCTTGCTCACAAAAAAAAATCCTGCTCCCAGAGGTGATGACGAGGGCCGAATGAGACCTGCAGCTAGAGACTCCTTGATGTAGGTCTCCAAGGCCTCACGTTCAGGTCGAGAGATACTGTATAACCATCCCTTGGGAAAGGCAGCTCCAGGAAACAGATTAATCGCACAGTCATAAGGTCGGTGGGGAGGAAGGGACAGAGCCTTCTGTTTACTGAATACTTCACCCAACTCGTGATATGTTTCTGGAACCAGGGACAAATCAGGAGGAGCAGAGTCACTGACCTGACTGGAAACAGCAGGAGAACAGGCAGTCCTAAGGCAGTTAGCATGACACTCAATGCTCCAACTAGTTACCTTACCCGTCACCCAATCAAACGAGGGATTGTGTTCCTTCAGCCAGGGGTAACCAAGAACCAGAGGAACATGGGGCGAGGACAGAATGAAGAAGGAGATAAACTCTGAATGATTCCCCGACACCAACATCTTAACCGGTTCAGTCCTCATAGTGATCCGTGCCAGACTACTGCCGTTCAGAGTGGTTGCTTCAATGGCTTCCGGCAATTGCTCCTTGGAAAGCCCCAGCTGTTCCACCAAGTCGGCATCCATAAAGCTGCCATCGGCACCTGAATCGATAAAAGCGTTCATGTCTAAGCTCTGATCCTTATTCATAAGGGTCGCAGGAAAACGGGGTCTGACAAGATCCTTGAGAGATTGAAACTGGCTCGCTAAAATTCCTCCCAAAACTAGCGAGCCGGGCAGTTTAACGGGCGCCGTGGACAAGCAGAGATGTAATGTCCCGAGCTACCACAGTAGAAACAGCTGTTGGTCTCACGTCTACGTTGGCGCTCCTCCTTAGTTAGCCCGTGTCGCCCCACTTGCATTGGTTCAGAATCTGGTGGCAAGACCCCTCCACTAATCCCGTGTGGAGAATAACGATCAATACGTTCTGGTTCACTTCCTGAACCGAATGGTAACCGAGTTGCTGATTGATTGGATGGGCCCCACTGCTTCTCCCTCCTTCTCTCTCGGACTCTATTATCTACCCGAATAGATAAAGTGACCAAGCTGTCTAGGTCACTAGGCTCTGGATAGGATATCAGCTCGTCCTTGAGTTGCTCCGACAACCCCTTGTAAAAAAACGCTTGTAGTGACTCCTCATTCCAACCACTCTCCACAGCCAATGTCCTGAACTCGATCATAAAGTCTGCCACACTGCGAGCTCCTTGGCGAAGAGAGAACAAACGTTTAGCTGCGTCCTTACCTCGGACTGGATGGTCATAAAGCTTTCTCATCTCTCCCGTGAACTCCTGATATGAAGCCGTGCAGGTTCCCTGTCGTTCCCAAATGGCTGAAGCCCATTCCAGAGCTCTTCCACGCAGCAGTTCAATAACAAAGGCTATCCTAGCCTTGTCAGTGGCGTAATAATGGGGCTGCAGATCAAACACTAACCCACACTGCATAAGAAACGAACGGCATCCTCCCAAATCCCCTTCATATTTATCAGGCGTCGGTACCTTGGGTTCACAGAAGGAAACCGCTCCAGACACGGCAGGTGAGATGGGTGAAACAGGTGGTGAATGAATCGCCGGCAAACTGAGCTGATCCTGGATTTGTGTCAAGCTAGCAGATAAGTTCTCGATTGAACTCGCTATCTCCTGTAGCGCCGTATTGTGTTGTCCCAATGTCTTCCCCTGCTGGGTAATGGCATGGCAAACGGAGTCCAGGTCCGCTGGGTTCATCCTTGGCCGGATCGTTCTATCACGTTCTTTCAAAATCGAACCCAGAAGCAGACCAGGACAAGGAGCGTAGGAAGAAGGTGAGTATTTATTTACAAGTAAATGTGAATGGGTAGATATATCCAGATGGCGTAGCGGGCAGCGGTGGTGAATTGATGGGAGGAAATAGGTGAATCCAATGGAGTAGCGGAATCCTCCGTCAACCAGGCGGGAATGGGGTGAATGATCCGGGTGAGTAACTGAAGGCAAAACAAACGGAGGTAAGTTCAAGGCAAGCAATACGTAAACAAAAACAACAAAACAAATACTATCCAACTTGAGTCTGATACTATGGCACAACATACTGTTCATGGCTAACAATCCGGCAGGGAATGGATGTCAGGTCAGAGCTTTTGAAGGGGAGAGGTGATGATCAGGACAGGTGTGCAGACTACTGATGGGATACAGGTGCGGGTGAACATCAATCTCCCAACAAGCTAATTCGCCCGGCAACCAGACAGGGTGCGTTCCAGGAAACCGGAAACACACTCCAGGACAGAAACACAGGCAAACACAGACTCAGGAAGCGGGATTCGTGACATTTTGAAACAATTTAACCATAAACGTAATTGTTTAAAACCTGGACGTTTTATGTTTTTTTACAAACACATGTCTTACCTTGCTTCAAAGTAGCCTAGCCAAAATACGACCATAGAAATGTTCAGGGAATTATTTTCTAAACACTTAAATGCCATTGAAACCAGCATTTCTCTCATGTTCTATTGGTTTTCAAATCAACGTTCTTTAAGCCTTGTTCACACTGCAGGCCTTAATGCTCAAATCAGTTTTGTTTTTCAAATGCATTTTGGAATACTGACTGTCTCAAACAGCAACCCACTGGGCAGACGTCAGTTCAACGTATATTTTTTATTTACATTTGGTTGAGTTGTCAACTAACCTGAATTCAATGTGAAATCAACAACCATTTTGAATCAAGTTAAAAGTTGGATGAACAAAATAAAATGTTCTGTTACGATTACTTTTTTCAAATACAATAAGTTTCCCACGTTGATTCAACGTCATCACATCGTTTTTCCCCCAAATGACATAGAAACAACATTGATTCAAACAGTTTTAGCCTCTAAGGAATTTACAAGTGATCAAATTGTATTTGAACGTGTTCAGACTGTAGTCATTTGCTGACAATGGCGTGCATTTGTGCAGTGGCGTAGAATGATTGATGGAGGTGCTTATGCTTCCTATCACTCAGAAGTTGTAGTGTAGCAAGCTAAGGTGACAACAATACCTACAATGGAAGTCTCCCAGTTGCTTTGGAATGTTCAAAATCATAGTGTAAGAACACTTTTATAGAGTGACTGAATGCACCGACTCCGAATGCATTTCTCTGTTAATCATGAAGAAATAGAGATTTCAGTCTTGGGGGTGTGATTCGATGTGGCGGTTACTGATGTTTCCCCCATGAGACACCATAGTAACAAAGCCAGTACACTTCCAGAACATTTTCAGAATGAATTTAAGATATCTCAAGAAATCTGTTATTAATTTTGACATTTTTGCCGAGATGTTTTAGTTGCGCAATTTTACATCTAGTGTTTGGTGCAGTATTTGTCAAGTAAAAAAATGTGTGACATGTTGTCTATGTAAACAAAGTCAGATCCGTTGCGCTGATGGTAATACCTGTCTCACTGTCTGTGTGTTCTGGATTGGATAGAGTGCAATCACCACAGCTGTGTATCCTGTGTCAGTGGGCAAGTGAGCACTATCGAAATCAAAACCCAAGCCTCAAGTAAGTCCTGACAAACAGTTGTTCTCAAATCTCACAAAACTCTGTTTTGGAAGACACTGACTTTATGACCAAAATGTACCTACTTACACTTTTTAGAACATTTTGGCATTGGAATAAATGTTTCTGAGTAATATCGATGTCACATATGCTGTTTTCAACTAAAGAAGTTGGTTCCTATGTTCAGTTCTGCTTTAAAGATCTAAATGTCAAAACAAGTTATTTTAAGCTAGCCACAGCAATCAACTAGCTAGCTTGTAGATGTTTAGCTTGCTAGCACATTCACTAATTTGTTTTCAAACAATTAACAAGCTACCTAGCTACCACATGTGCTTGTCAAGCTGTCAACAGAGTAGCTAGCAAACAACAAGGTATGCCAAATAACAGTCTAAAAATACTTAAGGACAAATAAATCAGACTTGAAGATTCAGACACAGGTCAAATGGCCAGGAATCAGATTTCTTTGAAGGTGGTTTGAAATGTGGTTTGAAATATCTGATTCCATGTGCCTTTTGGCTGTTCAAACTGCATGAAAAAGATCAGATTTTAATCGGATATACAATTGTTTTTATTTGAGTCACTTCAATCTGCCAGTCCGAACAAGGCTTTATTGTCCAGCAGCCAAAGGCACAATCCTAGTCATATTAGTGTTCTATGCTAGTTGATGCATCTTTAGATCGCTTCATTTCTACAGATATTTTAATTTCTGTCACATTGAAAACATTTCTGCATGCGGTAAGGTACAGTACGCTTTTGAGAACAGTGTTTTCCCGCTAATTGCATTTTGGAACATTTGCACGTAGCCTACAGCCATGTGCGCATTGCTGAGCTTATAATATGAAGATAAAAATTATGACAATTTTAAGCTAAATGGTCTGATCTGTTAGATCAGCCTCGTTGCTTTTACATTTTTTGGGATGTGCAGTGATTGTATGAATTTTTGATCTATCGCCCCAGAACTGTCCCAGAGTCTGTTTTGAATCATGCTAGGCATATTGTTTTGAGACAGGCTTGAATATGCAAAAAATATTTGTACACTGAACAAAAATATAAAAGCAACATGCAACAATTTCAAAGATTTTACTGAGTTACAGTTCATTTAAGTAAATCAGTCAATATCATCAGTCCTGACTTACCACTCATGTATGTAGTAAATAAGTAGTGAAACACATATTATTGAGTAGAACTTGTAAGGTAGTGATGAATAGTAAGTTAGTTGTTTTTTTTCACGAGGTTGTGGCGATATACTGCCATCTGTTGGCGACTAGAAACAATTGCATAATAGGAACTATTACAAATTGATGGTCTTTGAAAATATATATTAGTGCTTGAACAAGTATTTGAAAGTCCTTGAATTTGACTTGCCACTGTCTGTATGAACCCAGCACAGAGTACCAAAACGTATCTTGTTCATATGAAGAGAAAGACATTTTGATCAATATTTTGATCAATTCAATCTTAGAGTGTTCCCGAGTGTTCCTGAGTGTTCCCGAGTGTTCCCGAGTGTTCCCGAGTGCCCTGATGCCACAACAAAGTAAGGTGCCCCTTGTCCTCTTTAGCACTCTAAATGATGACAGTAAGAGTGCAGGAGACTGACACTTTCTCAATGAATCTTTCCTTGATTCCTTGCCTGCTCATATTGGAGGACAAAGTCCAAGATCCCTCCACTCAGATGCTCTTCTCCATTGCATTTTGAGAAGTAGATGAGTAGAGAGCATACGAGGAATCAAGCAAAGATGAATTGAGTAAGAGCTCCAGTTTCCCACAGTTCATACAATACCTTATGACTGAAGGTTTTCAGATCTTATTTCTCCACGAAGAACAGTATCCACAACATCTTTTGTGGGTGTAGAAGATAAAAGGATTCCTCCTCTGTCCTCAAATCGACCAATCTTATTGAACAAAATACTGATTTCGTTGTGAAAAGAGAGAATATTTTCTGGACAGGGAGCTAGAGGACAGACAATTGCGGTAGACTTTTTGAGAAGGATGACATTGCCGATGAGGATCCACCTTGGACAAGGAGAAATTAGGATTGTTTTGTTCTGCACAGGGGTTTGACTTCGACTTAGTATGTTTTTCTCATGAGAAGAACCACAAGTCATATCATGTCATAGCATGCTGAATCAAAACACAAACTCTCGAGAGCTGTCTATGTACAGTATGTGTGTGTATATATTTGTGTGTGTATATATTTGTGTTTGTGTGTGTGTGCGGATATGCGTGTGTGTGTGTGTGTGAGGGAGATAACGGTCGGCCTCAATGTGCTCCCATGCTCGTGACCATCGTGTGACCTGCTGTTTGCATGGCATTACATTAGGCTTGAGCACCAGCGATCTTTATCTTTCAATACAAATCCCCAACAGAAAACCCTCAGAAAAAGCCCAGTACTTTTCTGCTATAATAAAATCAGTCTTTGAATTTGTCCGAAATGGCACACAATTCCCGATATGGTGCACTATAAATAGAGAAGAGAATGTAAGCACAATGTAAAACGCCTGGCAACGCAGGGAAATTGTCACACCCTGATCTGTTTCACCTGTCTTTATGATTGTCTCCACCCCCCTCCAGGTGTCGCCCATCTTCCCCATCATCCCCTGTGTTTTTATACCTGTGTTCTCTGTCTGTTGCCAGTTCGTCTTGTTTGTTCAAGTCAACCAGCGTTTTTGTTCTCAGCTCCTGCTTTTCTCAGTCTCTCTTTTCTCGCCCTCCTGGTTTTGACCCTTGCCGGTTTTGACTCTGAGCCCGCCTGCCTGACCACTCTGCCTGCCCCTGACCCTGACTGTACCTTTGCCCCACCTCTGGATTATTAAACCATTGTTAATTCAACGTTGTCTGCATCTGGATCTTACCTTCATACCTGATGTGAAATAAGCCCCTTTTAGGCTGGAAAAGCAGCGCTGGAAAGACAAGCTATTACAGTTACAACATCAGGCAGTGTTTTCAGAAACTCCCTGCCACCCGAGTTCTGCGTGCCTGTCCCCTCTGTCACTGGGCTTGGAGCCGTGATAGGCATAATATTGTTTTATTTCTCTCTCTCTCTTCAAGGCTCCGGATGAAAGAGGGCTTATCTGAAAGTTTTACCCCAGCTCTACATACATATGTGTGATCGTACGCTCACAAGCATGCACAAACTTAATGCTTTTTGTCCTCAGAAAATATGTGTGTGCGTGGGTGTGCAAATGTGCATGCTGCTTATGTGCATGTGCTTGTGTTCTGAACATGCTCTCATCACTGTTACTGGAGAGTGTCTGCTTACAGTAATATGGACCTGGGTAATAGAGGGTAAAGCCCTGTCTGTAACGCTACACTCCTCTGAAGTAGTTATCACAGCCAGCCGTACCTCTGTGATTGTGTCCCGAGGCATTGTGTGTGTGTGTGTGTGTGTGTCCTTAGGAGCCATCTGTCTCAGCTGGTTGGTCACACTTAGTATGATTATGGGGAGATTTAAGTCTCACTCACAAAGAGAGAGAGAGAGAGAGAGAGAGAGAGAGAGAGGAGAGAGAGAGGGAGAGGAGGGGGAGAGAGGAGAGAGGAGTGAGAAAGGAGAGGGAGAGAGGAGAGAGAGAGAGAGAGAGAGAGAGAGAGAGAGAGAGAGAGAGAGAGAGAGTGAGAGAGAGAGAGGAGAGAGAGAGAGAGAGAGAGAGAGAGAGAGAGAGAGAGAGAGAGAGAGAGAGAGAGAGAGAGAGGGGAGAGATGAGAGAGAGAGAGGAGGAGAGAGAGAGAGAGAGAGAGAGAGAGAGAGAGAGAAGAGAGAGAGAGAGAGAGAGAGAGTGAGAGAGAGAGAGAGATGAGAGAGAGAGAGGAGAGAGAGCGAGAGAGAGAGAGAGAGACTTTTGACTTTTTGTCTTTCTTTATTGAAACATTCTCATTTCATTTCATTTCAAAACCGCCAATCCCCCCCCCCCCCCCCCTAAAATAAAAAAACTAAATATAGCCTGTACTGCATACATGTACCATACTCACCTTTCTATCTACCACATGATACAAATCACCATACACAAAAACAATACCCTCTCCTACAACCGTATATCCAGAACATCTTCCCCAGCTGTACAGACAGCCCCCCCAACACACCATATCTCCTCAAACATCTCCACACATTTTATCATTTTATAGAACTCAAACTCAACCCTAAGGCGCGCAGAGACCATCCCATTAAACAGTAGTAAAGAGTCTGTTATCCCCCCACCTTTGACCCTGTTTCTCCTTGTTAGCCAAATAGCTAACTTTGCCTGAGCAAACAGAAAATTCAACAACACACATTTCGCTTTCTCCTTACTCGAATACCTGTATCCCATTATAAACATCCCAACAGCAAAAACCACCCCCAATCTCTCACACAGACATTCCAACTGAGACATTAATGGCATTAACCTGGTGCACACAGAAAACACATGAATCACAGTTTCTTTCATTTGACAGAAAGGACACCCCTGCCCAATTCCCGGATCAACCCGTGCCAACCAGCTGTTAGTGGCCAGGGCTCCATGAAGAACCCTCCACTGTAGGTCCCCTGACCTCTTTGGTACTGGGGGTTTGTAGAGCGCCCTCCATCTAAAACCCACCATACTCTCCACCCCACATACCCCCTGCCACTGATGTGCCTTCACTCCTGTTAGGCTTCTAATGTTCCTAACCTTAACGCAGAGGTTGTAGAGGGCTTTACCTCCCACCCCCTCAAACTCCCCCAGGCTCGGAGTGTTAAAATCTAACAAGTCCTCCAGACCCCCTTGCCAGTCCCCAGTCTCTGCCGTCACCTGCAGTGGCGGAAACGTTGGTGGCCCCTCTCCCTTTGGCCTCTCAAACACCCCCCTTACCTGCTCAGACAGTGCCTCCTGGACCTCCTCCAGGAATCTCTCCAGCAGCCTAAGAGACGTTATTCCTGTTTGTTGAGCCAAGACCTCCGGCGTTTTCCACCCCTCCTCTCCCAGCATTCTCAGGTCACCTAGCCTTTGTACACCCCCTGCCATCAGTTGCCTCTGCAGGGTGGCAGACTGAACCGATCTCAAAGGGATGGCTGGGTTGTGGAAAATAGGCTCCTCCCACACCCACTGCCCAGGCTCCACACCCCCTTCTCGTGTGGGCCTTAATAGCTGCCAGGTCCTCAGCACCGCAGAGTAAAACTCTGAGAGACCTGCTGTACTCAGCCTCTCCAGCTTCATGAGGAACAGCTGCCGGTCCAACCCTAATCCGCCAGCTCTCCTCAGCAGTGCGCATGCTGGTTCCCTCCAGCCAACATCAGTATGGTACAGCAGTCTCTGCGCCGCCTTTAGCCGGAAAGCAGCCATCCTGCTCTCCAGTTCCACCAGGCCCTGTCCTCCTTCGTGGACGGTCATGTACAACACTGCTGCCTTCAGCCAGTGATGGCCCGACCAAAAGAAGTCCACCAGCTTGCGTTGCAGGTCTGCAAGCAGACCGGCGGGGGGGTTGAGGACAGCCAGTTTATGCCACAAGGAAGATGCCACCAGGTTGTTAATTATCAGCACCCTCCCTCTATATGACACTTGGGATAGGAGCCACCTCCACCTGGCCAGTCTTGACACCACTGCCTGTGACAGCCCCTCCCAGTTCTTCCTGACCCACCTCTCCGAGCCCAGGTACACCCCCAACACTTTAAGCCCTTCACAACCCCACTGCAAACCCCCTGGAAGCAGAGGAGGAGCCCTATCCCCCCATTCCCCACATAACAGAGCTTTGCTCTTTCCCCAGTTTACCTTAGCTGATGAAGCTCCCTCGTACACCTTCAGACTGGTCTCTAGTTCCTGCATATCTTGCCCATCCCTGACCATCACAGAAACATCGTCTGCATATGCTGAGACTGCTATTCCTGTCACCACACCCATGCCTGTCCAGCACACTCCCTGCAATCTCCTGCGTAGCAGTCCTAAAAAAGGCTCAATGGCTAGTGTGTATAGCTGCCCAGATAGAGGGCATCCTTGTCTAATGCCCCGTCTCACCCAGACTGGCCTACTGAGCCCCCCTCCCACCTTAACCATACATGACGCCCCAGCATACAACAGCTTCACACAGGTCACAAAACTCTTCCCAAAACCAAACACAGACATCACATTAAACAGATACTCATGATCCACTCTATCAAAGGCCTTCTCTTGATCTAAAGAGACCAGTCCAAAATTCACATTAGAACCTCTCGACAAGTCCAACATGTCCCTAATCAAGAACAAGTTGTCCGTGATTGAGCGTCCCGGTACACAATATGTCTGGTCCTTGTGTATTATAGAGTCCAGATGGGACTTCAGTCTGTTAGAGAGGACCTTGGCAAAAATCTTGTAGTCCGCACAGAGTAATGCCACAGGCCTCCAGTTCTTAAGTTCACACAAGTCCCCTTTTTTGGGCAGGAGAGTCAGAGCCGCCCGACGGCAGCTCATCGGCAACTCTCCTACCCCGATGCACTCACGCAAGACGCAAAAGAAGTCCTGTCCAATTATTCCCCAGAATTTTTTGTAAAACTCCACTGGAAGTCCATCGACCCCCGGTGCACGACCGGGGGACATCTGGGTTACGGCCTCTGCCAGTTCATGTGACAACAGAGGAATGTCCATTTCATCCCTCTGTGCCCGAGAGAGCTTAGGGAGTCCTGCGAACAAGACCTGAGCACACATAGGATCACACATTTCTGCCCTATACAATTCAGTATAAAACTCCACAGTCCGCTCCCGCATCTCCCCCACCACAGAGGTCACCCGCCCATCAGAGAGCCGTAAACAATGCATACCCTTGGCTTCACTGCTCTGTCTTTCCAAACCAAAGAAGAAGGAGCTGGGAGCATCCATCTCCTTGAGCATGGAGAACCTAGCTCTTACAAGTGCTCCCTTTGCTTTAACCTGGAAAAAACTGCCCAGGTCCCTACGTAATTCGGCTAAATTAGCCTGGAGGCCTACATTGCCTTGCCCCACCATCTCTACCTCCATCTCACTAATACACCGCTCTAGTTCCCCCAATACTCTCCTAGCCTCTGAGGATGAGAGAGCTGTGTACTGTTGACAGAAAAGCCGAATTTGCACTTTCCCCACATCCCACCATTGACCCAGAGACTCATACTCCTCTCTTCGCTGCCCCCACCTTTCCCAAAAAGTCTGGAAACCTGAGCAAAAAGTGGCATCTTGTAAGAGCTTTACATTGAACTTCCAGTAAGATGCCTGCCGGGGCCCTGGTGAAATAGACAGCCGAGCCATGGTTATGTGATGATCCGAAAACCCCACCGGGAGAATGGTAGCGCCCAGCAGCCTATTGCTCTGATTCCTGGACATGTAAAACCTATCAAGTCGGGCTGCACTCACCCTAGCCCCAAAAACCTTCACCCATGTATACTGTCTTGTGTTTGGATGTTTAGTTCTCCAAACATCCACTAGGTCAAACTGATTAATGATGTCCCTTAACACCCCCACTGACACTGAATGAGGCTCTTCCCCATTTCTATCTGTTGTAAAATCCATTGTACAGTTCCAGTCACCTCCGATCACCAGCATCTCCTCAGGCGCTACTTGTGAGAGTTCCTGTCTAAGACTCCCAAATAGAACCCCTCTTTCTCTCCCTGTGTTAGGCGCATACACATTTATAAAAACAAAACCCATGCTGTTAATTTCTGCTTTAACAACAAGCAACCTGCCCTTACACACCTCCTTTGAGGAGCAAATTTTTACAGACAGACCCGGTGCAAAAAGGACTGCCACCCCTGCACTAAGATTTGTCCCATGGCTCAACACACTTGCCCCTTTCCACCAGAGCCCCCAATCAACTTCATTCACCACATCACTATGCGTCTCCTGCAGAAACAACACATGTACTTTTTTTTGTTTTACATATTCACCCAACACACTCCTCTTTCCCGCATCTCTGGCGCCATTTATATTGAGCGAGCCTACCCGAAGAGTCTCCATAAGAAGTGGGAGAAAAGCCAGCAGAGAAATAGACCAATAGCAAAGCTCAAAAAGCCCCAGTGTCAGAAAGAAATGAACCATTTAAACAGTGTCTGAAGGTAACCCTTTACGCACTGTTGTGACCCACTTCCTCAACCTAAACCGTTTCCTGGGTGAGAGGACACCATGCCCCTCATTTCTCATAGCATGTTGTACTGATCTTACAAACTTTTTAGGATCAGGAAAAAAAGATCAAGATTAACTTTTTTCCCCTTAGTCTCATTCAGGAATCTTGTCAGTTCAATCAACGTGTACTTAGACCCCTCTGGTTGACTGGCTGTCAGCTCTGGGCCAATTGAAGAGGAGTCTGAAAAAAATAACTCCTCATCCTCTTCCTCAGACTCACTTTCCTCCTCTTCTCTATCTCCCACCCTGACCACCTGCTCTTTCTCTCTGGTTAGGGCCTCACCCACAGAAACAGGCAACATTTCCATGGTGCCTTTGTCCACACCCTTTTTCCTTTTCCGCTTGACACCCTCCTCCTCCCCCCTAATCTCTTACACTTCCCCACTATACTCTCCTCATCCACGAGAATAACCTGCCTAGACCCAGTATCATCTACACCACCCTCCATAGCATGACTAGGCCCAGCATCATCTACACCACCCTCCATAGCATAACTAGGGCCAGCCTCAGCTACCCTACCATCCATAGCCTGACTAGACTCAGCCTCTGCTATACCACCATCCATATCCTGCCTAGACCCAGCACCCTTTACACCACCCTCCATAGCATAACTAGGCCCAGCCTCAGCTACCCCACCATCTCTAGCCTGACTAGACCCTGCCTCTGCTTCCCCACCATCTCTAGCCTGACTAGACCCAGCCTCCACTATCCCACCATCTCTAGCCTGACTAGGCCCAGCCTCTGCTGTCTGCATCTCCTTACCCCCTGCACTTTGACCTCGATTTCCCCCACTGGCGCTTGTACCCTCACCTTGTCTATGGCCTTTGTGTGGGCACGCAAAACTCTTGTGCCCCAAATCCCCACATTCAAAACACCGTAAACTATCTGTGCTGGCAAAACCTGCATAGAGCCCCTCCCCATGTCTCACTTTAAAATGCACATTTAGCTGTTGCTCGTTGTTGTTCAGAAACATAAACACTTGCCTCCGGAACGAAACAACGTGTTTAACGGCATCTGCCTGAAATCCTGCTGACAGTACACGGAAACCGCTAGCAAACTTACCAAAACGACTCAGCTCTTTCCTAATTTGATCATCCGTAATAAACGGAGGCAAATTTGCCACTACAACTCTTGTTGAAGGGGTAGAAAGAGGTGAAATTGACACCAACACATCCCTTACAAATATTCCGCTAGCAATTAGCCTACCAACCAAATTAGCCCTTTTCATGAACACAACCACAGCTTTGTTCATTCTAGAAGCAGAATGTATAAACTCAGCTCCTACCTGTTCACCGACCGCGAGCAGAACCTCCTCCACCTTAACTCCGTTCTTAGGAACACACCTGAATCCATGCTGTATAGACAGCGTCTCCTCCGCGCTAGGCTGAGAAGCCATCGCGCACACCACACCTTCCAAACCCCAGGAAAGTTACTCTGTCCTCTTCCACCCTAACTTTGAAAAAAAACTTTGGAGACCGCTAAAACAAAACTTGCATTAACCCTCCACCATAGAAAATAACATTTAAGAAAATAATCAAGAAAGTTAGTTAGGATAGAGCCCTCCACACCAAACACTCAAACTCCAAAAACACCCAGCATGCACTGCGAGAGAGAGAGAGAGAGGGTGTGACAGATGTGTGTAAAGTGTAAATATGCAGTGCACATGTCAAGGACAGTGTGTTTGTGTATCTGTCTGTATTTAAATAGTGCTGTAGTATATCTTTAACAACTGACACACATCCCCTGAAGCGCAGGTTTCTGGATAGGGTTATGCATTGTGCTATGAGATCCTGTTGCTCCCCCAGTCCATTAATCCTCCATGCATGACATGAAACACAATCACACCAGTCATGTCTAGCAAGTTGAAAAAGTGACCTTATTCATTCACATACTATAATGGACAGCTGGCTGGAGGGAATAGAGTCATTGGTCACTAGATGGATAATGAACCCAACGTGTTTGCAGCACAATTTGTTTGATTTGGTGTTTGTGCGGGAGGGCTCCGTGTAGTGTGTGTGCGTGCGGAATGCGTGTAGAGTGTGTGCGTCTACCATATATTAGTCATTAAGGGTGTGACCCAGGGCCCTTTGATTTGCCGGCGGGCCTCTGAAATGATGCGTAAATGAATTGGTAATTGATCCCTAGATGATGAATCTAGGATCCATCATTGTCGTTCTGCTGTCGGGGCCAGAGGCTATTTGATTGATGATGCTGTCGATACCTGTAATGCCATTCACTTCTATTGACCTTTCTCTCCCAGGCTTGTTAGAGGTAGAGAGTAGTTTAGAGCTCTGGTCGTTATGGCTGGGGTCCAGAGGCTAGGGTGTGTGTGTGTGTGTGTGTGGGTATGTGTCTGTGCGAGTGTGTGTGTGTGGTTGTGTGTGTGTGTGTGTGTTTTTTTGTGTGTGTTTGAGCTCGCCAACAGGGGACGTTGAGAGCATCACACTCTGCATGTGAGTGCTACCTCAAACTGCTGTTTTCCCCACAATGCTTTGTTTATTATGTTTGTTATATATTCCATTCTATTTATACTTCTTACTCTCTCATTGTTATTGGGTTGCTATGAGGGTAAATGGAGGCAGAAACTACATATCTAAATGAAACCTCATAAATTATTCCTCCACTAAACTTCCCATTGTGCCTTTCTCTCCCTGCCACTATCTCACTCTCCATCTCTTTCGTTCTCTCTCTCTTTATGGATGCCTACATCTTTCTTTCTCTCTCCCTCTCTCCCTCTCTCGCTCTTTCTGTCTATGTTGCAGAACTTTTTGGACGGTTCTGAGATTCTAAGTGTAGTTCTGAGAGTCTAAAAGAACAGAGATAGAATAGTACAATGGAAAGGGAAAGAATGATAAGTTTTGGGTCTCCTCTGCTACATGGTAAAATCTACTCAGTGGAGTTGTTTTGCAGTTACCATGGGTTCCACTTCTATCCCCTAGGAGTCATCTTGTCAGATAGGAGTTAAAAGCTTTTTTTCATTCCAAGTAGCTCTCTATTTCCCCCACCATTCAGTTTTCAATTTCCAGTCCAGATTGTATGTTTTCTCTGAAAACATTTTAACCAGTATGTTTCTCCTCAGTAATTGCGGGTGCTTTACCAAAGTGAAGTAACCAAGCAGAGATAGGCTAGATGCATTAGCACAGGCTTTTTAGGACTATTTCTGTCATCATGAGTGGTCAATTTGACTGGTACTGTGTGTGTGTAACTACTACAGTAACATGAAATGCAATTACTTCTAAATCTCAGGTACGCTAAAAGCATATCACTAAGTCATTGTCTCTCTGGCCCCCATTGACGTCTTTACTGCTGTGTACAAACATGTGACAGTATCAATTTACCGTACTGTATGTTGCTCTGGAGAAGAAAATCTGCTAAAGAACTAGGGTTGCAAAGGGTCGGAAACTTTCCAGTAAATTTCCGGAATATTTCCGCAATTCTAGGTCTTGTGGTATATTTTGGTTAAACTATTCAACACTCTGCATGCACAGTGCATTCTTCCATCACATGTGCAGTGCACTCTTCTATCACATGTGCAGCTGATTCTCAAGATCTTGTACACTAATGAGATGCTATTGAGCCCACACTACTACACTGTCTGAGCCAAGGACTACATACTTTCTGGTTGGTTTTGTTTACAATACTGGTTGGGGTGAATATATTTTATATGACATACATGATTTTTTGTTAACTAGGAAATAGTAGCCTACAGAAATGTGTGTTTAAATCATTTCTAAGTTAACAATTTCTGCTAGTTAGTTTTTGCTACCATGTGGGTTTAGCTGAGGAGTGTTAATTCACCTGTTTCCATACATGGGGCGGCAAGTAGCCTTGTGGTTAGAGCGTTGGAACAGTAACTGAAAGGTTTCAAGATCTAATCCCCGAACTGACAAGGTAAATATCTGTTGTTCTGCCCCTGAACAAGGCAGTTAACCCACTGTTCCTAGGCTGTCATTGAAATAAGAATTTGTTCTTAACTGACTTGCCTAGTTAAATAAAGGTTAAATAAAACATGTTTCATTTTAAAACAAAACATGTTTCATTTTAAAACATGTATCTTACAAAGGAGTTGTTTAATCTAACTGTTTAAATATTTATCTGTACATGGAATTGTATTTGTTGTTTTTTTTACACTTTTTTTCAAATCTTTACAGGAAAATGCCACGGCACTATCTGACGTGTGGAGACATTTCGCTGCATCTAATGTAGAGGGAAAAGCTGTGTACATTTACAAATACTGTGCCAAATCATATGTGAAGAATGCAACAAAGATGCAAAATCATCTGTCCAAGTGCATAAAGTTCCCTCAGCGCTCACAACAAGCAACCTCTGACAAAAGTCCCTATACTTCTATTCAAGGTGAAAATGATGAATCAGACACCTTATCGATAGCAACAGCTCATGGTCCTCCTGGAATCAGAAGTTGTTTTGACTCAATGGAGGAACGTAGTCAGAGAAATGCTGATGAATGTCTTGCTCAAGCTGTGTATGCAACTGGTTCACCTCTGATGCTCACAGGTAATGTGTATTGGAAGAGATTTCTGAATGTTCTTCACCCAGCATACACCCCGACAGGCTTTACCTACTCATTTTCTGGATGCAGAGTTCAACAGAGTTCAAGTGAAGATCAAGCAAATCATAGAGAAAGCAGACTGCATTGCAATCATCTCTGATGGGTGGTCGAATGTTCGTGGGCAAGGAATAGTTGTCTACATCATTTCCACCCCTCAACCAGTATTCTACAAGAGCACAGACACAAGGGACAACAGACACACCGGTCTCTATATTGCAGATGAGCTGAAGGCAGTCATCAATGACCTTGGACCACAGAAGGTATTTGCACTGGTGACAGACAATGCTGAAAACACGAAGGCTGCTTGGTTTAAAGTGGAGGAGTCCTACCCTCACATCACACCCATTGGCTGTGCTGCTCATGCATTGAATCTGCTCCTCAAGGACATCATGACACTGAAAACAAGGGATACACTCTACAAGAGAGCCAAGGAAATGGTTAGGTATGTGAAGGGTCATCAAGTTGTAGCAGCAATCTATCTCACCAAGCAAAGTGAGAAGAATAAGAGCACCACATTGAAGCTGCCCAGCAACACCCATTGGGGTGGTGTTGTCATCATGTTTGACAGTCTCCTGGAGGGGAAGGAGTCTCTCAAAGAAATGGCCATATCACAGTCTGCAGATATGTACAGCCCCATCAAGATGATCCTCCGGGATTATTTATTTTGGGAGAGAGTGGTAAGCAGCCTGAAACTCCTGAAACCTATAGCAGTAGCCATTGCACGGATTGAAGGAGACAATGCCATCCTGTCTGATCTTCAGACTCTGCTTGCAGATGTCAGAGAAGAAATCTGTACTGCCCTGCCTACTTGACTGTTGCTCCAAGCAGAGGAAACTGCACTTCTGAAATACATCAAAAGGTGTGAAGACTTCTGCCTAAAGCCCATACACACCACAGTGTACATGTTGGACCCCAAGTATGCTGGCAAGAGCATCCTGTCTGGTGCAGAGATCAACAAGGCCTATGGTGTCATCACTACCGCGTCTCGCCACCTTGGCCTGGATGAGGGAAAGGTTCTTGGCAGTCTGGCGAAGTACACTTCCAAGCAAGGGCTTTGGGATGGAGATGCAATATGGCAGTCGTGCCAACATATCTCATCAGCCACCTGGTGAAAGGGACTTTGTGGATCTGAGGCTCTTTCCCCTGTTGCCTCCATCATCCTCCAAATCCCACCAACATCAGCCGCCTCAGAGAGCAACAGGTCCTTGTTTGGGAACACACACACCAAAGCACGCAACAGGCTGACCAATACAAGGGTTGACAAATTGGTGGCCATCCGGGCAAATGTGAAGCTTTTTGAGCCTGATAACGAGCCATCCTCAACAAGGTTGGAAAGTGACAGTGAAGATGAGGCCTCAGAGTCTGATGTTCAAGAGGTGGACATTGAGGTCTTGGGAGAAGACTGGGGCCTGAGAGGAAGACAACCAAAGCTTTAGACTGTCATATTACAGATGTATGTTGAAAACGTTTTTGGGAGATGCGATGGATCATTGGGGATCATTCAATATTCACTTTCTTTTGTTGTTCAGTAAAATCCTCCCATGTGAAAAGTCAACTAATTTAATTAATGTTCAATTCGTAACTAAAATGTTTTTTTTATTTCTATTGGAAGGATTTAATCATTTGCAATTATGTCTACTTATGATGAAAGGTTTTACCTTAAGGTAAAAGGTTTATGTTTCTGTCTCCATATGATATGGTAAATATATCCAATGCAAAAAACATCTACATTTAAATGGTATCTGTAACGGTTGTTTTCCTCCTCTTCGTCCGAAGAGGAGGAGTAGGGATCAGACCAAAAGGCAGCGGGTTTTGAAAACAGAATGAAATTATTAAACGACGAAGACGAACACGAAACAACACTTGGAATGATTACAAAATAACAAAACGAACGAAGACAGACCTGAACTAGAGAACTTACATATAACACGAAGAACGCACAAACAGGTACAGACTACAAACAAAACGCTACAGTCCCGTGTGGTACGAACATACATACAGACACGGAAGACAACCACCCACAAACAAACAGTGTGAACAGCCTACCTTTATATGGTTCTCAATCAGAGGACACGTCAAACACCTGTCCCTGATTGAGAACCATATAAGGCTAATTACCCATTGACCTAAACATAGAAACACAAAACATAGAATGCCCACCCCAACTCACGCCCTGACCAACTAAACACATACAAAAATAACAGACAACAGGTCAGGAACGTGACAGAGCCCCCCCCTCAAGGTGCGAACTCCGGGCGCACCCCTAAAACTCAAGGGGAGGGTCTGGGTGGGCATCTGTCCGCGGTGGCGGCTCCGGCGCAGGACGAGGACACCACTCCACCATTGTCTTTGTCCCCCTCCTTAGCGTCCTCCGAGTGGCGATCCTCGCCCCCAACCCTCGTCTAGGAACCTTCACACCGGTCCCCCCTAGATAACTCAGGACATAGAGGTAGCTCAGGACAGAGAGGTAGCTCAGGGCAGAGAGGTAGCTCAGGACAGAGAGGTAGCTCAGGACAAAGAGGTAGCTCAGGACAGAGAGGTAGCTCATGACAAAGAGGCAACTCCGGACAGAGAGGCAACTCCGGACTGAGTGGCAGCTCCGGACTGAGTGGCAGCTCCGGACTGAGTGGCAGCTCCGGACTGAGTGGCAGCTCCGGACTGAGTGGCAGCTCCGGACTGTAGGGCAGCTCATGACTGGAGGGCAGCTCATGATTGGAGGGCAGCTCATGACTGGAGGGCAGCTCATGACTGGAGGGCAGCTCATGACTGGAGGGCAGCTCTTGACTGGAGGGCAGCTCATGACTGTAGGGCAGCTCATGACTGCAAGGCGGCTCTGGCAGCTCCTGACAGGCTGGCGGCTCTGGCAGCTCCTGACTGGCTGGCGGCTCTGGCGGATCCTGACTGGCTGGCGGCTCTGGCGGATCCTGGCTGGCGGGCTCTGGCGGATCCTGGCTGGCGGACGGATCTGGCTGCTCATGGCTGGCTGACGGATCTGGCTGCTCATGGCTGGCTGACGGATCTGGCTGCTCATGGCTGGCTGACGGATCTGGCTGCTCATGGCTGGCTGACGGATCTGGCTGCTCATGGCTGGCTGACGGATCTGGCTGCTCATGGCTGGCTGACGGATATGGCTGCTCATGGCTGGCTGACGGATATGGCTGCTCATGGCTGGCTGACGGATCTGGCTGCTCATGGCTGGCTGACGGATCTGGCTGCTCATGGCTGGCTGACGGATCTGGCTGCTCATGGCTGGCTGACGGCTCTGGCTGATCCTGTCTGGCGGAAGGCTCTGGCTGATCCTGTCTGGCGGAAGGCTCTGGCTGTTCCTGTCTGGCGGAAGGCTCTGGCTGATCCTGTCTGGCGGAAAGCTCTGGCTGATCCTGTCTGGCGGAAGGCTCTGGCTGATCCTGTCTGGCGGAAGGCTCTAGCGGCTCCTGTCTGGCGGAAGGCTCTAGCGGCTCCTGTCTGGCGGACGGATCTGAAGGCTCATGGCAGACGGGCGGCTTAGCAGGCTCAGTACAGACGGGCGGCTTTGAAGGCTCAGTACAGACGGGCAGTTCATGCGGCGCTTTGCAGACGGACAGGTCAGACGGCGTTGGGCAGACGGGCAGTTCTGGCGCCGTTGGGCAGACGGGCAGTTCAGGCGCCGCTGGGCAGACGGGCAGTTCAGGCGCCGCTGGGCAGACGGGCAGTTCAGGCGCCGCTGGGCAGACGGCAGACTCTGGCCGGCTGAGACGCACTGTAGGCCTGGTGCGTGGTGCCGGAACTGGAGGCACCGGGCTAAGGACACGCACCTTCTGGCTAGTGCGGGGAACAACAACAGGGCACACTGGACTCTCAAGGCGTACTATAGGCCTGGTGCGTGGTACCGGCACTGGTGGTACCGGGCTGAGGGCACGCAAATCATGGCGAGTACGGGGAGAAGGAACAGTGCGTACAGGGCTCTGGAGACGCACATGAGGCTTGGTGCGTGGTGCCGGAACTGGTGGTACCGGACTGGAGACACGCACCTCAATGCTAGTGCGGGGAGCAGGAACAGGGCACACTGAGTTCTCGAGGCGCACTATAGAACTGGTGCGTGGTACCGGGACTGGTGGTACCGGGCTGAGGTCACGCACCTCAGGGCGAGTGCGGGGAGAATGATCAGTGCGTACAGGGCTCTGTAGACGCACAGGAGGCTTGATGCGGGGTGCCAGCACTGGTGGTACTGGGCTGGAGACACGCACCACAGGGAGAATGCATGGAGGAGAAACAGGGCTCTGAAGACGCACAGGAGGCTTGGTGCGTGGTGCCAGCACTGGTGGTATTGGGCTGAGAACACGTATCTCAGGGCTAGTGCGTGGGGCAGTAACAGGACGCACAGGACTCTGGAGAAGCACAGGAGGCTTGGTGCGTGGTGTAGGAACTGTCTTAACCAGACGGCTAGCACGCACCTCAGGACGAGTATGGAGAGCTGTTCCCAGTGACATTAACTCAACAACACGTTCCTTCGGACGGATGCCGTGCCTCATGCACCAAACCAGTACATCCCTCATATCTTTCTCCTTCAATTTCTCCATTAGCTCCTTTACTGTCTCTGTGTTACTCACCTCCAAATCCGCCCTCACCGGCTCCTTATGTAAAGCAGGAGGAGTTGGCTCAAGTCTCCTGACTGACCCAACTACATTCCCCGAAAGCCCCCTCCCAAGAAATTTTTGGGTTTGACTTACGGGCTTCCAGCCTTGTTTCCGTGCTGCCTCCTCATATTGCCCGCCTCTCCGCTTTCGCTGCCTCCAGCTCCGCTTTGGGGCGGCGACACTCCTCTGGTTCTGCCCAGGGTCCTTCTTCGTCTAGGATTTCCTCCCATGTCCATTCCTCCTTGTACACCTGCTGCTGTTGCTGCTGCCCGTTAACCCGCTGCTTGATCCTTCGTTGGTGGGTGATTCTGTAACGGTTGTTTTCCTCCTCTTCGTCCGAAGAGGAGGAGTAGGGATCAGACCAAAATGCAGCGGGTTTTGAAAACATAATGAATTTATTAAACGACGAAGACGAACACGAAACAACACTTGGAATGATTACAAAATAACAAAACGAACGAAGACAGACCTGAACTAGAGAACTTACATATAACACGAAGAACGCACAAACAGGTACAGACTACAAACAAAACGCTACAGTCCCGTGTGGTACGAACATACATACAGACACGGAAGACAACCACCCACAAACAAACAGTGTGAACAGTCTACTTTTATATGGTTCTCAATCAGAGGAAACGTCAAACACCTGTCCCTTATTGAGAACCATATAAGGCTAATTACCCATTGACCTAAACATAGAAACACAAAACATAGAATGCCCACCCCAACTCACGCCCTGACCAACTAAACACATACAAAAATAACAGACAACAGGTCAGGAACGTGACAGTATTAATATTAATTTGCATATATTTCCATTAATTCCCATATATTCCCGTTAATTCCCACGGAAAGTTTCCACCTCTGAATATTCCCCAAAATGTGCAACCCTATAAAGGACTGAAATGTAATGGCAATTAAGTATCCAGCTATATGGACATTCAAAGTTCGTTAGAGAGTAATTAATGAACAGAGTCAGCAGTAACCAACAGAGAACAACAGAGAACATTAGTCAACCTGGGGCGGCAGGTACCCTAGTGGTTAGAGGGTTGGGCCAGAAACCGGAAGGTTGCTAGATCGAATCCCTGAGCTGACAAGGTAAAAATCTGTCGTTCTGCCCCTAAACAAGGCAGTTAACACACTGTTCCTAGGCTGTCATTGTAAATAAGAATTTGTTCTTACCTAACTTGCCTAGTTAAATAAATAAAAACAAGACCTTCAGTAAAACCAATATTCAATTATGATCATTATATTGTATACGAATACAAAAGCAGTAAATGTTCTACAATGCTCTTTGTAATTTGACTTGAGTACGAATAACATTGTTTTTAATTTTTCACCTTGTAAAGAACATTGTAGAATGTTATCTGCTGTTGTATTCATATTGTGTTGACGACCCATTTAAGACAATAGGTTGTCTGAGTGAACATTACCATGACAATGTGACAATGTTGTTTATTTGCTACAAAAACACAGTTGTTGAGGATAGAAAAAACATCTCATTCAGGTCTATGAATGTTGAAATGGAGAAATAAAACCTTGAAACCTTTTTAGAAGCTGTATCAGAGAGGCCCCCAGGGGACAGAGCAGCTTCGTGAACCAGACTGACTGATCAGCAGCTCAATGACTAGGAACTGTCTCTTATCTTATCCCCCCTCTCTCTGTCTCTCTCTCTCTCTCTCTCCCTCGCTCTCTTCAACCTGTTATTGAGAGTGTCAATGATTCCCCTCCTTACCATTGCCAGGGGCCTTGAAGTAGTGGCAGCTGCAGCATCAAACCTCTTAGGATTTTCTACATATTCTGCATTTTCCCCTCCAGCCCTCCAACCTCATATCTCTGCTCTCTCACATGTAATGGCGACGGAGTAAAACGAATGTGACAATATTGATGTTATTTCAACAAAGCTCATTGGAGCAGACAGGTCTCCTCACAGGCCTCTGCTTGCTCTCTCTCTCTTTCTCTCTCTCTCTCTCTCTCTCTCTCTTTCTATATATATACAAAAGTATGTGGACACCTCTTCAAATTAGTGGATTCAGCTATTTCAGCCACTGACAGGTGTATTAAATCGAGCACACAGCCATGCAATCTCCAGAAACAAACATTGGCAGTAGAATGGCCTTACCGAAGAGCTCAGTGACTTTCAACGTGGCACCGTCATAGGATGACACCTTTCCAACAAGTCAGTTTGTCAAATTTCTACCCTGCTAGAGTTTCCCTGGTCAACTGTAAGTGCTGTTATTTTGAAGTGGAAACGTGAAGGATCAACAAAGGCTCAGCCTCTAAGTGGTAGGCCACACAAGCTCACAGAACGGGACTGCAGAGTGCTGAAGGGCATAAAAATCGTCTCAACCAATGTTCCCTCTTTTCTTTTTGGGCACTAGGCAAATTTCAGGTCTGCTGAGCGCAAACTTGAATGTTGAGAAAATTCTGTTCAAAAGTTTTAACAGTTGCCAAGTATCATATCTTTGTACTCCATGACAAAGGCCGTACAGCCGAAACACATTAGAGTTTTTAAACTTTGTTTCCATTGAACATGCTATACAAATAAGGGCATTCTAATTCATTATATGAAGAGTGCCTTGGTCCTCCTTTCTTTTTGAAGGCTACTGTGGCTATTTGATCATAATGTAGGCGTACCATAGTGGCATACCATCTAAAATAATGGAGAAAATGCATCCCATAACATTTTAACATGGAAATAGCTGTTCTATTATTCAGCCTACAGCATCAGCCAATGTGTGGTGTTCAATGTAGGCCTACATTCCATAAAAAACAGGGCATAATACAGGGCTTGACATTAACTTGTTTATCCACTTGTCCTTCAGACAATGAGGTGACTGAAAATGTTGTTGTGTTGTTTGATGCAAGAAACCACTTTACAAAATAAAATGCATTATTATTCCCATACATTATTACAGAGAATCAGACAAATTATGCTACCCTCTGCCTATTGGCAACTTAGCTTATTCAAGCCTGTCTCAAAATACAACACTGCCCCTTTTAAGACAAAAAAAGATCCTTACTTGACTTGCTTTTCAAAGATGTCTAGAAATGTACATGTTTTGTGCTCTTGTAGTAACCAATCACTCCCCGTTTGCTGACTACAAATTATCTATAACTGGGCTAGTAACTTAAAACTATCAGATATGAACAAAATGTGCACACATAGCTACATGCAGCTTTCGGTTTGTTCTGAAAACAAGTGCATCTACTCATGCCCGCTCATGCTGTAAACACTGTCCAGTTCAAAGTAAATGGCACAGATCCATATATGGCAATAGTCTATTTGCAAATAGGCCTACTGCAGCTCTGATTGTTTGTGCCGCACCGGTCTATGTAGAGTACGGGCAGAGTAGTGCATGTCATTGCATACTTAATTTTGTTTTGGTATGTTTTTCTTTTCTTAGTCAACCTTGTTCTTTTTCTTTGTGTTCTTGAACGTAGCCCTGTTTCTTTGTGTTCTGGAACGTAGCCCTGTCTTTCATTTTTGTTAATTGATTTCACCTGTGTTCGTTTCTCACCTTGTCTCATCAGCTCCCTATTTAGTTCAGTTCTTTCTGTTTGTATGGTTGTGAGGTATTGTTTGTTTTTGACTGCCTACCTGTGTTTGACCATTGGCTGCCTGCGACTATGATTACTGCCTTCTGCGAAGGCTTAATAAACATCTGCTGCACTCTGTGTGTGAATCTACACCTTTTTCTCCCTGAGTATTCACTACAGATTGTGCCTGCATCTGATGGTCAGTCTCGGCGGAGGGAGAGAGCAGCAGACTGAGGATCCGCCTCTCAACATCCCTCCGCTGTCCCTTTCCTCCACTGACACTGACCAAAAAGTGACACCGTCCTCCAGCTGTTGGCAAAAGTCGAGTCGCATCGCAATATTTCTGCCTCATGCACAAATTCATGTTGTTACTCCTATGAACAGAAAAAGTGAAATATTTCTTCATATAAAAAAGACCCAAGCCGCTAATAATAACAACAACACAAGCCTATAGATACACTTTCCTATTCATTCATAACTGCTGCAGTGCTTGTTGTAGCGCTGAGTGGAAATAGAAAGAACACGCATTTTATGTGTTATAAAAGTATTGAATACAACGTGTGGGACAGTGCTGTATTCGTTGACAGTCTCTCTCTAGTCATGGTTTTAAATGTTTTGAAATCTCACAGTATCAACTTTGCTGTAGCTTTCTTTTATGCCTGCTACATTACTGCAGACACAGAAATCTGAGCCATCTGATTGGCCAGCGGTTGGCCTATAGTGCTCTTGAATTACTTAGGAACATTGGTCGCAACTCAACAATCATTTAATTGGTATTTGTAGCTAGAAGCTAATGATCCTCTGTGGCCAAATCATACTTTCTGTTGAAGTAGCCTATTTTGAATGATTTTTTAAATGTCTGTATAGACAGGAGGAGTAAGCTAATTAGGCTATATAATTTGGACAATTTAATGAAATGTACTTTAGGGAAAGCTCTAGCCTTATGGACACACCGCCTATGCCTTTTAAGGTGGCATAAACACAACAGAGGCATGATGTTTTCATCTGATTGTCAAACAATCACAAAGGTGCTCCTGTAGACTACTTGTACACATTCGTTCTCTCACTAAATAATGTCAGTATCCAAACCCCAACAGTGCGCTGTACAGCCGCAATGTGATGAATGGAAAGAGACAGCTGTTACAAAACACCATGTGTACTGTAATGACATTCTGTGATTGTCGTTAGGCCTGCACTTGTAGCCTGAGTTGATGCATCCACTGTTGCCCACACGCGCCTCTGTCTTATCTCCGCCTTGTCCACGAGCATCTAGGCCACTCATCTCCGACCTTGAGAAAATGTAAGTGTTCTCCTCAAACCACGTACTGCCGCTGTGTATTTGACAACAGATTATGCCTGTAAAATATACTGCCTCAACTGAAAGGAGCACGCTAGGTTTATTTCATTACAGGCCTAACCCGCTAACCTGTTTGTGTGTTTGTTTGTGTGTGAGTGTGTATGTGTGTAACATTAATCTAACATGAAAAATGCCACAAGGGACCTGCTGGAATCACTCTCTCTCTCTCTCTCTCTCTCTCTCTCTCTCTCTCTCTCTCTCTCTCTCTCTCTCTCTCTCTCTCTCTCTCTCTCTCTCTCTCTCTCTCCTTTTCCCAACCCTCTCTCTCCCTCCCTCTCTCTCTGTCCATCCCCCTCCTCTCTCTCTCTCTCTCTCTCTCTCTCTCTCTTTCTCCTATCCCTCCATCCCTCTCTCTTTCCCCCCTCCTCCCTCTCTCTCTCTCCCTTTCCTCCATCCCTCTCTCTCTTTTCTCCCTCTCTCCTTCTCTCCGACAGTGCAGACCAGGCAGTAAGACTACGAGGGGACATTATCAGTCCGCCAGGTCGTTCATTATGAAGTGTTGTTCTACATCACTTTAACAGTACCCTTACTGTAGATTAGTGTTTTATGACCGCCATTATCCTGCAGCAGTTTATAACTCTGTTAAAGAGGATTTAGCACTAGGGCTTGATGGCGCCTCCACCTCATCGCCGCTCCTCCCAACTTGTTTCTTACAGTACTCCTCATCCAGAGGGAGACAGACTGGGGAGGAGGGAGACAGACTGGAGAGGAGGGAGACAGATTGGGGAGGAGGGAGACAGATTGGGGAGGAGGGAGAGGAGGGAGACAGACTGGGGAGGAGGGAGACAAACTGGAGAGGAGGGAGACAGATTGGGGAGGAGGGAGACAGATTGGGGAGGAGGGAGAGGAGGGAGACAGACTGGGGAGGAGGGAGACAGACTGGAGAGGAGGGAGACAGATTGGGGAGGAGGGAGACAGATTGGGGAGGAGGGAGAGGAGGGAGACAGACTGGGGAGGAGGGAGACAAACATGAGGAGGGAGACAGACTGGGGAGGAGGGAGACTGACTGGGGAGGAGGGAGAGAAACTGGGGAGGAGAGAGAGAGACTGGGGAGGAGGGAGACAGACTGGGGAGGAGGGAGACAGACTGGGGAGGAGGGAGACAGACTGGGGAGGAGGGAGACAGACTGGGGAGGAGGGAGACTGACTGGGGAGGAGGGAGAGAAACTGGGGAGGAGAGAGAGAGACTGGGGAGGAGGGAGACAGACTGGGGAGGAGGGAGAGAGACTGGGGAGGAGGGAGACAGACTGGGGAGGAGGGAGAGAGACTAGGGAGGAGGGAGAGAGACTGGGGAAGAGGGAGAGAGACTGGGGAAGAGGGAGAGAGACTGGGGAGGAGGGGGACTGACTGGGGAGGAAGGAGAGGGCAGGGGAGGAGGGAGACAGACTGGGGAGGAAGGAGAGGGCAGGGGAGGAGGAGAGAGCAGGGGAGAGGAGGGGAAAGGCAGCCTGCAGCCTCAGGACCAGGGCTTTGGGCTGGAAATCAGAGGTTTTAATGGACTAAATATCAAACTTCTTTTGATGTTTTTTCTTGTCCCTTGCCTGTTTAAAAAAAAAGTTATTATTCATCTTACCATCTACTCATAGAATGTGTGCACTTGAAAGTTCTGTACAAACATAGTCTGATATTTTTACATTTAGTTTGAATGAAAAGGTACTCGAAGGTTCACACGATCGGTACTCAATGCTAAATGAATTAGGAGGATATGAAAAGATGAGAGAAACGGTATCACAATTCCAGTGGGTCAGAAGTTTACATACACTATGTTGACTGTGCCTTTAAACAGCTTGGAAAATTCTAGAAAATGATGTCATGGCTTTAGAAGCTTCTGATAGGCTAATTGACATCATTTGAGTCAATTGGAGGTGTAGCTGTGGATGTATTTCAAGGCCTACCTTCAAACTCAGTGCCTCTTTGCTTGACATCATGGGAAAATCAAATGAAATCAGCCAAGACCTCAGAAAAAAATGGTAGACCTCCACAAGGCTGGTTCATCCTTGGGAGCAATTTCCAAATGCCTGAAGGTACCACGTTCATCTGTACAAACAATAGTACGCAATAATAAACTCCATGGGACCACACAGCATTCACACCGCTCAGGAAGGAGACGCATTCTGTCTCCTAGAGATGAACGTACTTTGGTGCGAAAGTGCAAATCAATCCCAGAAGAACAGCTAAGGACCTGGCGAAGATGCTGGAGGAAACAGGTACAAAAGTATCTATATCCACAGTAAAACGAGTCCTATATCGACATAACCTGAAAGGCTGCTCAGCAAGGAAGAAGCCACTGCTCCAAAACCGCCATAAAAAAGCCAGACTATGGTTTGCAACTGCACATGGGGACAAAGATCGTACTTTTTGGAGAAATGTCCTCTGGTCTGATGAAACGAAAACATAACTTGTTGGCCATAATGACCATCGTTATGTTTGGAGGAAAAAGGGGGAGGCTTGCAAGCTGAAGAACACTATCCCAACCGTGAAGCACGAGGGTGGCAGCATCATGTTGTGGGGGTGCTTTGCTGCAGGAGGGACGGGTGCACTTCACAAAATAGATGGCATCATGAAGGAGGAAAATTATGTGGATATATTGAAGCAACATCTCAAGACATCACTCAGGAAGTTCAATCTTGGTCGCAAATGTGTCTTCCAAATGGACAATGACCCCAAGCATACTTCCAAAGTTGTGGCAAAATGGCTTAAGGTCAACAAAGTCAAGGTATTGGAGTGGCCATCACAAAGCCCTGACCTCAATCCTATAGAATATTTGTGGGCAGAACTGAAAAAGCGTGTGCGAGCAAGGAGGCCTACAAACCTGACTCAGTTACACCAGCTCTGTCAAGAAGAATGGGCCAAAATTCACCCAACTTATTGTGGGAAGATTGTGGAAGGCTACCCAAAACATTTGACCCAAGTTAAACAATTTAAAGGCAATGCTACCAAATACTAATTGAGTGTATGTAAACTTCTGACCCACTGGGAACATGATGAAAGAAATAAAAGTTGAAATAAATCATTCTCTCTACTATTATTCTGACATTTCACATTCTTAAAATAAAGTGGTGATCCTAACTGACCTAAGACAGGGAATTTTTACTAGGATTAAATGTCAGGAATTGTGAAACTGAGTTTAAATGTATTTGGCTAAGGTGTATGTTAACTTCCCACTTCAACTGCACATGCGTATGAGAGGCGTTGGTTGACCCATTAACATTGGTTTGAGAGAACATTCATTTTCTTTCACTAAAATCTCAACTATATCCTTTCAAATGAAAGCAGAACTACAAATGTTTGAGAGAAATGGGAGGATGAAAATTAGAGAAACCGAAAAGCGGAAGTATATGCGTATGAGGGTCCATTAATATTGGTTGGACAGAACCTTGGGGAGAGGCTTTTGTTGTTGTTGTTGTTGTTGCTGTGTGTTAATTCCGCTGCATTGGTTGGTATTGAACAGAAAAATAAACTCGCTATTCACAAGTCAAACTATTCAATCATGGCATATTGGATGTACAGTATTATATCGTTTTTTCTAGGGCCCATAGGCAATTTGTCCAAGTAAGTACATTTAATAGGTTTTAATGCTTACATTGAATGCACCTACTTTACAGACGTTTCAGTAGGAGTTGGATTCAATCAGTGCCATATGTATACCATAAGAGATTTTGCAGAAGAATAGTCATTTTCTACACGTGTTGTGTATTTCTACGCTGACTGCATTTCCTGTTACCTCTAACAGTTTTCCATCATTTGTGTCTCTATTCCAGATCCTTGGTGGATTAATGGTTAAACGGCTCGGACTGTGAATGAACCAGACGTGTGCCTCTAGTCTCCTTCATCATCCAGAATGCATCGTAGGAGGACCTTGAAGGGGCTTGCCCCACAGACCCCAGCCAAGGAACAGTAACCTCCGTCTGGGTCCCACCCCACCCGGATGGCCTCCCAACCCCCCTGTGAGGCAGCTCGCCCCCGCCCAGCAGAGGAGCAGCCGAGGCTCTTCACCCCCATCTCTCCCCTCGCTTCAGCCGTAGCTCCAGCCCTCGCTCTGCCCTGTCCATCTCTGGAATGAAGACAGCCAGTAGGGCCAGGCCCCGCTCCCCTAGCCCCCGGCCCCGACCACCACGCTCCCCCAGCCCTGGCCCTCAGCTCGTCCAGATGAGACGCTACAGGCCTGGGGTTGGGGTGTACCCCTTCCTGTTCCCCTCAGTCATCAGCGCTCTGCCGCTGGCTAACCGGTCGGGTTCTCCCCCCGCACAGCCCTCCAGCAGTATTAATACTCCGTCGCCTGCAGGTGAGTCCTGTCTGCAGACTGCAGCGCGGGGTCCTGTTCGGTTTGGGGCTTTCAGTTAAGAAGCAGCCACTTAAGTGGAATGGATTGAGGTAGTTTAGATAGTTTAGTTGATGAAGTAGTCCCATATGAATGCCTTCCTCAGCTTCTTCTAAATTATACATCAGTCTATTTTTCTGAATTCAATGGTAAACTAAAACACCCAGGGAGTCAGTCAGCTGTTCTGAGGTAGGAGTTGAACGAGAAGAGAGAGTAGAGGAAACCAGGCAGACTGATAAACATATCAGCAAGTAGATAATTAAGCAATACGGCCTGAGGGGGTGTGGTATATTGCCAATATACCACGGCTAAGGACTGTTCTTATACACAATGCAACGCGGAGTGCCTGGACACAGCCCTTAGCCGTAGTATATTGGCAATATATCACAAACCCACGAGGTGCCTTATTGCTACTATAAACAGGTTACCAACGTAATTAGAGTGGTAAAAATACATGTTTTGTCATAGCAATGATACGGTCTGATATACCAAGCTGTCAGCCAATCAGCATTCAGGGCTCGAACCACCCAGTTTATAATCCTGATTTAGACGCAGAGCCGTAGAGCAGCAGATTATATTCACACTGTAATTGGCCCCTAGTGTCTCTCTGCACCACACCGATGAGACACAATCTGTGTGTGTGTGTGTGTGTGTGTGTGTGTGTGTGTGTGTGTGTGTGTGTGTGTGTGTGTGTGTGTGTGTGTGTGTGTGTGTGTGTGTGTGTGTGTGTGTGTGTGCATGCGAGCGTGGGTGTGTCAAAATATCACAGCTGCAGGGACATTTTGACAGTCAGTTTCCTTGCATTGTGTTCCCCACCTTTGTGCCACTGTTTCCTAAACCTTCTCCTCCACTCTGATCTTCTGAACCCATAACCCTGCTCCAACATTGAAAACATCTGGCAGCTCCAGCAGCACCACCCCAGGGGGAAGCTCACTCTGCCAACCCAGAGAGGAGGCACTCTGAGGCAGCCTGAGCCCGCTCTTTTCTCCCTCTGGGGTGTGGAGCTCCAGTGAGCTCTGACTGTAGTGTAAATAATAATAACAGCATGGGAATGTCATGTCACTGCAATTATTTGGAGTTCATTCTCATACTCTCTCCATCTCTCACTTTTTCTTTATTTCTCTCTCTCCCTCTCACTTTCCATCTCTCTCTCTTTCTCAGTAGCTACCGGTACATGTTCTGTTTGTCAAGCTGTTCATACTGTTACGTTTCTGCTAGCCAAACAAAGGCTTTTTAGACAACTGTTTATTCACCGTATCTGTATTCAAATGTAATGGTCACCTGTGCAGAACTTGATAATTAAATCCTCAAAATGAAATATCCAAAAATGATTGAAAGCAGCATTATGTTATGTACAGGGACAGCAAGTTAGGAGATGTAGGCCTGTATGAAACTCATATAACATTCAAAGGTAAAGTCGATGGTCAGACAAAGTTGAGATGAAGAATGGGGCAACAACAAACATCAAACCATGAAAAATAAAGGACGTAACAGATTAAACAGCTCTAACTCTGGAGTCTTCCTTTATGTCAGTGATTGAAGCTCAAAACTGTTTTCTTAGACACCGTTTGGAGAAAAATTAACATACACATCAACTTCTTTCTGATATAAAATGGGTCTGAACTTTTGACGTTGAGTGAAGTGAGATGAGGTTCTACTGTCATCAGTCTAGTTGTTTATTGCCAGACTCCCTTGGGAGGGTCTCCAGATCGACATATGCTGTTGTTTGTACTGTTGTTTGGTGGTGGTCAGCTACTCCCCCTGAACCTCCTCTCTCTATCTCATGTACCCCTACACTACACCCCCCTCTCTATATCTCATGTACCCCTACACTTCACCTCCCCTCTCTCTATCTCATGTACCCCTACACTACACCCCCCTCTCTCTATCTCATGTACCCCTACACTACACCTCCCCTCTGTATATCTCATGTACCCCTACACTTCACCTCCCCTCTCTATCTCATGTACCCCTACACTACACCCCCCTCTCTCTATCTCATGTACCCCTACACTACACCCCCCTCTCTCTATCTCATGTACCCCTACACTACACCTCCCCTCTCTATATCTCATGTACCCCTACACTACACCCCCCTCTCTCTATCTCATGTACCCCTACACTACACCCCCCTCTCTCTATCTCATGTACCCCTACACTTCACCTCCCCTCTCTATATCTCATGTACCCCTACACTACACCTCCCCTCTCTATCTCATGTACCCCTACACTACACCTCCCCTCTCTATCTCATGTACCCCTACACTACACCCCCCTCTCTATATCTCATGTACCCCTACACTTCACCTCCCCTCTCTCTATCTCATGTACCCCTACACTACACCCCCCTCTCTCTATCTCATGTACCCCTACACTACACCTCCCCTCTGTCTATCTCATGTACCCCTACACTACACCCCCCTCTCTATATCTCATGTACCCCTACACTTCACCTCCCCTCTCTCTATCTCATGTACCCCTACACTACACCCCCCTCTCTCTATCTCATGTACCCCTACACTACACCTCCCCTCTGTCTATCTCATGTACCCCTACACTACACCTCCCCTCTCTATATCTCATGTACCCCTACACTACACCTCCCCTCTCTCTATTTCATGTACCCCTACACTACACCTCCCCTCTCTATATCTCATGTACCCCTACACTACACCTCCCCTCTCTCTATTTCATGTACCCCTACACTACACCTCCCCTCTCTCTATCTCATGTACCCCTACACTACACCTCCCCTCTCTATCTCATGTACCCCTACACTACACCTCCCCTCTGTTTATCTCATGTACCCCTACACTACACCTCCCCACTCTCTATCTCATGTACCCCTACACTACACCTCCCCTCTCTCTATTTCATGTACCCCTACACTACACCTCCCCTCTCTCTATCTCATGTACCCCTACACTACACCTCCCCTCTCTATCTCATGTACCCCTACACTACACCTCCCCTCTCTATCTCATGTACCCCTACACTACACCTCCCCTCTGTCTATCTCATGTACCCCTACACTACACCTCCCCTCTCTCTATTCCATGTACCCCTATACTACACCTCCCCTCTCTCTATCTCATGTACCCCTACACTACACCTCCCCTCTCTCTATTTCATGTACCCCTACACTACACCTCCCCTCTCTCTATCTCATGTACCCCTACACTACACCTCCCCTCTCTATCTCATGTACCCCTACACTACACCTCCCCTCTCTCTATCTCATGTACCCCTACACTACACCTCCCCTCTCTCTATCTCATGTACCCCTACACTTCACCTCCCCTCTCTCTATCTCATGTACCCCTACACTACACCTCCCCTCTCTATATCTCATGTACCCCTACACTACACCTCCCCTCTCTCTATCTCATGTACCCCTACACTACACCTCCCCTCTCTCTATTTCATGTACCCCTACACTACACCTCCCCTCTCTCTATCTCATGTACCCCTACACTACACCTCCCCTCTCTATCTCATGTACCCCTACACTACACCTCCCCTCTCTCTATCTCATGTACCCCTACACTACACCTCCCCTCTCTCTATCTCATGTACCCCTACACTTCACCTCCCCTCTCTCTATCTCATGTACCCCTACACTACACCTCCCCTCTCTATATCTCATGTACCCCTACACTACACCTCCCCTCTCTCTATCTCATGTACCCCTACACTACACCTCCCCTCTCTCTATCTCATGTACCCCTACACTACACCTCCCCTCTGTCTATCTCATGTACCCCTACACTACACCTCCCCTCTGTCTATCTCATGTACCCCTACACTACACCTCCCCTCTGTCTATCTCATGTACCCCTACACTAAACCTCCCCCTCTCTCTATCTCATGTACCCCTACACTACACCTCCCCTCTCTCTATCTCATGTACCCCTACACTACACCTCCCCTCTGTCTATCTCATATACCCCTACACTACCTCTCCCCTCTCTCTATCTCATGTACCCCTACACTACACCTCCCCTCTGTCTATCTCATGTACCCCTACACTAAACCTCCCCCTCTCTCTATCTCATGTACCCTTACACTACACCTCCCCTCTCTCTATCTCATGTACCCCTACACTACACCCCCCTCTCTCTATCTCATGTACCTCTACACTAAACCTCCCCTCTGTATATCTCATGTACCCCTACACTACACCTCCCCTCTCTCTATCTCATGTACCCCTACACTACACCTCCCCTCTGTCTATCTCATATACCCCTACACTACCTCTCCCCTCTCTCTATCTCATGTACCCCTACACTACAACTCCCCTCTGTCTATCTCATGTACCCCTACACTAAACCTCCCCCTCTCTCTATTTCATGTACCCCTACACTACACCTCCCCTCTCTCTATCTCATGTACCCCTACACTACACCTCCCCTCTCTATCTCATGTACCCCTACACTACACCTCCCCTCTGTCTATCTCATATACCCCTACACTACCTCTCCCCTCTCTCTATCTCATGTACCCCTACACTACACCTCCCCTCTGTCTATCTCATGTACCCCTACACTAAACCTCCCCCTCTCTCTATCTCATGTACCCCTACACTACACCTCCCCTCTCTCTATCTCATGTACCCCTACACTACACCTCCCCCTCTCTCTATCTCATGTACCCCTACACTACACCTCCCCTCTCTCTATCTCATGTACCCCTACACTAAACCTCCCCCTCTCTCTATCTCATGTACCCCTACACTACACCTCCCCTATGTCTATCTCATGTACCCCTACACTACACCTCCCCTCTTTCTATCTCATATACCCCTACACTACACCTCCCCTCTCTATATCTCATGTACCCCTACACTACACCTCCCCTCTGTCTATCTCATATACCCCTACACTACACCTCCCCTATGTCTATTTCATATACCCCTACACTACACCTCCCCTCTCTCTATCTCATGTACCCCTACACTACACCCCCCTCTCTCTATTTCATGTACCCCTACACTACACCTCCCCTCTCTATATCTCATGTACCCCTACAATACACCTCGCCTCTCTCTATCTCATGTACCCCTACACTACACCCCCCTCTCTCTATTTCATGTACCCCTACAATACACCTCCCTCTCTCTATCTCATGTACCCCTACACTACACCTCCCCTCTGTATATCTCATGTACCCCTACAATACACCTCCCCTCTCTCTATTTCATGTACCCCTACACTACACCTCCCCTCTCTCTATTTCATGTACCCCTACAATACACCTCCCTCTCTCTATCTCATGTACCCCTACACTACACCTCCCTCTCTCTATCTCATGTACCACTACACCTCCTCTCTCTCTATCTCATGTACCCCTACACTACACCTCCCTCTCTCTATCTCATGTACCCCTACAATACACCTCCCTCTCTCTATCTCATGTACCCCTACAATACACCTCCCTCTCTCTATCTCATGTACCCCTACAATACACCTCCCTCTCTCTATCTCATGTACCCCTTCACTACACCTCCCCTCTCTATCTCATGTACCCCTACACTACACCTCCCCTCTCTCTATCTCATGTACCCCTACACTACATCTCCCCTTTCTGTATCTCATGTACCCCTACACTACACCTCCCCTCTGTCTATCTCATGTACCCCTACACTACACCTCACTCTCTCTCATGTACCCCTACACTAAACCTCCCCTCTCTCTCTCTCTCTCTCTCTCTCATGTACCCCTACACTAAACCTCCACTCTCTCTCTATCTCATGTACCCCTACACGAAACCTCCCCCTCTCTCTCTATCTCATGTACCCCTACACGAAACCTCCCCCTCTCTCTCTATCTCATGTACCCCTACACGAAAACTCCCCCTCTCTCTCTATCGCATGTACCCCTACACGAAACCTCCCCCTCTGTCTCTATCTCATGTACCCCTACACTAAACCTCCACTCTCTCTCTATCTCATGTACCCCTACACTAACCCTCCGCTTTCTCTCATGTACCCCTATACTACACTAAACCTCCCCTCTCTCTATCTCATGTACCTCTACACTAAACCTCCCCCTCTATCTATCTCATGTACCCCTACACTAAACCTCCCCTCTATCTATCTCATGTACCCCTATACTACACTAATACTCCCCTCTCTCTATCTCATGTACCTCTACACTAAACCTCCCCTCTCTCTATCTCATGTACCCTACACTAAACCTCCCCTCTCTCTATCTCATGTACCTCTACACTAAACCTCCCCTCTCTCTATCTCATGTACCCTACACTAAACCTCCCCTCTCTCTATCTCATGTACCTCTACACTAAACCTCCCCTCTCTCTATCTCATGTACCTCTACACTAAACCTCCCCTCTCTCTATCTCATGTACCTCTACACTAAACCTCCCCCTCTATCTATCTCATGTACCCTACACTAAACCTCCCCTCTATCTATCTCATGTACCCCATATACTACACTAAACCTCCCCCTCTATCTATCTCATGTACCCCTATACTACACTAAACCTCCCCCTCTATCTATCTCATGTACCTCTACACTAAACCTCCCCTCTATCAATCTCATGTACCCCTATACTACACTAAACCTCCCCTCTCTCTATCTCATGTACCTCTACACTAAACCTCCCCTCTCTCTATCTCATGTACCTCTACACTAAACCTCCCCCTCTATCTATCTCATGTACCCTACACTAAACCTCCCCTCTATCTATCTCATGTACCCCATATACTACACTAAACCTCCCCCTCTATCTATCTCATGTACCCCTATACTACACTAAACCTCCCCCTCTATCTATCTCATGTACCTCTACACTAAACCTCCCCTCTATCAATCTCATGTACCCCTATACTACACTAAACCTCCCCTCTCTCTATCTCATGTACCCTACACTAAACCTCCCCTCTCTCTATCTCATGTACCTCTACACTAAACCTCCCCTCTCTCTATCTCATGTACCTCTACACTAAACCTCCCCCTCTATCTATCTCATGTACCCTACACTACACCCCCTTCTCTCTATCTCATGTACCCCTATACTACACTAAACCTCCCCTCTCTCTATCTCATATACCCCTACACTACACCTCCCCTCTCTCTATCTCATGTACCTCTACACTAAACCTCCCCTCTCTCTATCTCATATACCCCTACACTACACCTCCCCTCTCTCTATCTCATGTACCCCTACACTACACCTCCCCTCTCTCTATCTCATATACCCCTACACTACACCCCCCTCTCTCTATCTCATGTACCTCTACACTAAACCTCCCCTCTCTCTATCTCATATACCCCTACACTACACCTCCCTCTCTCTATCTCATGTACCCCTACACTACACCCCCCTCTCTCTATCTCATGTACCTCTACACTAAACCTCCCCTCTCTCTATCTCATATACCCCTACACTAAACCTCCCTTCTCTCTATCTCATGTACCTCTACACTAAACCTCCCCTCTCTCTATCTCATGTACCTCTACACTAAACCTCCCCCTCTATCTATCTCATGTACCCTACACTACACCCCCCCCCCCTCTCTCTATCTCATGTACTCCTATACTACACTAAACCTCCCCTCTCTCTATCTCATGTACCTCTACACTAAACCTCCCCTCTCTCTATCTCATGTACCCCTACACTACACCCCCCTCTCTCTATCTCATGTACCTCTACACTAAACCTCCCCTCTCTCTATCTCATATACCCCTACACTACACCTCCCCTCTCTCTATCTCATGTACCCCTACACTACACCTCCCCTCTCTATCTCATGTACCCTACACTACACCTCCCCTTACCTCATCTCTTTCTCTCTCCGTCCCTCCATCTCTCCATCCCCACTCCACCAGGCTGACAGGTGGGTTACCTCATCTCTCTCTCTCTCCGTCTGTTTACTTTCTTATTCAACTGAAATCTCTATCTTCTGAATTGCACCACAACACCTATTGGTTGTTGACCTGGACTGTTTGGAAAGGGTTTTGTCACACTGCGGTAGTCTGTGGTAATAGCCCAAGGAATAAGAATGACAATCAGTTAACATTGAGGAATGCTCAAGGTTAAAGAAGCATTTTGAAAAGGAGATTTAATCATGTAGAAGAATGCCTCGACATTAGCAATTCATAGTTCAATCATCTAAGCATTGTGTTGAGTTACTTCTCAAATCAATGTTTTCTAGATTAGAAAGTGCATGAACAAAATACACTTTGTGATGCTATTACAAAAGAGGGCCTTTTTGAAGGATATTATCTTTTCTTCAGACAAATGAAAAGGCTTTAATTTTCTTATAAAGAAATGTCCCTACACAGCGACCTCTGGCAACATTATATCCTTCATCACGGTTTCCGTCCTTGATGGACTTAGTATCTCTCTTCTGATCGAGCCCTGGCCCTGAATTCATAAAGCGTCTCAGAGTAGGAGTGCTGGGATCAGCGCTAGGATCAGTTTTGCCTTTTAGATTATAATGAATAAGATTAAATGGACAGATAGGACCTGATCCTAGCACTCCTACACTGGGATGCTGTATGTTCAGGGCCCTGGGCCTGTAGCTGTGATCGTACTTCTTGACTCAAGCCTCCACTGACTCCTCTGAATCACTGCTTTGACTCTCTTGATTAACACATCCTTCTGTGTGACTGTCTTGCCTTCTCTTGTCTGATCAGGGCCCCAGGCCTGTGGCTATGCTCTGTGATCTCTCTCCCAGAGACTCAAGCCTCCTTGGCTCTCTGACTCATTGCTTTGGCTCAATTAAAACACCCTGCCACAGTCAGTTTAAAGTAGCCAGACTCCAGACTCTAGCTAGGATGACTCATTCACCCAGAGATATGTGTGTGTGTGTGTGTGTGTGTGTGTGTGTGTGTGTGTGTGTGTGTGTGTGTGTGTGTGTGTGTGTGTGTGTGTGTGTGTGTGTGTGTGTGTGTCAGACAGAAATACTGTGCATAACTCATAATATATTTACATTCAGAAGCAGCCTGCTCAACTCTGTGTTTCACCATAATGTAGTACATCTGCACAGCACAGTCGCACACACATGCACGCACACACACACACACAGATGCAGGAGTCTCTTTGAGTGCCTCGCGCAGTGCCAATCCCTCCACACACATGCACAGTCTTGTATAACTAACCTTGTAGAGACACACAATTCAGTCCCATTCAAAATCCTATTGTCCATAAACCCTAACCATAAACCTAACCTTCTAAACCTAACCCTAACCTAACCCTAGTACGTAACCCTAACCTCAAAATGAACCCTAGCTGCTAACCCTACCCCTAATTCTAACCCTAACACTGATTCTAATGTTTGTTTACTACTCTTGTGGGGACTTTGTCCACACACAAACAAACACACACACACACACACACACAAACGGGCAGAGCATGAATAATGTAAAGTTCCCTCATTACACCGCCGTGCGGTACAGCTAGCTAACCCTCTGTATTGAAAATCAATGTGCTCTGAAGTTACTGCAGATGGCTGTGAGTAGAGAGAGAGAGAGAGAGAGAGAGAGAGAGAGAGAGAGAGAGAGAGAGAGAGAGAGAGAGAGAGAGAGAGAGAGAGAGAGAGAGAGAGGAGAGAGAGGAGAGAGAGAGAGAGAGAGAGAGAGAGAGAGAGAGAGAGAGAGAGAGAGAGAGAGAGAGAGAGAGAGAGAGAGAGAGAGAGAGAGAGAGAGAGAGAGAGAGAGAGAGAGAGAGCAATGTCTAAACACACCTACAGAGAATAGTGTCCATGTGGTTCTTCCTTCACCTTGTAGAAGAAACTCTTGCGCCTTTGCGTCAACTATTGTTGTCTGTCTGTTTGCACAAGGCTCTTACTCAGCCTCAGTAGGCAAACAACAACAGGCTAGACCAGTTCAGTTCTCTGCAAACAGAACACACTAGCTTCTCTTGAGAGAACAGAACAGCTGTGGTCATAATGCTCTGTGTATGCTGTGATTGTATGTACACTACCATTCTTTCCTCATGAAGTTGGTTGAGAGAGTGTGCGAAGCTGTCATCAAGACAAAGGGTGGCTACTTTGAAGAATCTCAAATATAAAATATATTTTGATTTTTTTAACACTTTTTTGTTTACTACATGATTCCATATGTGTTATTTCATAGTTTTGATGTCTTCACTATTATTCTACAATGTAGAAAATAGTGAAAATAAAGAAAAACCCTTGAATGAGTAGGTGTGTCCTACTTTTGGCTGGTACTGTAAGTATTAAGTATTGCTATGAGACTCGAACTTGAGCTCAGGTGCATCCTGTTTCCATTGATCATCCTTGAGATGTTTCTACAACTTGATTAGAGTCCACCTGTGGTAAATTCAATTGTTTGGACATGATTTGGAAAGGCACACACCTGTGTATATAAGGTCCCACAGTTGACAGAGCTGGCCGCCAGTCAGTTAAGAACAAATTCTTATTTACAATGACGGCCTACCCCGGCTAAACCCAGACGATGCTGGGCCAATTGTGTGCCGCCCTATGGGACTCCCAATCACGGTCGGATGTGATACAGCCTGGAATCAAACCAGGAACCGTAGTGACACCTCTTGCACTGAGATGCAGTGCCTTTTTAAAACAATTTAATCCATTTAGAATGAGACTGCAACGTAACAAAATGTGGAAAAAGTAGAGGTCTGAATACTTTCCGAATGCACTGTTGTCACGTTCCTGACCTGTTTTCTGTTATTTTTGTATGTGTTTAGTTGGTCAGGGCGTGAGTTGGGGTGGGCATTCTATGTTTTGTGTTTCTATGTTTAGGTCATTTGTAATTAGCCTTATATGGTTCTCAATCAGGGACAGGTGTTTGACGTTTTCCTCTGATTGAGAACCATATAAAGGTAGGCTGTTCACACTGTTTGTTGGTGGGTGGTTGTCTCCTGTGTCCGTATATGTTACCACACGGGACTGTATCGTTTGTTTGTAGTCTGTACCTGTTTGTGCGTTCTTCGTTATATGTAAGTTCACATGTTTTAGGTCAGTCTAAGTTCGTTTGTTATTTTGTAGTTTGTTGAAGTGTTTTCGGTTTTCGTCTTTACTTTAATAAACTTCATTATGTCAAATTATCACGCTGCGCTTTGGTCCAATCCCTACTCCTCCTCTTCATCCGAAGAGGAGAAGGACAGCTGTTACAGAACCCCCCACCAACCAAGGATCAAGCAGCGTGAGAGGAACCAGCAGCAGCGGCCAAAGAACCAGGACTCGTGGACATGGGAGGAGATATTGAATGGAGAAGGACCCTGGGCTAAGGCAGGAGAATATCACCGCCTCAAAGCTGAGCTGGAGGCAGCGAAAGCAGAGAGGCGGCGTTTCGAGGAGCTAGCTCGGAAGCAGGAGAAGGATCTGGGCTACACTACGTGGGAGGAGATCGACAGGTGGGCGATCGACCCAGGGCGAGTGCCGGAGCCCGCCTGGGATTCTCTGGCGCAGTGCGAGGAGGGATACCGGCGAATGGAGGCAGCACGACGACGCAGTAGGAAGCCTGTGAGTAAACCCCAAAAAGGGGGGGGCTAAGAGGGAGAGTGGCGAAGTCAGGTAGGAGACCTGCGCACACTCCCTGTACTTACCGTGAAGAGCGAGAGTACGGGCAGACACCGTGTTACGCAGTAGAGCGCATGGTGTCTCCTGTACGTGTGCATAGCCCGGTGCGGGTTATTCCACCTCCCCGCACTGGCAGGGCTAGATTGAGTATTGAGCCGGATGTCATGAAGCCGGCCCTACATATCTGGCCACCAGTACGTCTCCTCGGGCCGGCTTACATGGCACCAGCCTTACGCATGGTTTCCAAGGTTCGCCTACATAGCCCGGTGCGGGTTATTCCACCTCCCCGCACTGGTCGGGCGACGGGGAGCATACAACCAGGTAAGGTTGGGCAGGCTCAGTGCTCAAGGGAGCCAGTACGCCTGCACGGTCCGGTATTTCCGGCACCACCTCCCCGCTCCAGCCCAGTACCACCAGTGCCTACACCACGCACCAGGCTTCCAGTGCGTCTCCAGAGCCCTGTTCCTCCTCCACGCACTTTCCCTGTGGTGCGTGTCTCCAGCCCAGTGCCTCCAGTTCCGGCACCACGCATCAAGCCTCCTGTGCGTCTCCAGAGCCCTGTACACACTGTTCCTTCTCCCCGTACTCGCCCTGATGTGCGTGGCCTCAGCCTGGTACCACCAGTGCCGGTACCACGCACCAGGCCTATAGTACGCCTTGAGAGTCGAGTGTGCCCTGTTGCTGCTCCCCGCACTAGCCTGAAGGTGCGTGTCTTTAGCCCGGTACCTCCAGTTCCGGTACCACGCACCAGGCCTACAGTGCGTCTCAGCCGGCCAGAATCTGCCGTCTGCCCAGCGGCGCCTGAACGGCCCGTCTGCCCAACGGCGCCTGAACTGCCCGTCTGCCCAACGGCGCCTGAACTGCCCGTCTGCCCAACGCCGTCTGAACTGTCCGTCTGTCAAGCGCCGCATGAACTGCCCGTCTGTACTGAGCCTTCAAAGCCGTCCGTCTGCCATGAGCCTGCAAAGCCGCCCGTCTGCCATGAGCCTTCAGAGCCGTCCGCCAGACAGGAGCCGCTAGAGCCGTCCGCCAGACAGGAGCCGCTAGAGCCTTCCGCCAGACAGGAGCAGCCAAAGCCTTCCGCCAGACAGGATCAGCCAGAGCCTTCTGCCAGACAGGATCAGCCAGAGCCTTCCGCCAGACAGGATCAGCCAGAGCCTTCCGCCAGACAGGATCAGCCAGAGCCTTCCGACAGACATGACCAGCCAGAGCCGTCAGCGAGCCATGACAAGCCAGAGCCGTCAGCGAGCCATGACCAGCCAGAGCCGTCAGCGAGCCATGACCAGCCAGAGCCGTCATCCAGCCATGACCAGCCAGAGCCGTCATCCAGCCAGGATCCGCCAGAGCCAGCCAGCCAGGATCCGCCAGAGCCAGCCAGCCAGGATCCTCCAGAGCCAGCCAGCCAGGATCCGCCAGTCATTCTGGTGTTGCCCCTCATTCTGGTGTTGCCCCTCATTCTGGTGTTGCCCCTCATTTTGGTGCTGCCCCTCATTCCGGTGCTGCCCCTTAGTCCGGTGCTGCCCCTTAATCCAGTGGGGTTAATTTGGAGGGTGGTCATTGGGAGGAGGCTAAAGAAGCGGGGATGTATTATGGTGGGATGGGGACCACGCCCAGAGCCTGAGCCGCCACCGTGGACAGATGCCCACCCAGACCCTCCCCTAGACTTTTGGTGGTGTGTCCGGAGTTCGCACCTTGAGGGGGGGTTCTGTCACGTCCTTGACCTGTTTTCTGTTATTTTTGTATGTGTTTAGTTGGTCAGGGCATGAGTTGGGGTGGGCATTCTATGTTTTGTGTTTCTATGTTTAGGTCATTTGTAATTAGCCTTATATGGTTCTCAATCAGAGACAGGTGTTTGACTTTTCCTCTGATTGAGAACCATATAAAGGTAGGCTGTTCACACTGTTTGTTTGTGGGTGGTTGTCTCCTGTGTCCGTATATGTTACCACACGGGACTGTATCGTTTGTTTGTAGTCTGTACCTGTTCGTGCGTTCTTCGTTATATGTAAGTTCACATGTTTTATGTCAGTCTACGTTCGTTTGTTATTTTGTAGTTTGTTGAAGTGTTTTCGGTTTTTCGTCTTTACTTTAATAAACTTCACTATGTCAAATTATCACGCTGCGCTTTGGTCCAATCCCTACTCTTCCTCTTCATCCGAAGAGGAGGAGGACGACCGTTACAACTGTATAAATATATTATTTTTTAAATGATTTTTTACCGGGTATTACTATTTTATACATTAACCCTTTTGAGAGTCTATAGACTGTTTCTCTATGCAGCCCTAGCGGTACACTATATATACAAAGCATGTGGACACCCCTTAAAATTGGTGGATTCGGCTATTTCAGCCACATCCGTTGCTGATATGTGTATAAAATCGAGCACACAGCTATGCAATCTCCATAGACAAACATTGGCATTAGAGTGGCCTTACTGAAGAGCTCAGGGACGTTCAACTTGGCACTGTCATAGGATGCCATCTTTCCAACAGGTCAGTTCGTCAAATTTCTGCCCTGCTAGAGCTGCCCCGGTCAACTGAAAGTGCTGTTATTGTGAAGTGGAAACGTCTAGAAGCGAAACAGGCTCAGACGCGAATGGGTAGGCCAAACAAGCTCACAAAACGAGACCGTTGAGTGCTTAATAGCGATGCAAGTAAAGATCAGCTGTCTTTGATTGCAACACTCACTACCGAGTTCCAAACTGCCTCTGGAAGCAACATCAGCACAATAACTGTTTGTCGTAGCTTAATGAAATGGGTTTCCATGGCCGAGCAGCTGCACACAAGCCTAAGATCACCATGCTCAATGCCAAGCGTCGGCTGGAGTGGTATAAAGCTCGACGCCATTGGATTCTGGAGCAGTGGAAACACATTCTCTGGAGTGATGAAACATGTTTCACCATCTGACAGTCCGATGGACGAATCTGGGTATGGCGGATGCCAGGATAACGCTAACTGCCCGAATGCATTTTGCCAACTGTAAAGTTTGGTGGAGGAGGAGTAATGGTCTGGGGTTGTTTTTCATGGCTAGGCCCCTTAGTTCCAGTAAAGGTACATCTTAACTAGTGGTCGACCGATTATGATTTTTCAACGCCGATACCGATTATTGGAGGACCAAAAAAAAGCAGATACCGATTAATCAGACGGTTTTTATATATATATTTGTAATAATGACAGTTACAACAATACTGAATGAACACTTATTTGAACTTAATATAATACATAAATAAAATCTATTTAGTCTCAAATAAATAATGAAACATGTTCAATTTGGTTTAAATAATGCAAAAACTAAGTGTTGGAAAAGAAAGTAAATGTAACGGGTGTCGTAATCCTCCTCCTCAGACGAGGAGAGGAGAGAAGGATCGGAGGACCAAAACGCAACGGGTGTTGAATACATAATGATTTATTAGACACGACGAAACAATGACACGAACTATACTTGAATAAACTACAAAATAACAAAACGAATGTGTAGACAGACCTGAACAATATGAACTTACAAATAACACGAAGAACGCACGAACAGGGAAAATAGACTACACAAAAGAACGATGTACAAAACAAACCGAAAACAGTCCCGTGTGGTGCGCAGACACAGACACGGAAGACAATCACCCACAAACAAACAGTGTGAACACACCTACCTTAATATGACTCTCAATCAGAGGAAATGAAAAACACCTGCCTCTAATTGAGAGCCATATCAGGTCACCCAAAACCAACATAGAAACAGAAAACATAGACTGCCCACCCAAACTCACGTCCTGACCAACTAACACATACAAAAACTAACAGAAAACAGGTCAGGAACGTGACAGTAAAAGTGCAATACTTGCCATGAAAAAAGCTAACGTTTAAGTTCCTTGCTCGGAACATATGAAAGCTGGTGGTTCCTTTTAACACGAATCTTCAATATTCCCAGGTAAGAAGTTTTAGGTTGTAGTTATTATAGGACTATTTTTCTCTATACAATTTTTATTTCATATACCTTTGACTATTGGATGTTCTAATAGGTACTTTAGTATTGCCAGCCTAATCTCGGGAGTTGATAGGCTTGAAGTCATAAACAGCGCAATGCTTGAAGCAGAGCGAAGAGCTGCTGGCAATTGCAGTAAAGTGATGTTTGAATGAATGCTTACGAGCCTGCTGGTGCCTACCCCCGCTCTGTCAGACTGCTCTATCAAATCATAGACTTAGTTATAACATAATTACACACAGAAATATGAGCCTTAGGTCATTAATATGGTCAAATCCGGAAGCTATCATTTCGAAAACAAGACGTTTATTCTTTCAGTGAAATACGGAACCGTTACGTATTTTATCCAAAGGGTGGCATCCCTAAATCTAAATATTGCTGTTACATTGCACAACCTTCAATGCTATGTCATAATTATGTACAATTCTGGCAAATTAATTACGGTCTTTGTTAGGAAGAAATGGTCTTCACACAATTCGAGCCCAAACTGCAGCCCAAACTGCTGCATATACCCTGACTCTGCATGCACAGAACGCAAGAGAAGTGACACAATTTCCCTAGTTAAAAGAAATGAATGTGAGCAGGAAATATTAACTAAACATGCAGGTTTAAAAATATATACTTGTGTATTGATTTTAAGAAAGGCGTTGATGTTTATGGTTAGGTACATTGGTGCAACGACAGGGCTTTTTTCACGAATGCGCTTGTTAAATCATCACCCGTTTGTTGAAGTAAGCTGTGATTCAATGATAAATTAACAGGCACTGCATCGATTAAATGCAACGCAGGACACTCTAGATAAACTAGAAATATCATCAACCATGTGTAGTTAACTAGTGATTATGTTAAGATTGATTGTTTTTTATAAGATACGTTTAATGCTAGCTAGCACCTTACCTTGGCTCCTTGCTGCACTCGCGTAACAGGTAGTCAGCCTGCCACGCAGTCTCCTCGTGGAGTGCAATGTAATCGGCCATAATCGGTGTCCAAAAATGCCGATTACCGATTGTTATGAAAACTTGAAATCGGCCCTAATTAATCGTCCATTCCGATTAATCTGTCGACATCTAATTTTAACGCTGCAGCACACAATGATATTCTAGACAATTCTGTGCTTCCAACTTTGTGGCAACAGTTTGAGGCAGGCCCTTTTCTGTTTCAGCATGACAATGCCCTCATGCACAAATCGAGGTCCATACAGAAATGGTTTGTCGAGATCGGTGTGGAAGAACTTGACTGGCCTACACAGAGCCCTGACCTCAACCCCATCGAACACCTTTGGGATGAATTAGAACGCCGACTGCGAGCCAGGCCTAATCGCCCAACATTAGTGCCTGACCTCACTAATGCTCTTGTGGCTGAATGGAAGTATGTCCCCGCAGCAATGTTCCAACATCTAGTGGAAAGCATTCCCAGAAGAGTGTAGGCTGTTATAGCAGCAAAGGGGGGACCAACTCCATATTAATTCCCATGATTTTGGAATGAGATGTTCGACAAGCAGGTGTCCATATACTTTTGGTAATGTAGTGTAGCTATAGCCTGCTCTTCCACAGACCGGACAGTCTTCTCACACACACACATCTGACAGACATCTGGCTCGGGCTAATGAGAGGGGCTCAGTCTTTTCACTTGGCCATCAATCTGCTCTCTTCACCACTTGTCAAGTGACATCAACTTGTTATTTTTTATTCATCATTAAACTTCACTGACAGGGGTACTGTAAATGATAGCTAACGTGATGAATTCATAAACAAAAGATGTGAGAAGCATTTCAAAACTCAATAAACAAACTGAATATGAATGGGGAGCAACAAGCTTTCAGTCTCTCCACAGATAAATCCTCTCTGTGTGATTTATATTGCTACTGTATGATGACAGAGACTTAACATCTCTCTGAAGCCATGTAAATAAACGCATTGGAGATTCCTGGCAAGTAGCATTCCTGCTTCCTCTACGGTTGGTTAATGTAACATTGTTGTCAACAAAAAAAGACATAATTAGTTGTATTTCTCTTTAGAAACATGGACACCCCATCATCTCATTCATCAGAAAACAAGTCTCAAACTCATTGGAGATTCCTGGTGTGTAGCGTTGGCTTCCTGAACTGCTGGTTATCAGATATTGTTATATTTCTCTCAAATGAGTTGTATTCCTCTCTACAACACTGACACCAGTATGGTCTCATTAGTCTCTCAGTGTTAATGGTGTCAGTTAGTAAAACAAGCTGTGTCAGTGTTAATCTATAGCTCCTAACCCTGGCCTGTCCTGGCCCGTCCTCTCACTAGGATCACCATGGTAACCACACATAAATCACTAAAATGGACTCTTTTGTCCGTTCGTTATTAGGCACAACATGCATGCATACAAAAGCCCTAACTATTCTCTGAATGGACGTTGATTGAAAGCCGGCACTTTTTGTGGGCAGTATTCTTATTCTGGCCCTGTAGCAGCTTGTCTGCCTGTCCCACCTCAGATGTATGACCCCTTGAAGATGAGACCATGAAAAAGCATGTATTGAGTGACTCACGGTTACAAAGCTGACTAGTCCTAGCAGGACAGAGAAGAGAGAGGCTGTGTGTGTGTGTGTGTGTGTGTGTGTGTGTGTGTGTGTGTGTGTGTGTGTGTGTGTGTGTGTGTGTGTGTGTGTGTGTGTGTGTGTGTGTGTGTGTGTGTGTGTGACAGATAGATAGAAAGAGAGAGGCCTGCTGTTACAACGTAGTCCGGAGAGGAAAGGGAGCATCACATCTCTTTGTTTGGCTACGCCAGAGATGAGGCTCACTCTCGAAAGATTGTGCTTTTAGGTGTTGCGGGGAGGTTTGAGGTGGTGGGAGAGTAGCTGGGGGGAGGAGCGGGTTCTAACCTAACCATAAGAGTATATTTCATCAGGGAAGGAGGAGGAAAGGAAGGCTTAAGAATTAAGAGAAAGCTGAGTCAAACACAGGACAGCGCTTGCTAACTCTAGTTGATGGGTTGATATCATTGTTGGTGTTATTTTAGGATGTATTTGGCATGTATTGGCATTGTCCTTGAATAAATAAAAATGTAATTAAAAGGATATAATTTTGGCTACATACATCTGCATTTAGCTAACTCTGTATTAGTAGGTCATACTGGTTTTCTACTGGGTGTTAATTATTGAATTATGGTTATGGTTCAAATAGAGTTTAATCATCAGTGGTGATTTCAGCATGTAAATCTTGGTGTGGCAAAAACAAAATGTGGGATGCATGCCAGCAAAGCCGTTACACAACACAACACATTAATTGCACTATAACAGTGACTAACAGTGTCCACAAACTGTTAGGGCCTACATTAAGCTGTTCCAACAGCAGTCCCAACATCTTACCTCTGTTACACCTGGCTATCAGCGAAGCCTTGTCTGGCTAAGAAACAGTTCATTCAGCCTCATTTACTACCACTCATTGATGAATTTGCATTTTTCCAACTTGTTGTGTAATGTTTACGTCCAATGGCTGATGAGCACCGATACGTTTGATCTATTATTTCTCTTAATGTGACAAGGATTAAAAATAATTTGCCAGTAGATTGTTGACTTGATTGATGATGATGACTGCTAGCTAAGATTTTGAAAGTATGATGTTGATGATGTATGATGTTGTCCAATCAAAGCTACTGTAGATATAACGT